>NC_072794.1:148346939-148656002 GCF_028583425.1 Eublepharis macularius | reverse complement strand
ACCCCCCACTGCCATGCTGCCACCCCCAGGGAGGGCTGAGGAACAGCCTTGGAAGCTGACCCCGATATGTGGGTGGAAGAAATTATTGGCAGGTTGCAGTGACTCTGCTGTCATCAGAGTCTGGCTTTATGGGTATGGCCTCGAGATGTTTCCCTCCACTTAATTAAAGAGACCGATAAGTATCTAGGTGGAGTGTGCAGATACGTCCAGAATGAGTTCGCAGCTTAGGATGGTTCACTGCACCTATTGTTAAAAGCCAAGATATAATATCAGATTAGTGCATCATATGTGCCTATTATAACACTATGTCATCATTCTGCATGACATCTTATAATTAAAGCTGGAGCTCGAAACAAAAATATTTGAAATGGGCCTGTGTTACGTGAAATGCTTTTATGGTTAAAGCCTTTTCCGACTTAGTTTAACCCCTCATAAACTTTGTGTTGGCTTTTTAGGGCTTTGTTGTTTTGTTTGTGCCTTTGGGGCAGGGGTGTTTGCCGCTTGTGTTAAAAAAAAAACCAGATTCTGCCTCCCAATTCCCCTGTCTGATATGCATGTAGGAGAAAGCTGGAAGGATTAAAATTGTTGCAAACATAATGATAAAAGAGTGCACTGACATTCAGTCCTGCTGCTCCTAATAAGCATACATGTGGACAGTTTTCCAGTGTGCACTGAGGCTCCATAGAACCATTGCTTGAAAGGCATGGGGGGAGATAGGGAGACCCTTAATGAATCATAGTCAAATCATGACTCCCCTCGCTCCCTGTAGTCTTTTACTATCAGTACCTAAAGAAGCTCATTACAAAAGATGGGGTGGGGGGAGCTGCCCTTCTGGAATTTATTCACTGTCTTAAATATGGTTTGAACATGCATGCTTATGCTGGCATTAGGGTTGTCAACTCCAGGTTGTCAAAAGTTTTGGAGTTTGCATTAATGGCAAAACTTACTGCATTAATTAAAGGACATTAGTTAACTTCTTGTCTGAATGGAAACCGCTAATAGACTTTTTGCATGAAATAGATAACAAGGATTTGATGACATCTGGATTTATGGATTAAGAAACAGGAACAATAGAAAAAAGAGGGGTTTTGTGAATAACTTAGAATAAGTGGGACTCTAGAAATGAGATATACTTGTGGCGGAGAAAATCAGAACTCAACTTGTAGTGTAATCTAGGTGTTTTTTTATTTTCTTTTTTCTTTTCCTCTTAATTTTATAGATATATGTATTGTTGGTGTGTTATGTTTAGAAATGTGTGTTTTTTCTTGTTCTCTATGTTTTTTGTTACTGTCTTGTGGTGCATAGTTTATAGTTTAAATAAAGAAAAAATTAGTACCAAAAAAGAAGGGTTGTCAACTCCAGGTGGGAAACTCCTGGAGATGCAGGGCAGGGGACAGCCTTGGGAGTGTGGGATGGGACCTCAGCAGGGTCTAATGCCAATGAGTCCACCCTCCAAGGCAGCAATTTTCTCCTGGGGAACTGATAAAACACACCAGTTATGCTTTGTTTCAGATAGATTTCATCTCTGTGTTTGGCTTTATGCTTGTTTACATTTTTTCTGCTACTATTCCCTATTGTATGTTTCCCTGAACGTCCTCCTAACTATTGTTCATTATTGTTCTTTGCTCAGTGAATGTCCTAGCTGTTGATTATCACAGAATCACAGAGTTGGAAGGAGCCATAGAGACCTTCTAGTTCAACCCCCTGCCCAATGCAGGATTAGCCTAAAGCATCCCTGACAAATATTCATCCAGCCTCTTCTTGAAAACTGCCAGTGAAGGGGAGCTCACAACCTCCCTAGGCAGCTGGTTTCACCTTTGAACTACTCTGACCATGAAAAAAGTTTTTCCTAATAGCCAGCTGGTACCTTTCTGGATGTAATTTAAGCCCATTGCTTCGGGTCCTATTATCCTCTGCTGCCAACTGGAACAGCTCCTTGCCCTCCTCCAAATGACAGCCTTTCAAAAGTTTAAAGAGAGCAATCATGTCCCCACTCAATCTCCTCTTCTCCAAACTAAACATTCCCAAGGCTCTCAGCCTTTCCTCATAGGGCTCAGTCTCCAGACCCCTGATCGTTCTCATCGCTCCCCTCTGCACCCTCTCAATTTTGTCCACATCTTTTTTGAAGTGAGGCCTCCAGAACTGCACACAGTACTCCAGGTGCAGCCTGACCAAAGCAGTATAGAGAGGGACTATACTGATTATATTGTATTGTTCACTCGCACTGTTGTCATCGGCCTTGGACCTCAAGGAGAAAGGCAGTCTAATCATCATTATCATTTCTATAGTCTAGAGATCAGTTGTAATTCTGGGAAATCTCCAGGACCAACCTGAAGTTTGGCCACCCTCACTGGCATTCACTCTTCAGAGCTTGACAGGATTTAGAAGGACTTCATTCAAATTACTCTCAGCTTTAGTTTCCCTATCTATAGGTTGCTAATACATATACACTACCTCACAGGGTTATTGTGAGGACAAGGAATATAAAGACTCTGGCAAAAGGTAATCAGCTATTCCTAAAATAAATAAATAAATTTAAAAAAAACACAGATGCAGAAAGCCAAGCACTTTGCAAATTAATAATGCTATATAAATCACCGATAGCTTCGGAGTCAATTTCTGAGCATCCCCAGAGTACCTTCTCCCATACCTATGCTGAATAATCACAGGCAGGGATGGTAACACATAGATGCTCATCATTTGGTGATGAATGTGCTATCCAGACATTTTGCTATTGTAAATGTTTCTTGCTTGCACATAAGAGCTCCTGTTCATCAAGTTCAATCTTTTTTGAAAGCAGGGTTTTTTAGAGAGCCAGGCTGGTGTAGTGGTTTGAGTGTTGGACCAGGATCTGAGACCCAGGTTCAAATTCCCACTCTCCCTTGGAAGCTTGCTGTTTGACCTCGGCTCAGCTGCTCTGTCTTAGTCTAACCTACCTCACAGGGTTGTTGTGAGGATAAAATGGAGGAGAATTATGTCAGCTTTGTGGAGTCCCCATTTGGGAGAAAGGCAGGCTATAAATGAAGTAAATAAATAAACACATTGTGGTGTATTCATGCACCTCCAGAGGTTTCCCTGGTTTTTCTCTTTTCTTCCTCAAACTTGCTTTGCTCTGAAGTTTTGAGCAAGATTGCAGTAAATCCTGGATGGCCGCTGTGTGGGTATGTAACTTCAGATTTTCTGGTCCACATTTTCCCTGACCTTTTCCCCACCACAGCCATTTCTCCCTCCACCACCAGAGGGGCTTTTTATTTTCAAAATAATCAGGATTAGAATATCATTTTATCAATATACTGTTGTAACAGTAGGGATAGCAGGTTCTCTGAATTCTCGGGGTCTCTTTACATATGCTCTAAACATCTGTTTGAATGGGGAAAACCTCCACTCGATTAGCTTTTAACAGGTGAACTAATGCTTACCTTTAAAATGGGTGTGGGTGCAAATTGGCTCCCAAGGGATCCCAGGTCCCCCAGTGGAGTGGGGGATCCCCTGCTTCCACACTTCATCCCCCAACACCACTCACTTGGCCAGCTGGGGCGAAAGCAGGTGAATGGGCCTCCTGGGCATGCTCCCGGGGCAGCATGACAGCCGGGAGTGATGTCATCTCCCCACCCCAAGAGCGGTCCTGCATTTCTGAGTATTGGCTGAATAGGGACCATTTGTAGCCCAAATCAGCCTCCTGAGAAGTGCACACATAAAGAGCACCTGAGGAGCAAAGAGAAGGTGAACGCCAGGTCCCCCCTTTCCCGCTGGTAGGGTAAGGGGATCCGGCAACCGGGAGGGCTATTTGTCTTAGTCCCAGTTCCAGACATCTGCCCTTGGGAGATTAGAAGATATGGGCAGATCCTGGGCAGATGCATGGAACGAACAATACGACAACTAGCCCTCTCTCCATGGTCCTTCTCGGCTGCTTAAAATGCACGGAGTGGGAAGGAGGGAATGAAGACGGTCCTTCCGCCTCTGCACACACATGGGAGCCAATTTGTAACCCCCTCCCTGTTTTAAAAGTAAGCTTTGGGTCACACGTTTAAAACGAGCTGTGTTAGGGTTTCCCCCCATCAAACTCGTGTTTATCAGATGCGTAAAGAAACCCCCACAGTTCCTTAAATAAGTTCCTATCCCTTCTCTTGCAGAGATATAGTATCTTTGCAAGGAAGAGGCTAGTGATTTACCTTTTTTTAAAATGAAGGCTGGGGATTCAGAGAACCTGCTATGCCTATGAGAACAACAGTATATCAATATAACGAGATTCTAGTACTGATTTTTTAAAATAGCAATAGCCCTGGTGACCCAGAGTATGGGGAGGGGGCCACTTCCAGGGGATTGGGGTAAGGAAGCTGTGGGGAAATCTGCCATGTGAAAGCCCCATTGCTGCCACATGTTATCTGCAGCTGCACCAGTAACAGGGAAACCACAAAATCCCATCCCCGTGTGGAAAACACCCATATCTGTCCATTTGAGACATCTAATATACAATCTGATAAGTTTCCAAAAGAATGGCAAACTAGAACATTCATCATAACAAGGGACTCCACTATTCACTTTCTTTTCTGGGCTCCCTTCATATACAGTAAGAGGAACTAATTTTTATAGGTCATGTGGCATAACAATTAATATTGTGGTTCGAGTTTAGCAAGAGGCCTTATGCATTCTCGTTTTGCAACAGATTTTACAGAGAGGGAGCTCCAGTGATTGCTGTGACTTTCTTTTGTGCTGGCTGCCTGCAAACGTTATACAGTCAACCAGCTGGAAATATCATTCACACCTAGAAGCACTCTGATTGGAATGGTTTTTGACAGCCTAAAGCTTTTGACAGAATAGTCATAGGCAAGCTGCAATACCAAGACGGTGTATCCAAAATAACCAGGATTCTTGTGGCACCCTGAAGAGCGTGTCTGCGGTGTGCTCCTTGTGTGTTGTTTGTGATGTCTGCTGACAATTTTCTTGGTGCCCAAGGGTTTTAAGAAATTGGGTGGGGAGAAATGGAGCTTTTGCCCAGCAGAGCTTCTGATAGGCCACTGGAGATCTGATTGGTTGGGCAGGTTTTTAAAAGATTGCTTTGAGAGTAGCTGCTACCACACCACAAGGATCTTACTGCATTACTGAGGGTAAGCTGGGTGTCGGCAAGAAAATATTTTAAATAATATGTTCATTTTAAAAGGCAGCCTGTTAAACAGAGTTTCTACCTGACAAATTGAAGAGTTACTATTAGAGATAGTCGCTGACTCCACTTCCTGTGACAGCCATTTTGTGGTTGGCTCCACCTCCTGTGATGGCCACTTTGTGGTTGGCTCTGCCTCCTGAGGCAGACATTTTGTGGTTGTATCTACCACCCTGTGTCAGAATTTCAAAGGTGCCTGCAGGATCAAAAAGTTTGGGGTCTGCTGCTGAAGACTAGCAAAATTTCATTTCTGGCTTATGTATTTGTGGACTAGAACCCAAGTCTCCAGATGATCTCCAGGGAGATCTTCCCTATGCAGTTATGTTATGCAAGAGGAAAATAACAAACAGCAGGGTTGGGGCCCTGCAATGTAGAAATTAGAAGGTGAAAAGCTGAAATCTAATCAGGAAAATACATCCACTCATTATACTAAACTAGTTAACACCTGTAACTAGGGTTGCCAGCTCCCCTTACCCTCCTGGTGGGAGAGGAGGAAACCTGGCACTTACCTCCTTCTTTCTGCCTTCGTGTTTTGAACATGGTCCCACAGCTGCGTGATGATGTCATTTCCAATGACACCACTTCCGGACTGCATGCATGCTTCACAGCAGGCCGATTCGGGTCTCAAACAGGTTCCCATTTGGGGCCCAAATCAGCCCACTGTGAAGCGGAGTGGCACTCTCGGGGCGCTGCGATGACATCACTCCTGGGAGTGATGTTGTCACACTGCCCTGGGAATGTGCCTGGGAGGCCACTTCCCCCCACCCCCATCAAGGTGAGTGGTGTGGGGGGGGTGGGAGTGAAAGCAAGGGATCCCTCATCCCCACCGGAGGATGGGATTCACCTTTAACAGATGACCGTGCCACAGGTTCTTATTAAGACAGTCACTGTTACAGTGAGATGGAAATCCTAAATACAAGTTCAACCCAGAGTATGTGTGAAAACCTCTTAATAAATCCCAATTCAGCTGTTTCAAACTTGAATCTCCCTTTGAATTTCTTGTATATAGGTGCAGATTTGAAGGAAGACTACCATCATTTCTGTACAGCAGGCTGCACAAGTCTGTCCCACTGCCTCTTTCATTCCCCATCTGAATTACATCAGAAAACTTGTAATATGATACTTATGAATGCCCAAAGCTGTCTATGGCAGTGGTTGAGGTCTGGGCGAGCTACCTGGACTGCCTCTCTGATGTGGCCTTGTCTGTGGTCTGTTGTTATCTGGAACGTCTATGACCTGCCTGCCCTACCCCCTCTGGTTGCTGAAGAGGTGTATAATCTTAACATCTTTGCCACTGTTGGATATGTTTTTATGGTTTTAAACTGAGTTTTATACTTTGCATTTATACTGTATTTATCATTGTTGTAGTTTAATAATATTGTTACCTGCCCTGAGCCCGTTCACAGGGAGGGCGGGTTAGAAATTTAATAAATTAAATTTAATTAATTCTACCAAGTCAGACTGTTGCGCCGTCTATGAAAACTACATTTGATGCTCACTTCAGTGACTTCAAATTCCAGATGCTGTATTTGGCATATGTGACGGAAGGGTGGGTAATATAGGCCAGGGGGCCAGCACTGGGCAAAGGGGAACTGTGGGCCAAGCTACACATGACGAATGACACTTGAACAGCAAGTGGATTGAGTGGAGGGCAAGTGAACAGGGAGAAATACACTTGCCGTTCAAGTGTCATTCGTCATGTGTAGCTGGGCCCTCAGATTCTCTCCTTGCAGCGTTTTCTTGATCACGCACCTAAATCCTGGACTTGAGTGAAGACAACAGAATGAATTATCTTCTGATTTTAACTGATTCTTAAGGATAAAATAAACACGATTTGGTTTCATACCTGCACATTGTAACTTAAATATGCTCTCAGGCATGGATCTTCCTCTCATGTAAACTAAGAGCGGAACTACAAGTGACAAAAGGCACAGGTTGGACACTTGTCAGCTTCCCTCAAGTTTTGATGGGAAATGTAGGCAGCTTGGCGGAATGTTGGACAAGTGACAGTTGAAAAGTCCATTGGACAGCAGTCGGAGAGCCAAGCTGCAAGACCGGGATGCCTACATTTCCCATCAAAACTTGAGGGAAGCTGACAAGTGTCCAATCTGTGCCTTCTGTCACTTGTAGTTCTGCTCTAAGATTCTTAAGAATACAGTAAAGTAAGACTTGATCTCATCCGAGCCCATCAACAGTGGGCTGCATGCCTTGCTTCCTATGCTCTTGCCCTGCTCTGCAAAAATGATTAATAATAATGGAAAACTCTGCCTCTGCCCTGCGAATTTCTTGAAGCATTTGGCTCTCCCTTGCCAAAAGCCTTCTTTCAAGTTGCAGCTACCCAAATCCAATCAATCATTGTTGCCCCACTTTGTTTGATGAGTCAGGCAGAATTACATGGAGCGTTTATTGCTATTACTGGCTGTCACCACCACACAGTGTGTTATTAAGCCCTTAATAAAACTGTAACTATTCCCACTAACAAAGGGAATGTCCTGCAGCCCAAGGGGAAGCAGGTGCTGGAAGTGAAACCTGAACACTCTCTCTCTACACACACACAATACACAACACACACATACATATCTGCATGGGAAGAACTGGAAAAAAATCAGCTTGGCTGATTGTTTCTGAGTACATTTTGCTATCTACAATTGTTTGGGACTTTCAAAGATTTGGGAGCTTAATGTTTCCAAAGCCTTCTGTAACGCCCTCAGCTGAGTTCCATCCCCCTTAAAGGCACAGGAGAATTGCTTCTTATGAAGCTCACATACTGGATGGATACACATCAGTGGTGGTGTGAGTAGAGGGCAACCTGAATGTCTTACTCAGCTGTTCATGTTTATTTATTTATTTGATTTGATTTATATCCCGCCGTCACCACGAATGGGCTCAGGGCGATTCACAACATCCATAAAATACAATAAATTAATCATAAAACTATAAAATCAGTAACTATCTTAAAACAGTCATTAAAATAGTCCAGGTGCCTTATCCATAGGCTACTTCAATAAACAGTCGGGAGTCCGTATATAGGCATACGTACAAGCATATCACATGGCCAAGGGCAGCCCCAGAAAAAGTGGTGGTCTTAGGTGGAAGAAGGGGAACACCCACTGGTCCTCAGCCAAAGGCCCGGGGGAACATCTTCGTTTTACAGGCCCTATGAAACTGTAACAGGTACTGCGGGGCCCGGATCTCCAATATGAGAGCGTTCCACCAGGCTGGGGCAAGGGCAGAAAAAGCCCTGGCCCTGATCAAGGCTAGACAGATGTCCTTGGGCCAGGTACCACCAGGAGTTGCTTGTTTGCAGAACGCAACACCCTGCAGGGGACGTAATCGGAGAGGCGGCCCCACAGGTATGTAGTTCTCAGTCCGTGAAGGGCTTTAAACACCAAGGTTAACACCTTGAACTTTGGGGAGAGGCCATGACTCAGCATAGGGCATCTGGGGGGCAGGCAGAAGGTCCTAAGTTCAATTCCTGACATCTCTAGTTAAAAGAGTCAAGCAGTAAGGTAATGTGGAAGACCTCAATGTTAGGCCCTCAACAGCCACTGATAGTCAGAGCAGGCAATACTGACCTTTAGAAGGTTTAAGGCAGTTTATGAGTGCTATTGTTGTGTATAACCCTTACCATGGCCATTTCCACACGGCTCCCCGCTGCTCGTAACAACCCAGAATATCGTGAAAAAAATGCAGAAGATCGCATTTTCTCGCGTGAGAAAATGTGATCTTCCGTGGGTTTTTTGTGATATTCCTGGTTGTTATGAGCAGTGGGGAGCCATGTGGAAACGGCCCTGGATAGCCCAGCAAGTCCGATCTCATTAGATCTCAGAAGCTAAGCAGGGTCAGCCTTGGGTAACTAATAATTAGATGAGAGACTTCCAAGGAAGACCAGGGTTGCAGAGGCAGACAACGGCAAATCACCTCTGTTAGTCTCTTGCCTTGAAAACCCCAGCAGGGGTCACCATAATTCAGCTATGACATGACAGCACTTTCCACCACCACCATCACTGTGCACCAGCTATGGGGAACCCAGCAGCTTTTCTTCTCAAAGATGCTCAGAGGATCAGCAGAAAGGAGATGAAACGAGGTTGTACAGAACTATGTAAGTTACACATAGTGCAATCCCAAGCAGAGTTCCGTATAACTTAGAAAGCTTGCACACTCCATTGTGACAGTGTTTAGTTCTAACAGGGACTTGTCAATTTTCACTCATTGTAAATGCTAATATATATTGCATATCTCACCTCTTACCCCAGTTCTATATCTGTATCTTCTTAGTGTAGCTACTTATCTCATTTAATCCTGTATTAGGTTTTACATCTTCCCTATCTGCCAAACAGTTCGGAGTGTCTCACATCCAAACTTTCTGTTTGGATTGAATCTTCTTTTGAACCAGACTCTCTTTGTAGCATCCGCCTTCCCCTTCACTACTCAGGTCAGTATACAAATTGGTCAACTAGATTTGTACTTGAACTACATCTGATGAAGTCAGCTCTGACTCATGAAAGCTGATGCTGGAATCAATTTTTTCAGTCTTTAAGGGTCCCATGGATTGCTGCTCTTCCATTATTTTATTATTCCTTCCATTTTCCATATGCGGTGGTAACAAGAAGATAGACCAAGCAGGAGGAACTGATTTTAAGTAATCATTGGTCTACCTGACTTGGATAGCCCAGGCAAGCCTGATCTTGTCAGATCTCAGAAGCTAAGCAGGGTCAGTCTTGGTTTATAACTGCATGGGAGACCTCCAAAGAAGACCAAGGTTGCTATGCAGAGGCAGGCAATGGCAAACCACCTCTGTTAGTCTCTTGCCTTGAAAATCTTAGCAGGGATCATCAGAAATTGCCTATAACTTGACAGCACTCTCCACCACCATCAATGTTCCACCAGAGTAATGAACCTGGGAATCCTGACAGGTCTAGCAAATGGCAGACAATTGTCTGTGTTGAGCCCTGCTGCTGTTTTACATACAGGAAAAAGGTTGACAAAGAGCTGATGGACACATTCATTTCAACCCAATGGACTAATTGGTTGGCAAAACAGCTGCATACAGTTCGAGATGAATTTCCTTTTTTGTCTCAGGTGGGTAGCCATGTTGGTCTGTAATAGATGAACAAGATCTTTAAGGTATTACTGGACCTAAATCTTGCTCTCTCTTTTTTTGTCTAAATTATCTATCACACCCTCCAGCCTGGATGTTCTAACCATTCCCAACCTCTGCATTTGCCAAAAAGTTGTTTCCCAGGATAATAATTCTTTTCAGAAGAGGGAATCTGACCCACAGTTTCCTCATCATCCTCTGTTAGTAATTATTAATAATAATCAGGGATTTTTTTCTGGGAAAAGAGGTGGTGGAACTCAGTGGGTTGCCAGCACAGGGGGCAACTCTTGGCGGGAGGTGGTGCCCCTGGTGCCACAGGGCACGCGCCAAGTGCACGCATGCTCCCAGGGCCAATGATGTCACTTTGGGTCAGCTGGAACAAGGGGGGAGTTTTTAAAAGTTTAAATCGCCCTCGGCAAAAATGGTCACATGGCTGGTGGTCCTATCCCCTGATCTCCAGATAGAGAGTTTAGATTGCCCTCTGCACCACTCCAGCAGCATGGAAGGCAATCTAAACTCCCCTCTGTCTGGAGATCAGGGGGAGGGGACACCAGCCATGTGACCATTTTCAAGAAGTGCCAGAACTCCATTCCACCATGTTCCAGCTGAAAAAAAGCCCTGATAATAATACTTAGCGTATTTTAATGCATGCATATTCTGGAGTGGTAAGAAGTTCTAGGTGTGGTACTATGTCTGTGGGTAAGGAGGTTGGATGAAAGAGTACTTTGTGATATTGGCTTTATTTACAAAGATACAGGCAGATCAACATAGAGGTAAACAGCCATTCTTGAAAGGCAGAATATCCTTCCCCATTCCCTCCCACACAGGGCCAGTCAGAGGGTAGGCCAGGAGGCCCATTTGGCCTGGGTCTCAGGCTCAAAGAGAACCTCAAATCTAGTCACTCAATTTTTTGCCATTTCACAACTTATTTTTATGAGCATTGCTATTGGACCATACTGTGACACACCTTCTCAGCTTAGAGTTCCAATTTAGGCAAGTAAGAGGTGTGAGTTGGTAAAAGAGATGGTGTTTTTGGTAAGTGACATGGATTTTGTCGCTCTTTTGTGATGCCTTATTTTATTACGACGTGTTGTCAATTTTTAGTTTTATTTATGGCTGGGGGGCCCAAAAGCCGAAAATGCCCAGGTCTCAGAAGATCTCTGAGGGCCAAGCTACACATGATGAATAACACTTGAATGGCAAGTGTATTTCTCCCTGTTCACTTGCCCTCCACTCAATCCACTTGCCGTTCAAGTGTCATTCGTCATGTGTAGCTTGGCCCTGAGATGCCTGTCCCCAGATACCAGTTACAGAAATATCTTGAGAGGCACCCCCAATTTCAGTGAATTCTAGCTAGAAACTCTGCTCTCTCTCTCTCTCTCTCTCTCTCTCTCTCTCACACACACACACACACACACACACACACACACACCTCCACGCTACTGGAGGGATGTTACTTTCTCCGAATTCTGATGTTTCTTTCACTGAACAATGCTGAGACAAGGAGCAGGGGACCATCTCCTAACCATGAGCTCCCCTTGATGAAAGTCAACCGGCAGCATGGACCATTAGTCAGAAATCCACCTAAGGAAGGAATGGTTGGCCAACAGCTGTAATGTCACCCCCTTTCCAAACAAGGTCTGGTCTCAAGACTGGTTACAAAAGGACTACAACTGTTACTGGAAAAGACAATAAAAGGACAAGAAATTAAAACACTCAAAGTGCTTAACCATTATTTGTTCACATTTTATAAAGTGAATTCCTCACCACAAGTACTTTTTTTCCTCATGATTTTGGGATATCAATCATCAGATCTCCCACAAGTTAGGTTTGTTTTTAGTTAAATGCAACCACATGGGAGGAAGGAATCGTTTTGAGCAAATGGTGCTAGGAGAATGTACTGTCGAAGGCTTTCACGGCCGGAGAACAATGGTTGTTGTGGATTTTCCGGGCTGTATAGCCGTGGTCTTGGCATTGTAGTTCCTGACGTTTCGCCAGCAGCTGTGACTGGCATCTTCAGAGGTATAGCACCAAAATACAGAGATCTCTCAGTGTCACAGTGACATTGCTAGGAGAAGATCATTTGCCTGAGCTAAATGTCTCTCTGAAGCTGCTACTTGTGTACATACAGGTCTCCCCCTATAGATCAAACAGCAGCTTTTAGGGGTAATTTATAACAGGAAATCGGCAGGAGAAGGGTTAACCCTCTCTTCTTCCAGCACCATCGTCTCAACTTGATTTCTCAGCTGCCTTTAACTTTGAAATAAAATTGTGAGAGATATCGAAGATAGCTATCCTGCCATTTTGTCTACTTGGGCTCCCCAGACTATCCTCTTCTTACAATTTCCATTCAGACTATCAACATTAGCATGATAAAAAGGCAATGTTTGCTCTTTTATCCAAAGCCATTGTTCTGCTTTCAGATACATGCATGTTTACATGAAGATAACAATCTTCTCAAGCTCTCAGTTTCTGTCTTGCAGCTCACAAGTCCATTAGAATTTCTTTAAGATCGACAGACAGGTTCGATCTACCACCACATAGTGCTGCAAACCTCCAGGTGGAACCTGGAGATCTCCTAGAATTACAACTGATCTCCAGACTAGAGAGATCAGTTCCCCTGGAGAAAATGGCTGATTTGGAGGGTGGACTCTATTGTCATTATACTCCACTGAATCCCCTCCCTTCCCTTCCCCAAACCCCACCCTCCCCAGGTTCCACCCCCAATATCTACAGGAATTTCCCAACCTGGAGCTGGCAACTCTATCCAAAAAACATCAGCAGGCACTCCTGGACCAGCTATATCCACCTAACAAAGGAATGTCAGCCCGCAGCTGTGTACACATGGGCACACAGATACATATATACATACACTATATGTGCAAAGAGTATGCTTATCTCAGGAATCTTATAAGACCTCTGTATGGCAAATCTCTATTATTTCCATTTTATAGCCAGGCGGCTGAGAGACAGTAGCATGCCTAAGGCTAACGCATGAGATCATGGCTGACAAGACTAGACTGGGGGACATTGTGATATATAGCTCACACTCCTAGTCATCATGGTGATGCTGTGGCCCTCCAGATTCCTACTGGCTCTTTGAATGGGTGGAGAATGATCAGTAATAACATCAGATCTCTCTGACCACTCAAATTTCCCATAGAACCTCATCGACCTAGGAGCCTACAGCTGTGTGCTCACACTAGGTCATACTGTGATGCCAGGGGCCTTCAGAGTTCACAGTCTCCTCCCCCAAAATGCACGTTTGTTCATCAGCTCCCGCATAACACTAGGGTCCCATGACCCACCGTGAAGAACCCTTTGCTAACACCTTGACAACCCTTTGTAGCTAACTCTGCCAGTCAGCTTTTGGATACACCAGAGTGAAACTCCTGATAGGAACCAACTCTGTACAAGCTCCAACTTAGCAGCTGTACTTAGCTGCCAAGTTTTATCCCATGAATCTCCAGCTGCAAAAGATTTCAGGCAGCATAACTGGGGAAAGATCTCACACCAGGGGACAGGGGATTGTGGAGGGGGATGGAGAGGGAAATTTAGTGCGTGCACATGTGAAGCATGCACATGCTCCAGTGCCTTCCTTGTTGCATCAGGAATGCTATCGTTCCCAGCATGACAAGAAAGGGAAGGCCTGTGCGGGGAGTGGGGGGAGGAGGGATTTTTGCTTGAAATTAACCAAAACTAACCAGGGTCTTCCCTTTGTTTTCGCGCCAGAATGATGTCATTCCCAGTGCGACAACAAAGGCTCTGGAGCTTGCAGGAGTGCATTCCCGAGCTCCCATTCCCGACACCTCTTCCCCCCCCCCCGCCCCACAGGCCTGGTAAGAAGCACTGGGGGCTGAGAGTGGAGGATCCCCCACCCCAACGGAAGGACTTGGGAACCCTAGGCCTTCAACAGTCACTATTGCTCAGTACAGGACAGGATGGAATGATTGGTTCTGTATAAGGAAGTTTTAGACTAGTGATTCCCCCCGCCCAGTCACAGCACCTGTAGGTGCCATCATGTCTGCCAGTGTGTTTCCTGGAGCCCCTTGTTTCTCTTCCCTAAAATAAAGGGCAAATCCTGGCTTTCCCCCCGCTTCATCAGAGCAAGAGGTGCTTCAGAAGATCTTAAGAAGCATCAGGGCTCATTTCAAGGGGGAACGCGCAGAAACACAGTTCCGGCAGTTCCCCAAAGCAGTCACATGTCAGGAGGCCCCACCCACCTGACTCTCGGCCATTTTGGGCCCATTTCGGCCTGGATTGGTGCTGAAACGGCCCGAATAGGGCCTCTGACGGGTGCTGGATCACTCTCCTGCTCAGCAGTGGCTTGATCCTGACCATTTTGGGCCCCTTTTCGGCCATTTTTAGCCCCTTTTTTGCCATTTTGGGCCCAATTTTGGCCCTGAATGGCCAGGATTGGGTCCAGTCCAGCCAGGATAGGTGATGTCCAGGGGTGTGGCATATGCAAATCAGTTATGCTAATGACACATTTCTGGTGATGTCAAGGGGTGTGGCATATGCTAATGAGTTGTGCTAATGAGTTCCTCCAGCTCCTTTTCTATGAAATTACCCCTGAGAAGCATTATTTTTGATCTGCAGGTCTTGCCCATTCAGAAACACCTGCATCCACCGTAGGAAGACACATCCTAGCATTTTGTAATTGCTTCCCCATTTTGTGATTGGTCCTACATTCCATGGCAGCTATTTGGTGGTATTGCTTCCTATCCTTTTTCAAAATTCTAAGATCTAATCTAATGAGTGCCTACTAGCAGATTTCATTAAACAAGGTAGTTTAAGAATTTCATTTGATCATCTCCATTGGTTTTTTAAACTATATTATGTAAGTGAAAACATGGAGACTATATGTTATTAGGGTTGCCAGCTATTGGTTGGAAGATTTGGGGGGTGGAGTATGGGGAGGGTGGCATTTGGGAAGGGGAGAAACCTCAGCAGTTTATAATACCATACAGTTTCTGAAGCAGCGATTTCCTCCCGGGGAACTGATTTCTGTCGCCTGGAAATCAATTGCAATTCAGGGAGATCTCCAGGCAGCACCTGAAGGTTGGCAACCCTGTGTTTCTAGGATAATGGAAGTTGGACTAAATTTTAAAAAACATATAAGTTCTAAAATATTACTCGTGACAACTTTTGTATATAATTCTGAATGTAAGAATACTAAAACCATGTCAAGTTAGGGAAAATGTTGAATCTACCTGGTTTATTGATGCCCAATATAATGGACACTGCATAACTTTTCAGAACTATAATGTAAAATTCCATCACTGAGTTGGTATCAGTATTTTCAGTTATGTACTTATATTTCTGATGAACTAAGAAATCACCAAATGAGTACTTCTTTGACATCCTTAGAGGAGGTACGATTTTATACTATGAAACCAAAGGGTATGTTAAAACTTGTAATGTATTGTAACTTGCTGATGGGGTTATATGATAAAGATTAATCTGATGTTCTTTTGAATTGTGCTATTTCTAAAGCAGAATGGAAGTCAGTGGCCCTACAAAGGCAATCTTTACTAATATGAGAGATAATTTTACGCATTTGTCTATCTGTGGTATCTTTGGTATCTCAGACATCAAAGGCTGAATAAGCGGTTTAAGACAACTTCCCATAATGCTGGGAGATAGTTTGAGATCCACAGATTTTTTGCATATGTGGTGGACATGTCCAGAAGTAGAGAAATTGGGGGAAAGGCATTGTTTGAGAAGTTTACATTAAAACTGCAACTGCCCCAAAACGTATTATCATCCAGGGACTTGCGTCTGATAACTGCAAACAGGAAAATTTAAATATGGTTTTGAATCTTATCTTGGCAGCTAAAATGTTAACTACAAAAAACTCTGAAAATTAGGCACAGAGATGAATGTTAAAAATGGGTTAACAAGGTTTAGCAGATTACTATGCTATTATAGCGAAGTGAGATGGTCTACACAACAGAAATCCTGGTTTTTAGTATTGTGGAAACTTTTTTTCTTTTCTTTTTTTTTAACTTACTGCAAAAGTTGGGTTTAGATTTATTTGTTATACTTCGTGCTAGGAAAAATGTGTTACGTGATACATCAATATTTAGCTTTTTATTTCTTGGCAACATTAGTTCTATTAATTTGTTCATGTATGTCATTATAATTTTTTTAAAAAACTTAAAAACAAATCAGAATTCTAAAAGACTGGCTCAACAAATTTGAGGGCCCCTGCTTAGATTCTCTCTAGGAGGGTCACTGAACCCCTAACACTGGCACTAGAGATGGGCACGAACTAGGAAAATACAGAACCGTGTGGTTCATGGTTCATCGTGTTTCATGAACCATGAACTTTCACAAACTTACCCTGGTTCGCAAACTGGTTTGTTTGTTTCGTGAAAAGTCACTTTTGGGACAGCAGAAGGTCTACAGAAACCCCTCCTCACCCCATTGCCTAGGAAACTGATTGATCGTCGGCACCAGGCAGTCTGCAGTGACAAACCAAAAAATGAACCAAGCGAACGGCCTAAAGTTCATGGCAGTTTGTCAAAAATGAGCTCTGACAAACCACCAGTTCATGAACCATGAACCAGCCTTGTTCATGACAAACTTTGGTTCATATTTTGGTTCGTGCCTATCTCTAACTGGCATCTTTGTTAAGCTGCTACAGCCTTAGCTAGAGTTGCCAGGTCCAGGCTGGTAAATTCCTGCAGATTTGGGGGATAGGGCCTAGAGAGGGAGGGGTTTGGGGAAGGTGGCGGCCTTAATGGGGTATAATGCCACAGAGTGCATCCTCCAAAGCAGCCATTTTCTCCAGGGGAAGGGGATCTCCAGGGATCTCTATCATCTAGAGATCAGTTGTAATTTCAGGAGGATCTGGAGGCTAGCAACCCTAGCCTTAGCCCAGGATTAAAGCTTATAACCTCTTAAGTCAGCTGTACCAATATATCCTATCTTGCCTGTTGTGGAGAGATCCAGCTCCTAGGTTCTGGAGTATTTTGGAGGAATCAACAATCATAATTTCAGTTTCTAGTGATTTCTTCCAGTGAATAAATGCAAATTGAAGAAGAATTTCAGGTTACCGAATAACCACAGGCAGAAGGAATGACGGGGGATGGAAATAGATCCAGTCACCATTTCCAGAAGATGATGCAGGGACAAAAGGCCAAATAGTCTCTTGGCTGATGGGGTTTTGCCCATTATGAAATGCTGGTTACATGGGAAGGTGATTCATTCGTTTTCTCATCTGCCCCAGCCTGTCTCCACTTCCTCAATGAAGATGCCATGGAGTCTTAAGTATGAGTGACGAACCCTTCAAAGGGTAATTCCCACTTGGAGGCAAACAAGATTGCAACAGTCTGAAATGCTGATATTTTGCTCAGTGAGAGAGAAAATCTGGAAATGATAAGCAGAATCCTTGCCTGTTTTGCAGGGAGGGAAAGAGCAAGAAGAGTCAGGGGAGGTGTAATATTTCTGGGTCCACAGATAAGAATGAGGAATGGCTTAAAGCAACTTTGATATGAACAGCAACTAAAATATCTCACGCAGCAGTCTCTGAGCCTTCCCCTAGAACAAACTAAGGTCATGTGAATTTGGGGCAAGGCAGTAAAGCCACAGATTTACCAGTTCCTGTAAAATATAAAGGAAATGTCTCTAAATTGAAAAATTTATTACTGCAGGCAGTTGTGGCTCCAAGTGTGGCCCAAAGAGCAATCCGAAAACAAAAGCCTTGTGCACGTTTTTCTTAATTTCAACCAAAAGGACACAAAAGAGTATGCAGCCTTTTGAATTCTCCAGAACTCTTCATCAAGCTGAATATTTAAAAGTGAGGGGGAGAGAAAAGGAGACAAGTTTAGGTCGTGATCTTGAGGCCCAGTAGGAATGCCCTGCAGATAGAGTTGCCAACTGCAGGTTGGGAAATTCCTGAAGTGGAGCCTGGGATTTGGAGAGGAGAGAGGAGTAACCTTAACAGCAGATACGGCCATAGAGTCCGTCCTTCAAAGTAGTCATTTTCTGCAGGGGAACTGATCTCTGTCACCTGGAGTCTGCAGTCGGTTGTAATGTCAGGACTCAGGAGATCTCAAGGCCCCACCTGGAGGTTGGCAATGCTACTTGCTGACTTAATAGCCCATGGGTGGAGTTGGTATCAGGTTGCATCTTGCTCTTCTAGGAAGAAGGGCCATTTCCACACCGCTTACCTTGTTCCGGAAAACAGCGACATCTCACGCGAAATCTTGCAAGAAGAGAAGACGCTGTTATCGCGCGAGAAGACATGATAACAGTGTCTTCCCGCGAGATTTCGCATGAGATTTTGCTGTTTTCCGGAACAAGGGCCGTTTCCAGACGGCTTACCTGCCTCCGGAACGTCGGAATTATTTTGCGTTTTCCCCGCAACATAGTGCGACGTTCCGGAGGCAGGTAAGCCGTCTGGAAACGGCCCAGGTAAGCAGTGTGGAAACGGACAAGGTAAAGTTAATCAATCTAACATCAGACTGAACATGCAGGCCACTTAAAAGGCTGAGAGCAGAGGGGACAATAAGGCTGTCCTTATTATATTAACAATACTGGAGATTAATTTAGTCTCTATTCAGGCATAAAACAAACTGTTGGTTTTTATGTATAGGCTACTAAATTGATGGGGGCTAGCATACCTGAAGGACTGTTTCCTCCCGTACTATGCAGCCCAGCAATTAAGATGCTTCACACAAGACCAGTTCTCTGTGAGTCTTTCTACAAAAGACTTCTTCATGTGTTAGGAGATGCAATATTAGCCGGGAAGTTTAGTAGAGCCGATGGAGGTCGCTCTGGAGGGGACGGATTCTCTTACAGCTCTCAGCCGCCTCTGGCATGCCACACCATCTCCCCTTCCAAAGCCTTTTCCTTGCAGAGACTTGGTTAATTCAAAGTTTTAAGCAGTGAGGGCAGCAGGGCAAAGACTCCAGAAAGGGTGATAGAGGAGGTGGAGGGCTGTGAGAGAATCCCTCCCCTCCAGAGTGATCTCCACCAACTCTGTCTTTTAAAACTACACTTCCCAGCTAACATTGTATCTCCTGGCACTTGACGAACACACGCTCAACCGTCTCATGTAGAGAGATTCTGTGTCCCTCCCTGCCTTTAGAGGTGAGGCAGGTGGCAGCTAGAGACAAGGCATTTTCAGTGATGGCACCTCACCTTTGGAATGTCCCTCTTGAGGCTGACCTGGCACCTGTGCTACTCTCTTTTAAGCACCAGACCAAGACATTACTTTCTACTCAAGCCTTTTCACTAATGGGTTGATTTTTAATTTTTTTTAACAGCGTGTATCTCGCCTGAGGACTGTTATGAGTATAATTTGAGCTGCCAAAGGTTTTATGCTTCTGGGGTGCATTTGCTGGTTATTATTAGCTGCTAATTTTAATTATATGTTTTTAATTATTTTGTTTCATTTCGCGAGCCACCTCGAGCAGGTGCCTGAAGAGGTAGCATATAAATGTTTTCAATAAATAAATTTGAGTTGATGCACTAGGTCAACAGAAACGAAAATTGGGTATTACCTAGTAAGGGCAAGGCCTCCTAGTAGGGACAAGGGTCCCCACTAGAGATGGGCACGAACAGGGGGGGCGGGAAATGAACACGATGTTTGTTGTTCATTGCCATCTATGAACAGGGATTCACGAACATCGATGGACATGATACGTTCACGAATCACGAACATGTTCGTAGTTGAACGTTCAAGGGAGCCAGAACGGCCCCCTTGAGACTTAGCTGAACTTGAGCCGGGGAAAGGAGAGTCCATGGATCTCCCCCTTTCATGTCATTTTCTCTTCATGGTGGCAAAAACTGGACTGTCTGCTGGAAGCTACTTTGAGGGGTTACAAACTGACCGTCCCAATGTCCAATACCCACCAAATTTGCAGGGAACATAGTCCTCACTGTCCTCTGAAGACCGCCCCCCCCCCCAAGTTTCAGAGAGATTGGACCCTGGGAAAGCCATGATCCATGGGTCCCTCCCTTTCCTGTCATATTCTTTTCACAGTGGAAAAAACTGGACGGTCTGCTGGAAGCTACTTTGAGGGGTTACAAGCCAGAAGGAAAGCCAGAAGGAGTTCAGATAGAGTTCAGACAGTCCATGCCTATGCTGCCAGGGGAATTGATTGAAAGGTGCCAGACTGTCTGGCTTTATGAACGGCTGACGAACGCCATTAAGAGGGCTTGGAACGAACACATGTTCGCTGGGAACAGGGCCTCACGAACAGCTTGCTCACGAACAGCGGATTGTGCTATCCGTTTTTTGTTGTTGTTTTGTTCATATTGATGTTCGTGCCCATCTCTTGTCCCCACCAGTTTAGTGTGTCTCCTATCCCTTCCTGACCTACCACCAGCTCGGAAGGATCAGATCTTCCTTGTCTACTGCTATATGTGTAAGATTATGCCCTTTCACTCTGCCGTAATCCCCCCCAAAAAGCTACTGTCCCAAATATCTTAGAGCCATTCTAGAGCTATGCAAAATGAGGTTGCAGAATGGAAAACTGTATCTCATTTGGCAGGAAGATAGGGTGAGGAGTTATTATTCTGAATGTTTCCCTATGTATAAAGGTCCATACATGTAGTAGGCTAGAACTTTCTCCTTGATACATTAGTTTATTGCAAGCCAACAGGGTTATTTTTAATAACAAGGGGGAACATTTGCTTTCTTCACTTCAAGGCTAATTTCAACAAAGGACAACTTCTTGTCTCCCAGTTGCCTCCACTCAGCTGTTTCCTCTCCACAAATGCTCTTGCAAACACAAACTGAGGAAGGCAGAAAACCCCTTGTGCATATAATCTGGAGTGGAAAAATACAGGCAGAGAAAGGGTTAAGCACCCCTGTCTTATCTCTTTCAACATTTCACAAAGGCAATCCTTGTAACACACCTTCCTTCTGTCACTCTGTAAGGATCACTGCTTGATGAGGATTTAAGGTTGCCAACTACAGATTGGGAAATTCCTGGAGATTTGGAGGTGGGGCCTGGGGAGGGCAGAGTTTAGAGAGGGGAGGAGTTTCAGCAAGGAGAATGCCATAGATTTCCCCTTCCACAGCAGCCTTTTTCTCCAGTGGAATATTCTGGAATATCTCCAGGCTCCACCTGGAGTTTGGCAACCCTATGAGGATTCCTTCCTTCAACCCTGCCCCCATTTGCATCTCTGAAAGCCCTTCTCTTTCATTTGCTCTGATTTACTCTGAAGTGTGTTCTGACCAAAGCCCCTTAAAATACGTTTTCAGCCCTCCTCTTACAGTTGGTAGACACATATAGACAACCCATGTGGAGAAAGGAGGGTAGACCAATGCACAAAGGCTAGACCTGTTGTTGGCTATTCGCCATGACAGTCTGATGGGACCTCAAAGATCAGAGGCATAAGTCTCTGACTATCAGATGCTGAGCTGGGAAATAGTCAATGGGACCGGGGGTTGGTGTCTGTTTGTGGGTTTCCCTGTATGTAGGGTTCCCAGCCTCCAGATGGAGCCTGGACATCTTGCGGAATTTCAACTGATCTCTAGACTACAGAGATCAGTTCCCCTGGATAAACTGGCTGTTTTAGAGAGTGGACTCTACGGCATTATACATCTCTGAAGCCCCTCCTCTCCTCAAACCCCACCTTTTCTAGGCTCCTCCACAAAATTTCCAGAAATGTCACAACTGAGAGTTTGCAACCCTAACCCATGTCACGGGACACTCTGGAGCAGGATGCTGGTCTAGATGGACCATTGGTCCAATTCAGCATGGCTACTATTATGTCCTTTTAAAAAAGACATGAAGCATTGAATACAATCATGTTTTGGGCTGGTGGAAAGGGGAGGAAGGTTTGGGGAGGGCTGTACTAAGGAAACAAAAGGCTGTTCTAGGGAACATGAGACCTAGATGGTCATAAGCCATGTGGGATAGAGGCTGTAATAAGGAGGGGAATTGGGCAAGATTGAACAAAAAATGGACTGGATCCAACCCAAAGTTCTAAATGGTCTTCTGTTGGGATTCTGAAGTGATTCATGGAGGTGGACTTATAATCACATTTCTTCCTTATTGCAATTTGGAAGCTATGCATGATTTAAGCTTTATTAAACTGACTATAATTTTTTCCTTTTTACAGCTGGCAAAAACAGTACATTTGCCTGCTGGACATTTTTGGCAGGACGTCCCCACCATCTCCTTTCTCCACGCTGGTTTACTATGCAGATCACGGCATGCTCGGAGAGTGCGACTGTATAAGTGTGCCATTCGATGTGTAGCTTGCCTAGTTAACAGAGCTCAGGCTTCTGCTTGGCACTCTCAAAGGGTCAAACACAATTCATATAACCTGTTCCAGACTGTAAGCACAACTATTTTATTTTATTTATTTATTTATGTTATTTATATTCCGCCTTTCTCACTGAGACTCAAGGCGGATTACATAGTGTGAGATTAGTACAATTAGTGGCAAGGACAAGGGCAGGCATTTCCATACAGTGTCAAGGACATTTCCATAAACAATGTCATCGGGTAAATGAATACAGTTTCAAGAACATTTCCATAAACCATGTCATAGGGTAAAAGAATATAAGTTTACAAAGAAATAGTATTAGGAAGGATCCAGTATGGGGTTGAGGAATTGCTGAAACAGAACATTTAGGATTTACATTGAACAACATAAAGCACAGGTAGGATATAGGAGTACATATTTAAAGCAACAGATAATATGTAAGGCAACGTAATGGTGAAATCTATGGTCTCTAACTCATTAGTGAAACATCTGGGATCCCTTTCCTACAATACCACCCTCTTAGCTGAGAAAAAAGGCCTTTTTGAATAATTCAGTTTTGCATTATTTGTGGAAAGTCAGGAGTGTGAGGGCTTTCCTGACCTCCTCAGGCAGGCCGTTCCATAGGGTAGGGGCCACCACAGAGAAGGCCCATGTACGGACTGCTGTTGATTTCGCCCATATACAGGCTGGCACCTGCAAGAGACCCTGTTCAGATGAGCAAAGCTGCTGTAGAGGGACAGAGGGAGAGAGGCAGTCCTGTAGGTATGCTGGACCAAGGCCGTGAAGGGCTTTGTATGTAATAACCATTACTTTGAACTGAGCACGATAACTGATAGGTTGCCAATGGAGCAACCGTAGGATGGGAGTGATGTTCAAACTCCTGCTCACTCCTGATAACAGTCGAGCTGCATCATTTTGCACCAATTGGAGCCTCCTAGTTAACTTAGATGGGAGACCAATGGGAGACCAACTAGAGTTGCCAGTCTCCAGGTGGGGCTGGAGTTCTCCAGGAATTATTAGTGACCTCCAGGCAGGAAATGGCAGCTTCAAAGGGTAGAATCATTGGCAACAGACCCTTGCTGAGCAACTTTCCCTCCCCAGGCACTGCCCTCGAATCTCCAGGAGTTTCCTGAGCCAGTGATGGCAATTCTAAGCACAGCAACGCTTTGAACAGTCATGTACGTCTCAGGTTATCATATATTGCTTCATCCACAACTTGTATACTATTTCCTTTATCAAGGTCCAATTGGGGACAGGTCCAATTCTGTCACAGTTAGATGCTGAGATTTACAGTACATTCCTAAGCAAGGTTACACCCTTCTAAACCCATGAACTTCAACGGAATTAGAAGGGCGTCACTGTTTAGGATGGCTCTAATACACTCTTTCCTCTTTTTTTAAATGAAAACAAACAAAATCTCAAGAATTCTGGTGAGTAACGTGGCAGGTCTGGGGCAAGGGCCAGCAGTATGCACAGAAGCTGAGGAGGGGATCCTTGCTTTGTGGAGGGCCATGGAAAATTTCAGCTGCCCTCCGTCTGGGCAGCTCTGGGGGGGGGGGAGTTCGATGCCCTCAGTCTTGTACTCCTTCCTTGATCAAATTAGCAGCCATCTGATGCAGCATTGAGTAACAAAATCAATGTCATAGATCAGAGCTCTAGGGTTGCCCACTTGAGCTTTGGATATTTCATAGCCTGGACATCAGTTTAATTTTGGGAGAACTCTAGCCTCTCCTTGGAGGTTAGCAACCCTAAGTGTTGGCATACTGTGTCATTTGGTCTTCATTATGTTCAACATATTCCTTTCCAAAGCAAATCTAAACTACATTTAACGTACAACCTGGGAAAGCATTGGATAATCTTGATCTATGCTCAGATTGGATTGAAGTGCAATGTAGATTTCCCCCCCCAAACCCATATCATTTTGCTGCTGTTGTGCCTCATACTTGCCCTGGAGGGACCACCTAGTTGGCTGAGAACAGCCTGTTCTCCATCCACGTGTAGTACAAAAATCACAATAATTTACAACGTCTGTCTTTGGGATTTTTTTCAAAAGCAGCACTTTTTGCTGTAGGAAGTGACTTGGAAATACTGGAGGCTGCATTTCAACGGCAAAAGCTCTGTGTTTGTGTTTTGCATTTGACCACATGGCATGCAGAACGAAGTAGACAATATGGATGCCCTTAGTGGATGCCTGCCATTTTGAAGCAGGGAGTTCCCAGCCACAATCTCCTTTAAACTGTGCCACAGGGCCCCGATTCTGGACCACCATTTTTCTGACCCAAAAGAGTGCGGGGAGGTGTATTGCTTAGCAAGAGCTGCTGAGCACCAGGAGCTTGAGCAATGCCTGGCTGCCCAGAGCCTTGCTAGTTCATCTCATCTCCCCTTTCTCCCACTTTCCTTTTGCAGCAAACAGTCCTTTCTGAATCCCCTGAAGTCATCATATAAGAACGAGCCTGACTCGCCTACTAGTTCATGCTGACACCTGTCACATCCTGGAAGAACCACTGAACCCAGGAAGAATTCCCCCTCCCTCTCTAGGATCTGGGAGACTCAGAAGTGAATCCCACTCTGCCCTGGAAGCTCACTGGGTGATCTTAGGTCAGTCACATAACCTAACCTACCTCACAGGCAGGGCCGGCGCCACCACTGAGGTGGTGAGGTGGGCGCCACGGCACTGCAGGGCCAGAGGGGCACCGCAGGGGGTGCCAGGGGCAGAGGCGTGTGCCACGGAGCTGGTGTGCCTGGCCCACAGCTGCTGCAGCTGGCCAGCCCCGCGCTGCTGCCACTGCTGCTGCCACTACCACACACACCCGGCTGGGCGCAGCAGCTGCGGGCCAGGCATGGCAGGCAGCTGGGGCAGTGTGCAGAACATGGGCAGCCTCCTTGTGCTGCCCCAGCCACCTGCCCCGGCTTTGTTGTGTGATGATGTCATCACATGATGATGTCATCATGCAGTCTGGGGGGGCGCACGCACTGCACGCACACGGCAGGGTGGCCACAGGAGTCAAAAACCCTGGTTCCGGCGGTGCTCACAGGGGTGTTGTGAGGATAAAATGGAGGAAAGGGGAATGATATACGTTGATTTGGGTATAAATGAGAAAGGCAGGGTATAAATGAAGGCAATCAATAAACTGATGGATTGCTTGGTGTGGCACAATAAAGAGAGCACTGAGCCCCAACGAGGTCTTCGATTGCTTCTAGCGATCCACAATATGGGCATTTTATTCTGGATGTGTGCCTTCATTAGCCAGGTCCAAACCAAGATGTTTTGGACCCAATTGGTGGCAGAGTAGGAGGAAACGATGCTTGTACCTTGCTTGGGGGCACCCTGCAAACACACAGGTGTCCTTCAGGTGAGCAAGGCCCTTGCAACTCCAAATACTTGCAGTATTTCAGGAAGGGATAGGCTGCAGGGAAGTTGCCCCCACAGTAAACGTGTGAAGGGGGCCTTCGGCACACAAGCGATCTGAACTCACAACAACCCTAGGCACGCAACTGAGCTGCAAAAACTAGTTATGTGTGAAAGAGCAAAAGACAGAGACATTAAATGAGACCATAGTGCTAGAAAAGTAGGCGATTAACTCTCCCCTCTTCATAAACTATTCTCCAGTTTGAAAATCTCCCCTCCCCTGTGCTGTTTGCTTTCCCAGGAGAGAAAAAAAAAACAGGCACCCATCTTAGGCCTGTTTTCCTCCTCCCTGAGGTTAAAACAGACAGCATGGATCATTTCCAACTAGGGAAGCGGAAGGGGGCAGAGTTACTTAGCACTCTGTCTTTTACAGCTCAGTTACATGTCAGAATCTGAATGCATATCCCTAACATGGCATGTGGGTTGGCCGTGAATTCCACTGCTTTCAACAGGGAAAGATTTAAGCATGTGCTCAAGAACAGCACTAGATGATACTGATACTGAAATTTCCCTTTCAAGTTCTCTCAGTTCTTTCTGTCATATGTAATGCAACTGACTGTGTGTCTCCCCAGCAGTAGCCAATGACAGGCAGGGAAAAACATTGTACAAAGATGTCAGGTGCGAGTGCCTGTTGCCTGTCATTGGCTACTGTTGGGGAAACACACAGTTGCTTTTCCTCTTAATGTTTAGTTTTGCCAAGTAGTACTGTCTATTAAGTCGACAAGTGTTAGCATTAGCTGGATTGTGTCCCGTATTTTAATAAACCTAGCTTCTCCCTCTGCAGAGGTTTGGAGTGTTGATGGGTATCTTGTTTATAGGCCGAAAGGAATTTCTCATTGCTTGGATGAAATGTGAGGCACCCTCTCAGATATACAAAAGGGTTGGCTTAATTTTTAACCATTCTGATTATAAGATGGCAGGCCATAGTCCTGTTTTGTGAAGTCATTGTGCATGCTTTTCCCACCATCACCGTCTTCCCATTGATACGTTGGTGGATTTTGTTGACGTTGTTTGGTATGAGAGTGTCTCCTTTAACATTTTAGGGAACAAAATTGACAATATTTATTTATTCAGTTTGGTGTAGTGGTTAAGAGCAGCAGGACACCAATCTGGAGAACCAGATTTGATTCCCCCACTCCTCTGCTTGAAGCCAGCTGGGTGACCTTCAGTCAGTCACAGCTCTCTCAGAGCTCTCTCAGCCCCACCCACCTCACAGGGTGACTGTTGTGAGGATAATAATAACACACTTTGTAAACTGCTTTGAGTGGGCATTAAGTTGTCCTGAAGGGCAGTATATAAATTGAATGTTGTTGTTATATTTAATAACCTAAGAAAGACCTCGCTGTATCAGACCAGTAACCCACCTAGTCTATCATCTGGTTGTCTGCAGTGGCAGTGGCCAAATGACATAACATGGAAAGCCCTAAACTAGTGTGACATAAGAACAGCCCTCCTGGATCAGGCCAGTGGCCATGTAGTCCAGCATCCTGTTAAACAGCCAATTAGCAGCCAGCAAACAGGGCATGGAGGCCAAAGGGCCAAGGCCATCCCTGAATGTTGTCTCCAAGCACTGGCATCCAGAGGTTTACTGTCCCTAAATATGAAGGTTCTCTTTGGCCACGAGGATGGACCCAATGTTTATGAATCTAACACCTTTTTGCAGCCATTGATGCTCATGGCCATAAAGAGACCCAAACCTCCCCCTGGTATTTTACCCCCAGTATGCTGCCTCTGAACATGGGAGGTTCCCTTTAGCCCTCATGTCATGGCCTTAAGCAGACCTCTTCTTTGTGCATTTGTCTAGTGCCCTCTTTGAAATATTACAGCAGTCACTCCTCTGGCTAATCAGTCATAAAAGTTCTCCATACAGCAGCTGCAACTTTTGTAAAATAATCAGGAGTCTGCACGCAGTAGGGTTGCCAGCCTCCAGGTGGTAGCTGGAGATCTCCCAGAATTATAACAGATCTCCAGGCAACACAGATCAGTTCCCCTGGAGAAAATGGCTGGTACGAAGAGTAAACTCTATGGCATTAGACCCCACTGAGGCCCCTCCCCAAACGCCCTCTCCTGGCTCCTCCCCCACAAATCTCCAGGAATTCCCCAACCTGGACCTGGCAACCCCAGTCTGCAGCCCTCCCTGCCAGCAAATCTACTGTTCCACTTGAAATCTGTACACTAGAAACATCATAGGAAAACTATCGGTCTTCTTGAATGGTGTCCTGCTATTCCTGAAACCAATGCATAAGAAGAGCACTGATCTTCCTCTCTGGATCTAGTGTGAACAGAACCTGCTGTTCCCAATATATATTCCAAGGAAAGGTGGTGGGAATACAAGCCTATTATTTTTAGCTAAATCTTCCGCATAGATCTGAACGTGACACCAGCAATGCAGGCATCAAAATAGGGTTATCTTTTTCTTCGCCCCTACCTTCTACTCTGCTTTTTTAACATCCAAATTATTTGGAATGACCTGTCCTACTAGGAATATTTTGTTTCAAGATCGTGAAACCAAAGGAGACGTCGACATTTTCCTAGTTTGAATGTTCAGATGCCAGCAAGCACAAGAAGTGTATGTTACACAATCGCTTGCAACAAACAACCCGACAGCCAAGAGACAATTCCTTCTCTGCTATCCCTTCTGTGAACATTTTGCTGGCAGGACCCATTGTCATCCAAATTGCTGGAGCCTATGGATCCTGGCACCCACCTAATCTAATGAGTTATTGCTCCAGAAGTCTCTGATCACCATCCAATTGCTAACACCCTGTCGGGTAGGCCGGGCACATACATACATTCAAAAGGGGACTCTCCCAGTGTCATTGAGAAGAGCAAAGATTCTTCCTGGCCTGCCTGAGCATGAACTGACCTAGATCTTGAACTGCATTTGCACTGGGCTCCTTGCTTGGGCGCTGCATTGACTGCAGTGCTCCTGCCCAACCAACAAGTCACAGAAGCTCCAGAGGCACGTTTCTGGCTCTGGAACCAGTCCTGTTCCAGCAAAACAGATTGTCCTTGACTCTCTAATGTGGTTAGATTTTCAGCAGAGCCCAAACATTGTGGGTAAGGGCAAGCATGTCTTTGGCAAACACTCTTGCCACCTGGATCCTATGCATGTTTACTTGGGAGTAAGTTCCACTGGATTCCGTGGACTTCCTTTCTAAGTAAATGTGCATAGCATTGCAAGCCTAGTCTCAAACCCTGAGAATCCTACAGCCAATCCAAGTGGAGGAGAAAAAAATCCAACAGCAAGCTTATCAGTTGCTGAGCTTTGTTTCCCAAGGACCAAACAAGTAGCATGGCCCAACAGCAAATCACGTGATCTATATATGTAAAGAGCCAGGTTTAAGCCCTGGCATCTGCTTTTAAGGACTGCAGGTAGCAGGCCTAGGAAAGATCTCTGACTGAGGTCCCAGTGTTACCCAGTGTGGATGGTCTCCTTGCAAGTTTGCGGAATTAGTGTGCAAGGAGAGGCAGTGAGAGGTGGGTAACAACGGGATCTTCCACTGAATTATACCAGGTCCCTCCCCGCAAGAGGACTCGTGAAATGACTAGGTGGGTGTTTCAAATAAAATGGTTTTTATTAAAGGGGAAGCAAGCAAACAAGAACATACGCCACACATACCGAATCCCTAGGAAAAACAGTGAGGAGGTTGGATAGGGTTCAGGAAACAGGCTATAGTTACCATCCAGGAGAGTAGAGTTGTCCGTGGAGGAAAGCAGCTTGAGCAACTAGTGCTTCAGCAGCAAGGCTCAGATGAGATCTGAGGGTCTAAGCGCATGCATCCAAGGAAGTGCACACACACTGAATGGGGCTAGGGTAGTGCAATTATACTGTGAATGTACCCTGGGGCAGGATGTCCTCTTCTGCCCCAAAACAATAACTTAATGGTTGTCTCCAGGACAAGACAAAGGAATGGAGGAACTTTGATTAAGTTCTCTTGGGCGGAACTATAGTTATCAGTGATGATTGATGACCCATGATGGCTGGGATGGGAGCGGCTATCAGGGCCCTGATTAGCCTTGAATAGGAAAGAGGAGGAAGAGAGATCGGAAGGGTGTGCTGTGATTGAATTAGGGGTTTTCTCAAGTACCTCTATTGTCTGGATCTCTGCACATCTCCGGGGTGTGGAGGGCTGAAAAGCCAGTCTCACCTCAAGCCTTGCATTCCAATATTCTTCCATTTCCTGTCCAGGATTTGGCAACTGATTCCTATTCAGCCAGGCAGTTTTGCTGCATTTAAAACGCTTGGGAATGATACTCCATATCCATAAGTGCTCCCCAAAAGGTGTTGGCTAGGGAAGACTGCTATCACCAGAGAGCTGCTATCAAAATAGTTAATATCAATCTAAATGGGCCAATACTTAGACTTGCTATAAGGCAACTATATGCAGCTTTGGATCAGGATACTTGAGAGGCTGCCTCCACTCTAGGGTTGCTAAGAATCTGGGTAAAATCTGCCTTGCCTAGGGTTGCCAGTTACCCACTACCAAAAAGGTTGACATTCCCTACACTGCTGTCCAATGAAGCGGGGGGAAGGGGGTGGCAATGGGGAGAAAAAAGACATTCTGTAATGTGTCAATATCACTGTGACAGGCATTGCTTTAGGAATCCCACAAATCTCTATGGTTTTATCATAGAGACTTGTGGGATTCCTAGACTATCATCACAGTGCACAACACAACACTGGCCATTTCCCACCCCCAAAAGATCTTGGGAGTTACCAGTAGAGGCATGGCAACCTAGTCTTGGTACTTGAGGTTTAATGGGATGTTATTTACCAGTGATTTTATTTACCTCTGTGCCATAAAAAGCTTCAGTTCCCTATTTCTATACATTAACTCTCTATTTAAAAGACAGGATAATTTTTCTAGGTACTTGGCAACCCTACTCCACCCATGTGAGCCTGCCTACACTCTAAGATTGGCTACTGGCAACCTCCTTTGCAAACTCTTGCTAATAGTTGGGTCGCCAACTAACCTGGAGAAAAATGTCCTTTCCCTTTAATGGGATGTTATTTGCCAGGTCATGCAATTTTTCTCAGTGCCATGAAAACTTCCACACATTAAGTCTCTGTTAAAGGAATAGGGCATTTTTCTCCATGCCAGTTAGCAACTGTAGCTCACATAGGTGAGGTTGGTGGATATGCAGGCTTCTCTAACTGGTCTCAAAGACTTAAAATTCCCTTCCTTATGGCCATGCAACCCATCTTGTATGTTAGGTCTCTGCCTGATGGAAATCTGTACATTATGATCTATTCCAAAGAGCATTTTCTGAACCAAGTCTCTCAATTGGTACTTATCTATTTTTTTTTACTATTTATTATTGATTGTTAGCTTTAATACTGCTTACTGCTTTTATTGCTTTTTTAGTTTTAGGGTAATTTTTCACCATTGTTTATTGTGGATGTTTTTATTTGATCATAGAAGCTCCTTTTTGTTCTTTCTAGGTTATTAATTTTTTGTATTGTCGTTCTAAATTTTTATCCATATTGGTAACTAGGGGTGTACAAAACTAAATAAATGAGCTGGAAATACACTCCGAAAACATGGCTTCATTTAGTTAAAGCAGCTTCTAGAATGGTGAACCAAATCCATGAAAACAAGTTATAATGGCACACTCCCAACAAAAAGTTTGTGTGTTTCATTTCAGTTCATACTTTACAGAACAGGCAATGGTACATAGTTGGTTCACAGCCCCCAAATTCAAAACTGAAAGGGATTTTTTTTTCAGTGCACATCCCTACTGGTAACCCATTCTGAATGGTATTTTAGTAGAAAATGTTCCATTATATCTCGGCCTTCAACAACTACGTTAAATCTTGAATTAGAGGAATCTTGTTATTCGCCTGTATTACAGAACTGTTATGAGATTGTCCGGGATAGGGTAAGCAAAGAGCTTTTGAACACCCAAGGCCTATATAAATGCTGAAGATGATCATTGTTTTGTACAACTAAAATATAGAGTTGTAATTATCGTCAGATAAACCGGGCTACAGAGCAGGCTGGATTTTCCTGGCCAGGAATACATGGCACCTTTAGTTTCTTAAGCATCTCCCAATGTTTTGCAGCCTCCCATCTTGGGCACCTCATTCCCCTCTCATTTTGCCTTTGAATGTTGTAATTGTTAGATACATTACAGGTTAGCAGTTTTTACTTTATTTTGTGTGGGGGCTGGATACGGGAGAGGAGCTGGGATTCCATGGGATAACACGACATGTGTCCAAGCATTCCTCATCTCCAAAAGCCAGAGTGCAGTGATTAGAATGTTAGACTAGGATCTCAGAGACCCTATTAAAGTCCACACTCAATCATGAAGCTTGCTGATTGAACGTAGGAACCAGCAGGGCTTTGTTTCAGCTGGAACGCAGTGGAATGGAATTCTGGAACCTCTTGAAAATGGTCACATGGCTGGTGGCCCCACCCCCTGATCTCCAGACAGAGGTGGGGTTTAGATTACCCTCGGAGCTGCTGGAGTGGTGTGGAGGGCAATCTAAACTCCCCTCTGTCTGGAGATCAGGGGGTGGGGTCACCAGCCATGTGACCATTTTCTCTGAGGGCAACCCACTGAGTTCCACCACGTCTTTTCCCAGAAAAAAAGCCCTGGGAACCAGCAGTGTATACCTTGGAGGAAGGGCAGAATAAAAATATATTAAAAAAAAGAAAAGGGGAAAACCACTATTCTAGTGGATGCTGCTATGGTTACTATTTGATCCTAAACAGAGTCAAGCCCTTCTAAGCCCTTTGACTTCAGAGGGCTTAGAAGGGTGTAACTGTGTTTAGGATAGTTTCAGGTAGGTGGCCATACTGGTCTGGAGTACAACAGAAGGATTTGAGTCCAATGGCACCTTAAAGACCAGCACCACTGGTGGTCACATACAGAGCTCAACCCAGTTCAACGTATCATTAATGACTTGTAACCTATGCTAGACACTAATACACTTCTCTCACAAGCATTGGGAAAGAATCCTTCTCTTGCCCAGAGGCAGCCCCCTAATAGTAAGGAAGTTCTCACTCACAATAATGTACTTCCTAACACAGTCATGGACTCTTGGACCAGGGACTGCAATAAACCAAAGATGCCAACTCTGTCCTCATATCCACTCCCAACAACATGATCTCTGGACCTAACAACACTAGTTATACTATCTCAGGTTCATTCTCTTCCAATAGTATATGTGCTATCAAGTGTCAGCAATGCTCTCCCTATCTCTACGTTGGACAAACAGGTCAGTCCCTGTGCAAAAGAATAAATGGAAATAAACCTGACATTAAAAATCACAATGCTCAAAAACCAGTAGGAGAAAATTTGAATATTCCAGGATTGCTGATGTAAAAGTGGCTGTCCCCAAACAAAGAAGCTTCAAGGGTAGATTACAACATGAGATTGCTGAGCCTGAGTTCAGAATAATGGAACTCCTAGGGCTGAATGGAGACATAGGATTCTTATCTCACTACATATACTAATTTCCACTTTCATCAAGCTGCATTGTGTCTTTCTCTTTACATCCAGACTCCGTTCTTTGCTTCATCCTGCTCACCTCCTGACTGGGATATAGAGGCTCAGGGATTTCCACTCCTCCTTGTATCTGAAGAAGAGAGCATTGACTCTCAAAAGCTCATACCCTGAAAATCTTGTTGATCGCTAAGGTACCACTGGACTCAAATCCTGTGTTTAGGATTGCATTCACAAGCCATTCTTTTTAGCAGCCTCACCTTTGTGAAAATAATACATTTCACTTATCAGCTCTAGTCTCCAACTCCTCCCACTGCTGGAAGGATTCTTGTTTTGTATCACAACAAAGGCTCCCCTCACAAAATTGGAGGATACACATATAATGGAAATTTTTAAAGAAAACAAAAAGAGCAGTCCATTTTATTTTACAGTTATTTCACAGTTTAGCCCTTTTGTTTGTAGCATACAGCACACAGGAGGGGGGGAGGATTAAGAAGAGCTTGCAACTGGTTCCTCCATACTCTTCAAGGCTGGTTTGGGGCCTGCTAGTGGTCGTAGACCACAGGAGATAGGGCTGCCAATCCCCCGCCCAGGGCGGGGAATCCCCTGTTCCCACCTCCTTATCCCAACCTCACTTACATGGCGAGTGGGGGGGGCACTGTGCCTCCAGGCAGCACAGCGCATCCCCGTGCCCTGCTGTGGCGCGCCCCTGCCCCCCGCCACGGCACTCCCCCACGCCCTGCAATGTGCCCGTTTCGGGCCGAATCTGGCCCACAGGGGGGCGATTCAGCCCTTTGGCAAGCTCAGGAGTGCATGCCAGGCTGTTTTTTGACCCGCATAAGGATATCACTTCCTGGAAGTGATGTCATCACGCATGCCGGGAGTGTGCATGCGCTACGTGTGCACACAAGAAGGAACACCAGACGCCACAGAGGGTGAGTGCCAGGTTCCCAGTCCCCTGCCAGTGGACTAGAGGGACCTGGCAACCCTAACAGGAAATGATGGCATGAGCCCCAACGAGCATCCAAATTAGGCCAAGGATTAGGAGAAAAGGTTTCCAAATCAAAGGATATGACTTAACTTCCATATTGACTTGATTATGAAGATACAATAAACTGCTTCCAGTAGTGTTTAAAAAGGAATATATGAATTTCAATCTGGGAACACAGCAAATTTTGTCTAATGTACTGTATGATTTAAGACTTGGGTTTAAATCCATATCCAGCCATCAACTTGATGCTGTCATGTAAGTCATGAACCAGTTTGGACTAGTGGTTAAGAGCTGCAGGGCTCTAATCTGGAGAGCCAGGTTTGATTCCCCACTCCTCCGCTTGAAGCCAGCTGGGTGACCTTGGGTTGGTTGCTCTCTCATAGTCCTCTCAGCCTCACCCACTTCACAGGGTGATTGTTGTGGGAATAATAAACCACTCTGAGTGGGCGTTAAGTTATCCCGAAGGGCAGTATATAAATCAAATGTTGTTGTTGTTATCAGTCTATTAGATTTTTATCCCTTCCTTTCTCCAAGCAGCTCAGGGTGGTGCACTGGTTTTCCCTTCCTCCATTTTATCCTCACAGTAATCCTGCAAAGTAGGCCAGACTGACGGAGAGACCCAGTGAGCATCATGATAGCTGAGAAGGGATGAACCTGAGCCTCTCCGAACCTAGATTGACTTTCTAACCACACTGAGCCTTCATTTCCATCCATCTCAAAAACAAGCACAATCAGAGAGCCAGAGCCAAACCGAGTTTCTTTATAGCAGCAGCCTGAAGTCTGCCGGTGCTTATAGCCTCCGGATCTGCACCTTCTGATGACCTGCAGGCAGACGAGAGCTCCCAGGCAGCCAACTGTGCACTCCACTGTCTGAACAGAACTTCTGCCTGGCCCGAGCTTTCTCTCTTCTCCTCTCCTGGGATCTGAGGGTGACCATGGGGCCCCTGGCAATAGGCAGTGGATTCCTCAGTACGCCCAGTTCCTGATTCTAGTTCTTGCCTATGGGTCATCTGGGCTTACAGCCTGGCAGCCACAGCTCTGATGGGTCCTGGGAGTCAGAGAGCTCAGGAATTGCAGGATCTTCCAGGGGTTCAGCTTCTGCAGGGTTGGCCACCACAGTATCCTCATCCTCCAACATGGATTCATCATCAGACTGTCCCTGACATATTAATGATCAGCCATCCAGAGTTACTGCAATAATGAATTATAGAATCCTAGAGTAAGAAGGAGCTTATCAATCATTTAGTTTAGCTAGAGTGTCCCTCCCTGACAGACAGCTGCCAGCCTCCACTTGAAGATGTCCACTGAGACAGAACCAGCCCCCTTAGAGAGCCAGTTTGGTGTAGTGGTTAAGAGCCGTAGGACTCTAATCTGGAAAACTGCGTTTGATTCCCCATTCCTCCGCTTGAGGCCAGCTGGGTGACCTTGGGTCAGTCACAGCTCTCTCAGAGCTCTCTCAGCCCCACCCACCTCACAGGATTATTATTGTGGGGATAATAATATACTTTGTAAATCACTCTGAGTAGGCGTTAAGTTGTCCTGAAGGGCAGTATATAAATCAAATGTTGTTGTTGTTTTCTGCTGGTCAAACAAACTGTAGTACCTTTAGCAGAGTTATAAAAAGCAGAAATTCAACAGGTGAAGTCCTCCCCAACACTGATTGGAACTGTTACCTGCTTGTTACGGAGTTGTTAAAAGCCCATGAACTGTGCTGGGAGTGGAAGGGGGGATATCAACAGTGGATGAATTAAATGACTAATTAAAGTGATGATTATAAAGACTTTGATCTGATGAATCAAAGGTTAATTAAGCTGCTGATTTTAATGCCAGGAGATACTTTTGCACAGCGAATGCCGTAATCCTAATAACGCTTTCTCGAACTGAACAGGGTGTACTTCTGAATATACATATTTAGAATCTTGCCAATGGGAAAGGGCAGTACAGGGTTATTACGAGTAATATATATATAGTGCTATATTAACTGCCATGTGGAACCACATTGTTAATTCCACTTCCCACTGATTATGGAAGAGAAGCAAATGCTAAAGGGCCCTTAGAGTGGAAGGAACCCATGATGGTGTTCATTGCCAGGTACAGAACAGTATAAAAGTTAACAATAAAAATAGCTGTTATTGCTAATGAGGATAATAGTTTCTAGAACTGACCTCCCTTGTGCCTGCAGATTTATACTCTGTAAAGAGGTAAATAAGAAAGAATTTTGGAAAACAAAGATTCAATTAATACAGTGTCAAACCCTTTGAAAGGAAACCTGCTTCTAAATTTTCAGTGCAATCAGGGCTTTTTTCCAGCAGGAACGCAGTGGAATGGAGTTCCAGAACCTCTTGAAAATGGTCACATGGCTGGTGGCCCCGCCCCCTGATCTCCAGACAGAGGGGAGTTTAGATTGCCCTCCGCACCACTGAGGGCAATCTAAACTCCCCTCTGTCTGGAGATCAGAGGGTGGGGCCACCAGCCATGTGACCATTTTCTCCGAGGGCAACCCACTGAGTTCCACCACCTCTTTTTCCAGAAAAAAGCCCCGAGTGCAATCCTAAGCAGAGTTGAATCAGTGGGCTTGGAAAGGCATAACTTTGCTTAAGTCTGCACTGCTTCTTGACCATATCAGGAGAAAGACAGGGTATATAATTTTTAGAACAATGCTTGAAAAATAATTCCATGCCATTTCCCCCCCTCCCAAATATAAAATGCAGGAATCTGGCATCCAATAACCCTGAATAAGTTAGTATTTTATTTTTTTCATGTTCAGTATTTATAAATACGGAGCATCATTGAGAGATAAGGCAAGTACAGTTGCCCAACTGCAAAGACGGGTGACAAAGGGCAGAAAACCAAAGTTTGCCATCGAGCTTCCTAGCACCCCCTTTCCTCTGTAAATTGTTACTCTTCTTCTCTCCTAGCCTTGCGACTCATCTGCAAGGAAGTCACAACCTACTTTGGGGTGTGGGGGGGATCTATTTGTGGAATTTAAGAAGTACTGCTAGGGTTGCCAACTGTCGCTTGGGGAATTCCTGGAGATTTGGTGGTGGTGCCTGGGGAGGGTGGAGTTCAGGAAGGGGAGGGAACTCAGCAGGGATGTGATGCCATAGCAGACCTTCCTCCTGGTAGGGATGCAATTTGGCTACCAGTGGGAGGGCTGTGGGTAGGGATATAGGGAGAATGACGCCAACTGCAGTGTGACATCACTTCTAGTAAAAAGAAACCAAAAAAAATGTGAGAAGAGAGTTCAAGGGGGGGGGGTCTTAAAAGCAAAATATTGAAAGCACAATCACAAATGATTCCTATGAGAAGGAAAAAAGGGAGGAGCTTAAAGAAGCCATGGTGGCTTCATAAACAGCTTTCTAATGAATTGAGAAAAAAGACTCATTTAGGAAGGATGAATATAAACAAATAACCAATGCTTGTAGAGAGAGTGTTAGAAAAGCTAAAGCACAATATGAGCTTAGGCTAGCAAGGGATGCTAAAAACTACAAAAAAGGGGTTCTTTGCTTATGTTCAAAGTAAGAAAAAGAGCAAGGACATGGTAGGCCCGTTGCAGGGACAGGGAAGTGAAATTGTAACAGGTGATGAAGAGAGGGCAGAACTGATCTCAATTCCTACTTTTCCTCAGTCTTCTCCTGCGAGGGAGATGGTACTCAACATGGCAATAACAGAAGACATGATGGGGAAAGGGAGTTACAGCTAGAGATGGGCACGATCCAAAAAAAAATACTGATTAAGCCATCCGTGGATCCGGGCCTCTGCCAAACCCAGGCCACCGATTCTAACCGATCAAGTCCCATTTACGATCCAGAATCGAGAAGGCCAAAGCGGGAGGGCGCCCCACTGTCTCCAGCAATATAGGAATGATGGTTGGTGGCAGCGGCCGCCAGGCCCGGCGGGCTGGGGGAGGCAGAGGACATTCACACACACACACACACACACACACACACACACACACACACTTAGAGTAGAGGGGGGGAGTTTTTAACCCGGCAACGAGCCGCCTCCCCTCAGGGAGGGGACATTTCCAGGGCCGGATCTATGGTTGCCAGCGCCCAGGGCAACCGTAGTCAGGCTCTTGCACGCACATGCACGCTCCTGGGTCACACACACCCCACCCACTCAGCAAGCCGGCTGTCCCAGTGCGCTGCGGAGCTGGCGGCAGCGCGAGTGGCTCGGTGGCTGCCTGCACCAGCTTACCAGCGCGCCCCTTGTCCTGGGGAAAGGCGAACGGCACAGGCGGCCTCCCAGCCTCCCGTGCTGCCTTTTGCCTTTCCCCAGGACAAGGGGCGGCCGGCTTGCCCGCGCTGCCTTTTGCCTTTCCTTTGTGCCCATGGCTTCAGAACACCCCCTTCCCCCTCCCTCCCCTGGGTTGCTGCTCCATGGTTGGAAGGAAGCCTGCTAATCAAGGAAAGCTGGGCTTCCATTCATGTTTCGAGGGCAACAGAAGGAGGGCAAACACAGCTCATTCCCCTGGCTCCGTTGCCCCGGGAATAAATTACTGGCGCAAGAGTGTCTGCAATTCCAAACAGAAACCAATAGATCCGATCAAGTCCCGAACAAGCAAACCCCTGACTGCTGGATCGGTTGCCGTGGACAGAACCGATTAGCTGAGTCACGATGGCACAAACGCCAAAATTGGGGTTTTTTTTAAATCGTAAAATTGCCCATGTCTAGTTACAGCCTAGGATCAGCATACAGGTAGTACGTAAACACCTAGTTTCTCTAAATGGAAGTAAGTCCTCAGGGCCAGATGAATTGCCTCCAAAGGTACTAAAAGAACTCACAGATGTAATTCCTGAGCCTCTGTCCATTATTTTTGAGAATTTCTGGCAATCAGGCGAGGTGCCAGAAGATTGGAAGAGGGCAAATATTGTCTCCATCTTCAAGAAGGGGAAAAAAGAGGATCCAGGTAACTACTGACCCGTCAGCTTGACATCTATATCTGGAAAAGTCTTAGAACAAATCATCAGTCAGTCCTTAAGCATTTAGAAAGGACAGCTATGATTACTAAGAGCCAGCACAGGTTTCTCAAGAACAAGTCATTTCAGACTAACCTTATCTCTTTTTTATGAGAAAGTTACTACCTTGCTGTAGACAGTTTATCTTGATTTCAGTAACACTTTTGATAAGGTTCCACATAATATCCTTGTCAACAAGTTGGTAAAATGTGGTTTGGATCATATTACTATTAGGTGGATCAGTAACTAGTTGACAGATCACACCCAAAGAGTGCTAGTTAATGGTTCCTCATCCTCTTGGAGAAGAGTGACAAGTGGAATTCCTCCGGGATCAGTATTGGGACCTGTTCTGTTCAACATTTTTATAAATGATTTGGATGAAGGAATAGAAGGAATGCTGATTAAATTTGCAGATGATACTAAATTGGGAGGGGTAGCAAATATGGATGAAGACAGAGTAAGGATACAGGATGGTCTTGACAGGCTGGAAAACTGGGCTGAAACAAATAAAATTAATTTCAACAGAGATAAATGCAAAGTTCTACATTTAGGAAGTAAAAATCAAATGCCTAATTATAAGATGGGGGAAACTTGTCTTGGCAGTAGTATGTGCGAAAAGGATCTAGGGGTCTTAGTAGACCATACACTGAACATGAGTCAGCAGTGTGATATGGTAGCTAAAAAGGCAAATGCGGTTTTGGGCTATATCAACAGAAGCATAGTGTCCAGATCACGAGAAGTGATGGTATCACTTTACTCTGCTCTGGTTATACCTTACCTAGAGTACTGTGTTCAGTTTTGGGTGCCACAATTTCAGAAGGATATAGACAAGCTGGAATGTGTCCAGAGAAGGGCAATGAAGATGGTGAGAGGTCTGGAGACCAAGTCTTATGAGGAAAGGTTGAAGGAGCTCAGAATGTTTAGCTTGGAGAGGAGACAACTGAGAGGTGATATGATAACCATCTTCAAGTACTTGAAGGGCTGTCATATAAAGGATGGCGCAGAGTTGTTTTCTGCTGCCCCAGAAGGCCGGACCAGAACCAACAGCTTGAAATTAAATCAAAAGAGTTTTCAACTAAACATCAGGAAGAACTTCCTGACAGTTAAAGCAGTCCCTCAGTGGAACAGGCTTCCTCAGGAGGTGGAAAGCTCTCCTGCTTTGGAGGTTTTTAAGCAGAGGCTAGATGGCCATCTGACAACAACGCTGACTCTGTGAACCTGGGCAGAATGGGTTACATCAGCTCTTGTGGCCCTTCTTACATGCCCAGGATAATGCTGCTCACCACCTTGGGGTCCGGTAGCAATTTTCCACAGGCCAGTTTGGCTAGGGATCCTGCCAGTGTTTTGCCATCTTCTGGGCATGGAGCAAGGGTCACTGGGGCAGTCGGGGGTGGGGTAGTTGTAAATTTCTGGCATTGTGCAGGGGGTTGGACTAGATGACCCTAGATGTCCCTTCCAACCCTATGATTCTATGATATAACACTACACCCAATACTGCAGGATTTTAAAAAAAATTCTCTCACAATGGTGGGCAATGAGAGCAGGGGGTGGGGAATTCCCCACCCCAGTGGTGGTGGTGGGGAGAACAGGACCCCTACTTACATGGGAACTGATCTCTGTAATCTGCAAATCCATTGTAATTCCAAGAAAAGTCCAGGCTCCACCTAGAGGCTGGCAATCCTATGTTCAAGAGTACAGTGGACCATTTGCACTGGGAGCTATTCATGCATCACTCATGAAATCCCTGTAAAAAGATTTAACTGTCCACAATGAAGAGTCAAGGCCTGCCTCCACCTTCATTACATCCATGTCATATTGAAAACATGCGCAAGAATCTTGCATTACAAAGAATGCCGGTCTTCTCTCTCCTTGGGGATTCTGTGTTTGTGTACATGTAAATGAACACGTGGAGAGGCAATGTTTCATCACTCTCCTTTAAGAGAGAGGTGGAGAGATTCTAATCTAGGCAATGGAGAGCGAAGGGAGTCAGAAATGTAGATCCCAATCATCTCTTTAATGCCAGGTAGAAACAGGGGAAAACAAAAACAACTTTTTTTTTTTTGTAAAGCCCTGATCCTCTTTCCCTTGTACATCCCGAGCAAGCTCAGGCACTTTCCCTTATTTCTACGGCCCCCTTTCTGATTTATTTCAGCCAAGTAATTGTTTCATCATGTTGCAAAGAAACATTTTCCCATTGCGGCACTGTGGCATTAATTTCAGCTCACTGACATATGCATAAATCTGGCTCGTAAAACTCCTGTGGACACAACTTGCTGGCAACCCAGCGTAGGAGGGGAATAAAGGTTATAAATCCCACGGATTTTAACATTGTTTTGCAAGGCTCCTGATTACTATTACTGTCATTTGGAGGCCACATGGATGATCTCGCCCCTGCTCCTAATGAACCGCTGTTGCAATCAGACGGTAAACCCAAGGTATTTATAGAAAACAAATAAGCCCCATGCTTGCTTTGAAGGGGCTGGGGAGGCCAGAGATCATTACACTGTGTTGGCCTTAACAACAACTTTATTTTTTGACTCGCCTCCTTTGAAACTTCATTCTGATTGGGTCACTGTTCACTGTTCTGAGTGAAGAAGCCAATCAGAGTTCGATTTATGAATAACAAGCCAGGCTGTGGAAAGTGAACTGGATTTAGGAATAAAGTGGATTTTTGGAGAGTAATTTCTCTTCATTGATTTCTTGGTTAGTAAAATGGACAACATATCACCTGTTTTATTACTTTTTTATCCCACACTGCTTCCAAGTAGCTCAGAGCAGCATACTTACTTCTACCTCTCCTTTTTGTCTTCACAACAACTCTGTGAGGTAGGGAGGCTTCCCTTTTATCCACCCCAAGCAGGAAATTACCCTTCCTCAACACAAAATTCTCATCCCCAGGGAACTGAGGAGCAATGAAAAAATGGCCTCCACGTAGTGATGCTCTAGAATCCCCCCACACACACACACACACACTTTCTATGGTGAAGACCATAGAAGTTAGGGAAGGCTGCCTAGAGTATCACTGGGAAGTGACATCACATCCTCCTCAAACTCTGCTCTTCCTAGGCACCACCCACAAAATTTCCCAACTGAGCTTGTCAACCTCAAGATGCGGTCTGAAGACCTCTTAGAATTACAGTTGATCTCCAAATGACAGAGATCAGTTCTCTTGGAGAAAATGGCTGCCTTGAAGCATAGACTGTATGGCATTATACTCGGTTGAGGTCCCTCCCCTCCTTAAACCCTACACTCCCCCAGCTCCACCCCCAGATTACCAAGAATTTCCCAACCTCAAGTTGGCAATCCTACTGCCAGCTTTGCCAAGGTGGTTTGTGAACCCTAGAGGTAGGTGGGTCAGGCTGAGATAAGCAAATGGTCCAATGTTACCCAATGAGCATCTTGGCAGATTGAACTCACATCTCTACATTGATTACGTACTTGGCATGTATCCATCTACACAGTTTTGAAAACATAGAGTGTTTCCATCTTTGGAAGAAGTGCAGCAATTTCTGCCTCCTCTTATTTTTCTAACTGTCCCCTCTCACTACAGACCCCTCCCTCACTTTGCTCCTGTGCTACTCCTGAAAGTCCTGACCAAAACTGAGAGGGGCGGGAGTAGGGCTGCAGTTGAAGTAGGAAGTGGAAAAGTCCTGCTCTTTGTGCTCCATAAACAGCTCTTGTGGCATAAAAGCCATTGGCAAAGAGATTGATCTTCCAATAGAACCTCCTCCGCCTGAATAAGAACACACAAGCCTTTGAGATAGAAGAATTCCTTGAGCTGCAGTGCTCCGTATAGCTTGAAAGCTTGCATAATTAAGTTCAATTAAGTTGTTGGTGCAATGAGAGATATCACTTCCATTTATTTTATATCTTTTGACCTGCAGGGCCCATATCACACCTTGCTGTGTTTACAGTCCTGAGAATAAAAGGCTTGTCTTAACAATAGACATAAATCTCTATCTAGTGCTCAGGGCATGCAATAGGCCTTCCTAAGGAAGTGCCCCATCATTGCTAGGGAGACGTGACTTGTTCCTTCTAACAAGTTTTGGTGTGTGTGTGCTCATTGCCTGGACCACAGATCAAGGCCTCTTGTATGCATACATGCATACCCACAGATATGTATTTGCCAAGGCTTCTTTTTAAGCTATCCAACAATGCAGAGGGAGTTGTACAGAGCTGGAAATCTCTTTATTTGAATGGCAGAGTGCATGTAAGGATAGGTAATGGGTGTAACAGCCTCACAAATATTAGCCACAGGGTTCCCAGGTTCCCACCGGAGGCCCCTGGATCCCACTGATGGGTTTCCTGGTGCCCATTTGCTTCCTCTCCAAAGCAAAGCGCCAACCCTGGCTTTACCTCATTGGAGCAGGAGAACTCAGAAACAACTTTAGGATTGCCAGCCCTTTGCCAGCAATCCCCAAGAGCTTTTTGTGGGTGGAATCTCGGGAGGAATGCCTTGATGTCACTTCTGGCTGAGTGGCTGGAAGTGACATCACCATGGCCATGGCGCTCTAGGGATTCCACAAAACTTTATGGTAAATTTGAGAACATTTTGTGATTGGCTCCAGTATCCATGGGGAATGGCGTTCCAAAGGTGAGGAGTCATCACCGAGAAAGACCTGTCCCTGAATTTCCACCTGCCTCCCATTTGCAGGCAGAAGCAGAGAGAGCAGAGCTTGAGAAAAGGGTCTTAACTGGCAGGCTTTACCTAGCTAGGCACCTGTGCTGGCTTTGCCTAGGCAGCAGCTCAGTTAAAACAAGATCCAGTATGAAAGTAAAGCTCCGTGGGTTGGTTCTTTTACTTTGAATTTCTTTTACCTTGTGTTGGTCTTTAAGATGCTACTGGATCTGAATCTTGCTCTTCTTTTACCTTGTCAGCATTACATTTAAATGAGGCCTAACTTAAATCAGCTCTATGTTTGGGGGGGGAGACACTCAAGGGATTCATTCTGTTCTCTGCCTGCCTTTCCCCCCTTCCATTTTTGCAGAAGGCCAAAACTAGGCAGAAGTCAGAGAAGGCCAAGCAGTCAGTAGGCAAATACTGATTTGATCACCAGAGCTTCCTAAGGCCAACTCTGTCACACTAGACAAGGTGAGGCAGCCCAGTTGTGTTGGAAGATTTTAGGGAATCAAAGGACAGAGAATGACCACTTGTTTGATTTAGCATTATATACTTTTACCACTGTGAGATGCACACATGGGTACTGTTTGAATTCTCTGCCTTGGGCACCAAAAAGTCTTAAACTGGCTTTGAAGCCTCCCAACAGAAGAAAAACCAAGTCAGTTTCTTCCCATTCTCAGTCCCAGGAAAGGCACAAAGCTACTTAAGAGCTGGTAACCCTACTCTCCCTTCACTGTGTGGTTATCCACCCACAAGGTTCTCATAACAGAGAATCGGTGTTTTGGGGCTAATCTCTATGACACCTTACTTGCCCAGTCTGAATTTAAAGAGAGCACAAATAACTCAGGAATTCCTGGAAGATGGGATCTTACTTCGATATCTCAACCATCCCAGATTTTCTGCGATTATATGGCACGGAATGCAGCAAAGGTGTTGCATACAAACATTTCTGAGGTGATCTCAGTTTTTTTTCTTGAGGAACACTCGCAGATGTTTATACATTCACAATGTATTTTGCTACTACAGACTAACACGGCTAACTCCTCTGAATGTTTATTCAGTTGCATGTTTATTCACTCACAAGCTGACAACTATCTTTATGATACACACACACAAGAATATATTCATACTCAAGGTTGATCATAGATATGTAAAAACTGAGCTGGGACTGGACAGAAAAAGAAAAATGTGCTTTGCTTTCCCAGTTGCATAAAACATTCTTCAGGACTAAAGAATCTACTGGAGTCTCACAGCCCAGTCTACAATATACCAGAGACTTCATCCTAGAGTTGGACCAGGTTTGAATCCCCACTCAGCCATGAAAGCTTACAGGGTGACTTGGGGCCAGTCACACACACTCTGCCTGACGTACTTCACAGGATTGTGGGGAGTAGAGATGGACACAAACAGGGAAAATTCCAAACCATGCAGTTTGTGGTTTGTTGCATTTCACGAACCGACACAAACTTGCCCCAGTTTGTGAACTGGTTTGTGAAAATGTCACTTCTGGGTCAGCAGAAGTTCTGCAGAGAGCCCATCCCCCACCCCTTGCTTAGGAAACTGATTGATTGACACCAAGCTGTCTGCAGTGACGAACCAAAATACAAACCAAATGAACTGGGCTAAAATTCATCACAGTTCATGAGAAATGAGCTCCCACAAACTGCCAGTTCATGAACCATGAACCAGCCCGGTTCGTGATGAACTTTGATTTGTATTTCAGTTCATGCCTGCCTTTAGTGGGGAGGGTACAATGGAGGAGAGGAGAACCATGTTGTAAGCCAGTTTTGGTCCCCATCAGGAAGAAAAAATAGGGTATAAATATCTAAAGAAATAAAAAGCACATAGGCTGACAGCTAATCTGGGGGGTTTGTTACTAAGTGCATTTGCTTTGGAGCTGGGTATAAAAGACCTGTTTGCTTCTCCTCAGAAGAGAAATCATGCATATCACTCAGTGGCCCTCTGTGTTTATATCGTTCTGTGCATACCGTTTAACCTTGTTCACTCCTGCAGTGCTGGCAGGCTACCGCAGCTCCTTCCAACACAATCAGCCTGGATTTTCCCATGGTTTTCTCCCTAACCACATTGAGGGCTGAGATGCTATCCCACACAGCTTTGCTGATAACGTACAGAACAACGTGCTACCTGTGAATTTACATCCAGGGAGGGTAGAACAAATCAGTCTCTGTTGCAGGACTGCCCAAACTGGCTTCCTAGCAGGGAAGCAGCATGCCAAGGGACACCGTGGTGTTCCCTGTAAGAGCTCAGGAAGATTTCAGGACACATTTAGAATAGGAACATGAGTCCATTTGCCAGAAATTCAGTTTCTAAAATAATGTGGGGGGGGGGAGCTTTGTTAGAAACTCCTTCTACAGAAGTCATAATTGGGATATTCCTGAAAGAAATTTCGCCCACCAGGTAGTTAAGCCTCAGAAAACAGCTCTTGAGAGGACAGGACAGGAACCAGGGCTAAGGCACTGTGGAAAAGGATGGTGAACTCTTCCCTTTGGTCCATCCCCAATCAAAATTCCCCTACTCCAAAATTACTTTTAGCCCTGATAGGGAATAAATGTATCTGTCGATATCTTCTGTTGAGGCATTTTTTATTCCAAAAACAGCGGGGGAAGAGTTAACGGCTCCCTTCCTCATTACCTCAGTTTTGATCCAAATGCCCCTCCCCCTTCCCTCCACACTGCATTTGACGCCAAATCACAGGCCAGAGAATCTGAGCATCATTCCCCAATGACATGTGTAGGTTGACTCTGCGACAGTTGCAAGCCCTGTCTTTATTTGGGATATACCTAGCAGGTGAGGGGTGTCCTTTACTCTGTGAGCAAAACTTACTTATCCCCATGTCACTGTTGTCAACCATCTACTGCCAGCAGACTCATCTATGGCTCCCCTGAGCCACTGTTTAAAAACAGTTGCTTCACTTCACCCGTCTTCAGGATTTCTCTAAGTCTCCAAATTATGGCCAGACCCCAACAGCTGCCAGATTTGCACAAATGTATTTGAAGGATCTTTTGGCACCAGAGTCCAGTTTTCCATCTTGCACACCACCCCAGTATGCATGGGGGCAGAAAAACTAATGTCGTAATCCTAAGCAGAGTTTAGTCCACTGAAGTCAAAGGGCTTAGAAGGACTCTGCTTAAGTGGAAAAGATCCACAAGTGACAAAGTTCATCATCTTCAGCACAGTGCAGAGCCTGCATGGTGTAGCGGTTAGCAGGTCAACTAGGATCTGGCAACATGTGTACAAAGTGTCATTTAGTCACAGCTGACTCACAGAGACCCCATCGGGTTTCCAAAGCAAGGGAGATGGAGAGAGGGGGCTTGCCATTGTCTGCCTCTGTGTAACGACCCTGGACTTCCTTGGTGGTTCCAGGTTCAAATTCCCATTCAGCCACGGAAGGCTGCTGAATGACCTTGGACCAATCACTTTCTCAGCCTAACCTGCCTCACAGGGTTGTTATCAAGAAGAAGAAAAATGGAAAAAGGGAAAGCAATGTCATAAGCCACTTTGGATCCCCATAGGGGAGAAAAGTGGGGTATAAATATCTAAATGAATACATACATTGTTGCCTGTAAAAGCAACTCTGAAGCGTTTGGGCTAAACTAGATGAGAAGCAAGGAGATCTGTGACGTGAACTCCCCAACCTGTTGTAAAGCTACATGGCAGCCAGGCAGGACCCTTGTTTGGATGGAGGCCATGCAGAGAAAAGAAAGGTTTAATCCTTCCACACCTATAAGGTTTTGCCTATCAAACGGCCTTTCCCACACCACTATTAATTGTGGAAGGAAACAACAGACCAGATAAGGGAAATTAGAAATTTTCTGTCAAGGTTTCCAAACATTTATTGATGTACCAAGGAAACGAACCAGCATATTTGGAGGGCCATGGATGGAATCAGATTTGGAGGCGGGGAGGACAGTCCAGGCCAGGTATGTCTGTGATGGAGCCCTATTCGCGGATGTGGGAGTTCTGATTCACCTGACTGCACCCCAGCAGCTGAGAGATGAGTCAGCCAGGCCAACACACCACAGCCACTGGTTCCAGCATGACATGGGGCCAGGAGGCAGGTCCTTCCAACTCCCACCCAGTCTTCCTTCATGACCTACAATATGAGCCACCTCTCTCAAAACCACATACTTCGTAGGCTGTCCTCACGCAAAAACAATTGTCAAAGTTGCATGCTGGCTCCACCACACTCTCTCTGTGCTCTGGATATAGCAACCCGGTGTTGAGGGCCAGGCTGGCCTTCAATGAAGGCTTGAAAGTACAGTGTTGACAGGGGGTCCTCCATTTCCCAGCCATGTTTTATGAACAATGTGGAGCACTGAAAGGTGGCATGTAAAGGGAGGTCCATTTGCACACTGAGCCAGGTTCACTCTGGACTCCTCTCCAGTGCACTCTCTGCACCATTGTGTCTTTATGCAAGGCCCATAAACTGGATTGAACCATAACTTTCTGGTTATTGTGGGGGTTTTTTTTAAAGGGTTTAAATTGTCGTCTATGAAAATCCGCACAAAACACAAATGCATGAATGTTTGGGCAAATGAATTAAAACAAGACAGCACACTTTTTTAATTTAGGAATTTTTTTTGTACCACGTCTCAGGAGACACAAGATGTCTTAATTCTCACTATTTTACCTCTTCAACTGTCACTGTTGGAGAGGTGGTGTGGTTCAGAGGTTAGTGTGTCAGATTAGTCTTGGGGCAACTAGAGTTCACATCCCTGACCTACCAGGTGGTCCTGGCCCTGTTGCTCTCCCTTTCAGACAAACGTACCACAGAGAACTGTTGTGACAATAAAACAGACAGTGCAATCCTAATCAAGTTACGCCAGTCTAAGCTCATTGAAACCAATGGGTTTAGACTGGTTAGTAACTCTGGTTAGTATTGCACTGGTTAGTATTCCACTGAGTGTGAGGACACTCATGAGTACCACCTTTAAATCCTTGGAAGAGGGGCAAGATAAATATCTGATAAATCTTGCATTGTGGTCTTAGGAGGCTGTAAAAACTAAGGCAGTACGATCGGCAATAGAATTTCAAAAGAGCCTCAAACATTGAAAAATGTAACTATAGTATAATGTAAAAAACTTAGGAATCAAAGAAGGTGGAATAAAATATTTATTTAAATATTGGCATTTTAAGCCATCTTAAATTCGGATACACAATTGTTCCATTGTTGTTCGCCTTAAATTACAAAGTTACTCAGAAAATCGGCCTCTTTATTTGTGCTATAACTGATATTTGTTCTCTTATGACCACTCTAGATTGTTTGTGAACCACAAAGAATGGACACACATAACTATACTTCACAGTATGTGCATGAATACACATGCAATCTTTTTATTAACACAAGAAAAACTGGGGGCATTACAGTCCTCAGATAGGTCAACTACATAATTCATGGCTCACTTGTGCTGGCTCTGAAATTCATTAAATTCATAAATTCATACGTAGAGCGCCTGAGTAAGCTTGCTCGCTTGAAAATGTGTTCAGAAGTTTAGCATTTTATTAGTAAAGCTGTGTGCAATGGGCAATCTGGCAGATGTTATCCTCAGTACAATTAAACATGAAATGGCGAAGGTATGCGCGGCATTGCTGTATGTAATAGCAAACTGGCTCTCTCTTATGCACAGGGTGAAAGCCACAACAACAAGCCACCAAGACATACGATAGGAGTCTCTGGCTACCTGCTTAGGGGACCCTATGAGGTATGGAGAAAAATCTGATCTTGTAAATTAACCAAAAGAAGGGAAATCCTTAAAAACAACCCAAAGGGAACCAAAGGTGTCCCAGAAGGGCTAGAATGTTGAGAATGTCATTTTAAAAAAAGGAAGGGGGAATCAACTTGCTGAGAGCTCATAGAATGCTTGAGGGGAAAAATTTGGGACATGGTAAAAATGGAAGGAGATTTCAACATTGTCCCTCCCCCCACACAAGCAATTAGTTGCGGGCTCCCAGCTCTTCCTTATTTGAATGTGCACGTTACTTTGGAATATGGTGATGCAACTTTAAATTATATTTAGTAGTGACAAACAACAGTTTCTTATAACCACAAATTCACACGATTCAGAACCCAAATCAACCACTTACCCATTACAACTGGGCTTGTGAGATGGGTAGTGGTCAGAAAGCTCCTTAGTTCTAAGAGTTTGGACTGAGTTGTTTGAAAATTAATTTGACAACACTAAAATCCATTCCTTGGAACAGAGTTCATGCTGTATTTTAAATTCTCTAAGTGCTAAACAATATATAAGAATTCTTTTAAAATGGAATAATGTCGAGAACCTGATCAGAAAACTGTTCATGAAAAAACTTACATGCATGTTTTTCATTTTGTTAAAAAATAATCAGAAGATTGTGAGCAATACTGGTCCCAAACCAGCCACAGGTACACACTTACAAATCTCACTGAATTCATAGCAAGAATTCAGCAAATCTTTAAATCTCTCATTTTGGAACCTGGTTAAATTCTGAACTTTAAAAACAGAAAACTTTTGGAATCAAAGTTTTGAAACTGTTTATGATAGAAGTCATGTTTGACTAAATGAAGGATATCACAGAAGGCAAACAATGACTTTATCTGCTCCAAAAACAAGAGGCATTAAGAATGCGACATGCACACACAGAAGTGACATCAGGGGCAAAATTCCACCAAAATCCTACAACTAGAGACTGATTTAAATGTGAAGCAAAGAGTGGCTCCTTGCTACTTTACACAGGCTTTGGGTTTAGTTTAAACTACACCACAACCCCCTGTCAAGTAACGATGGGTGCTTTATTTGCACACCAGAGATCCACAGCTCTTGTGAATACTGTGCTGGTGTGCTGACCAAGCACCCAAAACAGCTATGCACTGGTTGCAGCACAGTTTAAACAAGATCCAAGGCCCGTGCAAAGTCCTCTGGGCCATTTTCTGCCCACCCAAGAGTCTCTTTGGACCTCTTGATAGTAGTATCAAGAGAGGTCTGTAATACAGGTTCCTTATTTAAGAGGTGCACATGCAAGTCCTTGGCTGCCCCTTCAATTAGCCCTTTTCATCCCAGTCCTATTAGTTTTAACTATGCTGAACTGCAACCCAATCCAAAAGAGTACTTTAGGCGTTCACACAATCTTCCATACGCCAAAAAGAACTCTCCCCGACCCCCCATGAAACTAGAGGACTCTGCGCAGTATCCAAATTTGCTTTTGCTATGCAGCACAGGGGGCTACAGTTCACAAAACTGAAAGCCCTACTGGGCCCATGAAACTAGTCATGCTAACAGTTCAGCGTGGAAAGAAAAACTTTAGAGATCGGCAGTGAGAAGCATAATCAATACTAGGGAGAGTATTGATTATGCAGTATTATGCAGTGTTGCATACCCATGTAGCATGTTCTCTAACAGCTGGATCGTGGGCATGTTTATTCAGAAGCCTGGTGAGTTCAGTGGAGATTATTCCCAAGTAAGCACCCAAGTTTGCAAGCTACTAACAATAAGTTATCCTAAGTGGCAAGAACTGAAATACATTTCTTAACTTGCATTAAATAAATCTAAGGCAGCAAATGAGGGACAGGGGATTTCATTGTACTTCACAGAGGAATTAATTGGGTGATCTAAGAAATGTTCTTTCATCCAAACTGTACCTCGTGTTTTTCGCTCTGATTCTGCTCTCAAGCAACTGAATGAAAAGACTCTTACTAACTTTTTTTAGCATATTGTACTTTGGAAAATTTCCTTACCTGTGCACAATCTGGAAAGCAATATAAAGACACCCTAGCAAGCTTCCTGACACCTGGAATTTCTGGACCACTGCAGGTTAAAAACTGAACACAGGTCTTCCTGAAAGGCCTCTCTGTTGCTAGGGAAAAAACAGTTTAATCAGCATTAGATGATACCTCTGCCTTTTCCTTAAGGGGAAATACATTAGAGCAATTTTAAGTCAGCTGTCATTAAGCAAAATGAGTTCTGAGTGTTACCACTAGCTGCCAGGAAGAGTTAAATGAATTTATTTTCCAGGGTTTGGACCTCAGGGTTTAAAAGTTGGGTGTGCGTTAAAAGGGGTTGATCGTGTACTGAAAAGCTGACTCAGATCAGATCAGGGAATTCAGTTCCCCGGCCCCCCTCCGCACGCACATAACTTTGGGCTCTGTTAACATTTTACAAGCTACACAGACGCAAGAGCACACAGAGGAAGGCCAGGAATGTTCTACTTCCAGGCCTTGAGAAATCCTTCTCGCTGCCACTGCTGGCACATTTCCCCTGGACACCGCAGGGTCCTTTGCTTGTATTCACACATGCAAATCTCTTTCACTCTGCCAGCAGTCCATCTAAAACCCCAAGGCATCCACGATGACCTTTCCAAAATAAATAAATAAAGCTGATGAAAGGCAAAGTTAGACAGCAACAAAACTCTGTGACAGCACCGGAAACCCAGAACGAGCCCCAGGCTGGGGCCAGTTGGTGCATTTCTGTTACCTGCAATTGATACCATTTCAATTTCATTTCCTTCAATATGGTGGGTGCTAAGGCGAACAATGTGGCTCATGCAGTTTGTGATGCCTTGTTCCAAATGTGCAGATATTGCTGAAGCCAATAATTGAAAAACACTACTTAAAAAAATCAAACCAGCGTGATTTGAAAAGCATCATGCATTTGAAAGATTTACTCAAGCATCTGTTTTTGAGGTTTTAACATATCTCGGCAACCATGAGACTTAGAAACTTCGGTTTCTTCTAACCAAAAGCTCAGATTCACAGGAGTAAAACCAACCTAACCCCTTCTGGGGAATGAAAGGGATTGCCCAGCCCACTCCTCATTAGAAGTTCACCAAAGAGAAACTGTGGATAGATTTGCTCCTGTCTCACGCGGTCTTGATCACGAAAGACATCTCACCACTCTTAATTCAAACCTCTCCCCGTGCCTGATCAAATCATTACTTTTTCACATTGTTCATTCTTCCTCTTCTACAATTAACTAAAAAGATCAGAAACCTTGGGTCATCAGACTCACTGGGGGTCAAAGCCATCTTGTCAAGCGTTTCATGCTGTCCGATTTTGCCTCTCTTACTTTTCAGATCCACCCCTTCCCATACACAGGTATGTAACAATTCACATGCAAATCCCCAGTTCAAGTAATTAAGGAGAAGGCACAGGAAAGCCAGGGGGATTCTCTTTTTTTTGTCTCTTATTTTTTTCCATACACACAGACCCAAGAACACCCAAAGAGCAAATCTCGGGCTCACTGGGAACTCTAGTTAGGCACTGGGAGAACGCCACCGCTATTTCACGTGTGTGGCAAAACACCCATTTGTTGTAATGTTTCTGCATTACCCTCTTCTTCCCAACTCAAAACACTGTGTGCATGTGTGTTTTAAGCACCTTTAAAAGGTCAAGCCTAAGGGGAAAAAAAAACAAGAGCTCTCATTTTTTCCCTCCTAGCAATAAAGTTTTATTAAAATTGTTCATTAATGCTTCATATGTAGCAAGAATGCATAGATCCCAAAATATACAAATGTCTTTTTTCATTATAGAAATAGATCATTCTTTATAATAAAAAACTTTAGGAACATCTTTAACAGATTACTCAATCCATGACTGACAGTTACACTAAATTGCATCATGTGTAGCTAGCTCTCTCAGCCATGGTTAAAAGATTGCATCACTCTGGACTCGCGCTCTCTCTCGCTCTCCTTTAGTATTTTTTTTAAATAACACTAGCATTCAACCAAAATAAAAAGAACCTCCCCCCCCCCACACCCCTCCTGCAGAGATACCAGATCGTAGAATGTAAGAGTCCTGTCCAGCTGGGTATCCCATGTGCTTCGGAAACCAACCAACCTGAAAGTTGCAAAGAACCATTCCTCCATGAGGTTTGCAGAGGTTAAAAAAAAAAGGATACCGCCTGGTGACTCCCCCCGCCAGCCGAAGGAGTTGCGCTTGCACAGAACGCGCGGCGGAAGGTGTGCTTTTCTTCCCCCCCACATCAGAGAGCCAATGAAAAAGGCAGCGAAACAAAAAGCGTATTACGCGCACGCACATCGCGCTCGGGCCGCTTCCCGCTTTCCTCCCTCGTCCCCGATCCGGTCTCATCCCGCAGCAAGGCGGAGAAGGGACTCCCTGGTTTCATCCCCCCGCCCCGCGGCCTCTCCCCTCGGCCTGCCTCGGCCCCCTCCCCGCAAGCGGCTGTTCCAGCGGCGTCCAGGGCCGGGGCTAGCAGTGGCCCGAGGAGGCCAGGAGGGGCTCGGGCAGCTGCTTGAACAAGTTCCGGAGGGTGCTGAGCTCCCGGGAGAGCTGCTCGACCTTCTTCTGGAGTCTCTCGTTCTCGGCCGTCAGTTCCAAGACCTTGTGCTGCGTCTCCAGGTTGCGCAGCTTGGCCTTGTCGCGGCTCTTGCGCACGGCGATGTTGTTCCGCTCCCGCCGCAGCTTGTACTCCTCGCTGTGCTTGTCGACGCTCTTCTTGGCCTTGTTCTTGCCGCCGCCAGCGCTGCCTGCCGGGTAAGCGCCGCCGTTTCCTCCGCCGCCGCCGGCCGAGGCGGACTTCGAGGAATCGGACGGGTTGGGGGTGCCGGGCGGGCTGGAGGAGGACGAGGTGGAGAGGTTGCCGCTGCTGCCGCTGGGCACGGACTGGTAGCCCAGGTAGGAGCGCACGGTGCTGCCGTAGGGCGAGGCCATGCCCCCCAGGCCGGGCCCGGCGCCGCCGCCGCCCGCCTCGTCCTTGCGCGGCCCCTTGCAAGAGTCCAGCGGCTCGAAGACCGGCTCCACTTTGGTCTCCACCATCTGCGGCGGGAAGCAGCCCAGCAGCGGGCCGCCCTTGTGGCCCTGCCCGACGGCCGGCGGGTGGCCGTGCCGCGCCAGGCTGATGTACGTGTAGTCGGGGTGCTGCTGCTGCTTCTTCCCTCCGCCTTTATAGTCCTGCTCGGAGAAAAGATCCGAGAGAAAATCCTGGCCGCCGCCGCCGCCGTTGGCTCCGCCGCCGCTGCAAACCGGCTCAAAGTTGCCCCCTGGTGCCGCAGAGGAAGGCGGCTGCGCCTGCTGCGCCTGCTGCGCTAAGTCCAGGTAGGGGCTGAAGTCGATGGCTCTCTCGTGGTCGCCGACGCTGAGCTCGGTCATGGAGCGGCCCCCTGCCGCCCGCGGGTGCAGCTTGCTCAGAGCAGCCAGACAGTCCGCCTCGTAATAGAAATTAGCCACTTCCATGGATTTAAAGGCCGGGGGCTGGATGGGGAGACATGCCGGGTCCCAGGCCACCAGGCGTTGCATGAACGCGGAGGCCCCCCCGGGGCAGGGGGATCGCGGCGCCGGGCTCCCCCCTCTCCCCAGCCTCGGGACCGAGCGCAGGCGGACGGCTCCCGGGTGGCTCCGAGGCCTCGGCGCCCTGCTTCACTTCCAGGCGGCCCGCAGAGAGAGCCCGGGCGGACTGCGCGGAGAGGCTGGGCTGGGACGCCGCCGGACCATCTGGGGCCGAGTCCCGTCTCCGAAAGTCTCTGACTTGGGAAAGTTCCTGCGCTCGGTTATATTTATAGGGGCGGCGCATGCCATAGCAACAGGCGCGTCACTGGCGGCGGGCCGTGCGGCTGCACGCTCACCCGCCGCGCCGCTCGGAACCCGGGGCCGCGGGCAGAGAGCGAGCGCGCGTGTGCGCCCGGAGTCCGGCCCAGTCGGAACAGAGCGGAGCGGGGAGGAGGGCAGGGGGTGGCTCGGCCGCCTGTCAAGGCGCAGGAGCTCATTTGGAGCTGGACGAGGCTCGCTCGCCGGCTCGCTCTGGGTATGTATCTACCGATCGAGCTGGATTTTCGTCCAGTGGCACTTTAGAGACCAACAAGATTTTCAGGTATAACCTTTCCCGAGTCAAGGCTCCCTTCTTCAGATACCAGCTGATTGTTCACAGTCACGTCGATCTCCCTGTTCTCTCTGACTCTGGAAAGCATTTACTCTGAAAATCTCAGGGGTCTCTAAGGTGCCTCTGGACTCCTGTCCTGCTGTACTACCGCAGACCAACACTGCTATCTACCTGAAACTAACTTTCTCTCCCCCCCCCCCTTCTTCTCCTTGGATCTTCCTTAGCAGAGAACATGTGATACAGATTTACAACAATCAGGGTCCCTTTGCCTCCCTGTTTGCTCACTATCTGATTCTGGGAGATACTTTTTTTTCTTAAAAGTAAAAAGCGGAACAATGTATTCAGCTCCCCCCACCCCTCAAGTTAAAGCTGCCTACTAAAGCCTTTGGCTTAGTCCTCTCTCGGTGGGGCTTCCTTTGGAGGAGGCATGCAGGGGATCCTGCCACCCAAAGCAGGTTTCCTGGGAGAGGCGAACAGAGTGGGGTTTGGCATGTAGCGTAAAGGAAGGAGAGGGGGGGGGCTGCCAGGCCACATACCGCTTCAGCCACAAACTCCCTAGGAGGCTTAGGCCAGCCAATTCCTTCTTCTCCCATCTACAGTCATACTGGCCTCCCCTGCAAGGCTGTTGTAAGGATTTCTCCGACAGTGTGTGCAGAGTGGTTTGAGCACCAGACGTTGTGTATGGATGCCATCGTTACTGCAAGAAGATTACTGCAAGGCTCTTTGCTTATGGAGAGATTTTCGAACAAGACTAACAGTGCATTCCTGAACACAATTACTGTCCTCTAAGGTTATTGGATTTATTCAATGCATTTAGAAGATTTTAAGCCTGTTTAGGATTGCCAGGGAATTGCAAGAGCAGGACCAGAGACTGTTCTAGGTTACTTACAGTGCAAGGCTAAGAACACTTTCCTGACAGTAAGCCCCATTGAATAGACCTAGCAGGATTCTGAGAAGACTTGCTTAGGATTGCTCTCTTAATTTCACATTGGCAATGCAGTTTCTTTCTATGCATCAGTGTGCTTGTGAAAGGAGGAATATTACCATTGTTCCACAGGCCAAAGAGGCAAAAATACCTGCTGAAATCCAGGACTGAAAATGTTTCGGTGCCACCTCGTAACATGACTCTCAGAGCCAAGCTACAAGCGACGAATTACACTTGCCTGGCAAGTGAACAGACTCCTGTCTGTGTATTCCTCCCTGTTCACTTGCCATTCACTTGCTCTCCACCTGATCAAATGGAATACACGTGAGTCTGTTCACTTGCCAGGCAAGTATAAGTCGTCACTTGTAGCTTGGCTCTCAGTTGGCTGGGCAAGGTCCAGGAATTGGCAGCTGAGATTCCTGTGTCATCCACTTTAAAACCCAGATTTTTTTTTCTTAGCTCAGAGATTACAAGACTAGAGTAAGGATCTTGAGATCCTTGATGATTTGAATGAGCTGCTGATAGTGGTGAGAAATGGCTTTTTTTAAAAAAAATGAGAGCCATTAGGGTCACATGAGCATGTCTGGGCCTTGCACCCTCTAACCGGGAAGGGCTCCCGAATTCCAGGTGTGCGTGGGCTGCGGGGACATGGAAAGGCACTCGATGCACATCCAAAATAACTTTCTTTGATTATTACTTCATGTGTTCTTGGGCTGTGCCTTGGCATTGAAAACAGGCTCTCTGGTGCTGCGGCTGAGCCTTGGAAAATATCGAGCTATGCCAAAGGGGTGTACCGGGCACCCTCACCTGGCTGAACAGCTTTATTTCTTCCTGGAATGCCTTGGAGCCAGATGTTCAAATGTCATTGTTTGGGTCTAGCAACATCAGGCATGCTTATGCAAAAAGCTTTCCCCGCTCCAGTGTGACCCCCTCCCCCATAGTGCATTTATTTTGCAGTGGTGGGGGTCTGCCCTTGACTCGATCCATCAAAGCATTTTTAGAATGCTTTCTTAGTGAAAGCAAGTGACCTACATGAATAAGAGGCAGACCTGGGGTTTGGTGAAGTGCAACAGATCTGGGAGGGTGGCTGCAAGTTTGGCAGTAATGAACCTTGATACCCTGAAAATTAAAGACACCCACCTGGAGGAGCCAAACATATATTTTTCCCTCTTTGACGCCCACATTTACCTGTTTACAAGGCGGTGACTCATTCCCAGAATAAAGGACACCAATTTGAAACAAAACATATAATTAAAGGAAGTGGGAGTGTCCTTTGCCTTAGCAAAGACAGCCCAGCTAGCGTTGGGGAGAAAATGGCCCTGCATCTTAGAAGAATATGAAGCAATCTTGCGGTGTGAGAAACACTGTAACGTTAAGCCAGAGGAACAGGTATTGCATTATGAGATTCAAACAGTCAACTGTTCGCGAAGGCTCAAACCTCAGAGATTTAAAAAGAGGAAGAATTCAAAAATCGGGTGATACGATCCTCTATCCCTTCTCTTCTTTTCTGAAACTGGTTTTCGGTGGAAAGATGATAAAGACGACGCCACCCCCGTTTGAAAAACCTATACGACTGCTAACATACGATATTTGCACAGCATTAGGCTTTGTGGCATGGGATCTTTGGTTGTTTGTTTGTTTAGATTATCTTAGAAGTAGGATTCTAGTCCTCTTGGCTACAAATAAAAGAGATTTGAAAGCAGACAGGTTGTATTTGCCAAAGGTTGAATAAAAACCCAGACTGGTAGATCTCACAGTTTCATGTTATTTGTACTGTATTTATTTTATAAAACATTAGCGTTACTTTACTATTAAAATATTCAAAGAGGTATTTATTCTTGCAGCAAGTGACTGAGACCAAAATCGTACATGCATTTTCAAGCGTACCTTCTGTGTCAGTCAATGTCTATTACTACCATTCACAGGTGATGCCTTTTCTGCTTTAAATGCCATCATGCTCCTCCTGCCTACTGCAGAAGATGCTCAGCACAGATACAGGGACACTTGATGACCCTGGATGGGGGTCTCTGCCGATGAGTTCTAATGCAATCTCATCATGCCATAGCTGGTGAGAACGTGTGCAGTTCTCATTCACGTGTTGTCTGGCTGCTTGCCCTTTCTTTGATTTCTTTCTTTCCCAGGAGAAGGTCCTGGGAAAGATCTCTCTGTTTCACCAAAGCCAGGCTCTTCTTCTTTTTCTTTCTGGTAAAACTGACAAACTTAAGAGGAAACGTTGTCAATTTCACTCTGCCTCCACCTTCCAGAAAGCAAGTCCATGGCCAGAGAGCTGGGATTTTAAAAAGGAAACCTGAATCATGGGTGAAATTAACAACACTTTCCCCTAATTTTGACAGTTTCAAAAGCCAGTGAAAGGCAGAAGGTGAAGGGAATGGGCTGGCGGCAAAAGCCGAAGGTCCGAGAAAAGGAGCAGTTCTCTGATGAGAGCGCTGCCCTGTGCCTGTAAGTAGAAAGAAACTTCCTTACATGAAGGAGAAGTTAAAATGTGAAAAGCTGTTCCCAAATGTGCACAAATCTACTGGGGGAGGAGTGTTTGTGTGGTGACAGGAATCTAATATGCAATTTAGATACATCTGTGTATGTGTGTATCTCATACACACAGACACACAAAACCACCAGGAAAGGTTGAAATGTGATTGAAAATCCACCCACCGGCACAACCATCTATTGATTTTAAAAACTTGATATAAATGCATTTCTTTCTTTCACATTCCATCAGAGAAAGAGAGGCTGTAACCTGTTTATTAAATAGCATGTTTGAAATCAGTTTAAGAGGAGGGATTTAACCAGCCTATAAACATGCCCTGCATTACCCTAGTCCATGTCTCCATCCCTTAATATTACAACTTCTGCCTCAAATGACTTATGAAACCCTTCCCTTTTTCCTTACATACCGCGACAGCCTTTGCCAGTTATTCTTCTGAATTCTCAAAGCTCCCAAATGTAATAGGAATGTGCAAGTCAAACGAATGAAGTACCGTTTTCTAAGCATCAAGTTTGGGCATTCTCATGGAAGAAACTGGAGAGTTATTTGTTTGGCAATAAAAGCTGATTCTCATAATCAGTTTGGAGATGCCTCTTCCCTTCGATGAATATGGATTGTCCGTGGACTTGCTTTAGCACTCCACTGTGGGGAGGGATGTAAAAGATCATCAGTAGTTGTGTGCCAGACTGGAATATGGGCACATCACCATCTCGCATCACATCACCATCTCAGTCCATGTTGGCAAGAAAAAGGTCACCACAGGAGGAAGCCACACCCTAAAAGCGTGTGTGTGAATCAGCTCCAAATCTCATTGGTTTCAAATGTACTTCAGAGTCTGCGTGCATATGGAATTTCAGCCTGGCAATTCCTGTTTGCAGGGGGTGGAGGAAGCTGCATGGAGTTTGTGGAGGGATGGTAGAGAGTGCCCTCAAGTCCTAGCTGACTTATGGTGACCCCGTTGGGGTTTTCATGGCAAGAGACTAACAGAGGTGGTTTGCCATTGCCTGCCTCTGCCACACTGGTCTTTGTTGGAGGTCTCCCATCTAATTACTAACCAAGGCCGATACTGCTTAGCTTTTGAGATCTAACAAGATCAGGCTCTCCTGGGCGATTCATGTCAGGGGGAGTTTGTGAAAACTCACATCATAATAAGGATGCCTGACTGTGGGTTGAATCACAGAATTCCAGACCTCTGGCGTTGGACCCACAGTTTGATTGTGTTGGTGTGATGCAGTGCCTAGAATATTTAGCTTGGGCATATTAATAACACAAGTTTAAATCCCTACTGCAGTCTGCTGTCCAAGTCAGTACCATGCCGTAGAACCTTTCAGTTAAATGACTAACACAAGCACCTTGGAAGAAGAGCTAAACACGGAACAATGAAATAAGAGTATTTCATGGAGCAGTGCCTAGTTTGACAAAGCTGTCCAAAAGCTTATGCCTCACATCTCCAAACTCTGTATCTACACATCTTTATATGCTGTGCGCCTCTGGTAAGTTGCTCTGATAGCATTGTAGATGTTCCGCTCCCCATCTACTCTGCCATTATTCTCTAGTAGAGTGTTTTGTACAGCTACTACTTCTGGATTTTAAGAGACAGACATTCCTCTCACCAAAGCCTGAAAAGCCTTTTCTTGAGTCTTAAGAATAGCCAGCATCTCTTTTGTAATTAATACAGAGACGTGCACACGGCCAGATGTGTGTGGGGATGATTTTGTTTGCTTTTATTTACCTTTAAGTAAAGAGGGGATTATACAAGATATATCTTTTTTTTTTTAGGCCAAGAGAGCAGAAACTAGTTTTATATTGCATCTAGTCTCATGATCTGAACTTGATTGATTTCTTTACATTTTAAAAAGTGTATTCATATTTAGAAAACCTCTATCACATTGATGTAGCATGTGTGAGATGGGTCGGTTATATGAATATACAATTATATAAGAAACTTAAATAAGTTTGAACACCTGTAGTACCTGTGTCCAAGATATTGTGCTGTTTCAACACTTTTAAAAATTGTATTATCTTTCTACAATTAAATTTGCTTTCTATCTCATCTGTGTGGATTTCAGTGAAAGTTGTGTGATTAGCATATTATTTATTTAGGCAATTTCTATGCAGCCTCTCCAACAAGCTTGAAGTAGGGCCAGCTCTGTTTCCCAAGCCCTCTTTGCACAAAGTTACTACAGTTTAAGAAACAGTTTAACTCCTCCTTGCTTTCTTTCCATTTTAACTCCTCCATTCTTTCCACTTTAACTCCTCCCTGCTTTCTTTCCATTGTGAATCACAGAAGCTCTTGATTTTTTAAACTGGAAAAATCCCATATGCTTCGACAATGCCTGTGGTCTAACATTGTCTTCTGGTTCATTGTTATTCCAAAATAAAATAACAGCCCTCTAGAATGAGCTCACAAATGTCAGAAATTAGTGAGTTTTATTTATAAGCTTAATATGCTTCCATGCCCATTTCTGCTATAGATACTAACTTTTCTAGGATTTGCCAACTATATTCTGGCACTGACAAATTCCCAACAAGGCCTCCATGCCCTTCATTATATTCCTGTTACATTTTTATCCTTGTCTTGAAAACCCCAGCAGGAGTCGCTATAACTCAGCTATGACGTGATGGCACATTCCCCCACTGCCACGTTTTTTATCTTGCCCTTTCTTCAGGGGGAAACATGCTTCTCTCGTCTCTATTTTATCCTCTCAGTGACCCTGTGAGGTAGGTTAGGCTGAAAAAGAGTGACTGGCTAGAGGTCTCCCAGTGAGCTTTCAAGGCGGAGTGGGGAATTTCAACCCAGGTCTTCATAGTCATGGTCCAGTGCTCTAACCACTATACCACACTGTGCCAAGTGTCTCAATATTCCAAGTATTCACACTGAATTACTAGTGAAATAATTGCCATTTCATAACAACATTTTCACAAATAGGTTTCCCGCTCTGCCATACATACATAAAGCCTGCTCCTTCCATAACGTTTTTATCTCCTGTATTGTTTACAGGGATTGGTATTGGGAAAAGCAGAGGGTGGGCTCCTTGTTAAAGAAGATAAATGTTTTAACTCCTCCATTATTAGTTTATGAGAACAGTATGAGAGCAAGGGCTGTTCCTTTCTAAGGTACCTTAAGAAAGAATTACTACACTTGCCACCGGGGGGGGGCGGTGGAGGGGTGTGTGTGTGTGGAAAAGAATCCTAATCCTAGGAGAGAGAGGCTCACATTACTTTCTGGGCATGATCCTCCTCAAAGGAAAACTCTTCTAAGACTTTCCTGTTCTTAAAAAGTGAACAGTGTGGGCCCAAGCCAAAGAGGAGCTGTGGCTCAGTAGTAGCGCCCTTGTTTTGCAAGTAAGAGGCCTCAAGTTCAATCTCCAGTTAAGGGATAGCCATTGCACAGAAAGGCTGTTCTCTATCTGGAACCCTGGGGAACCACTAGCAGTTGGAATAGAAACACCGACTGTGTAGAAGGCAGCAGTAATGTGTGCAAATGAAGTTTCTAAGGCTGTTTGCGTGACTGCAGCCCAAGAGTGCGATCCTAAACAGAGTTATATGGGACTTTGAAGGGTGTCGCCCTGTTTAGGGTAGAGCTGCACCTCTCCTATTTGCATAGAGGTACATTGCAGTGAGCAAAGCGATGCTGTTTTCCTCTTTGTTTTTCCTTCTTCCCTAAATATTCCATTCCCAAGCTCAGCCTGCTACTAAAAAAATTAAACAATTTTCCCTGCTTGCCTGCTTTCCCAGAGATTCACAGTGGCATGTAGAGTCAGTGTGGTGCAGTTGTAAGAGTGTCACACTGGTATCTGGGAGACCCAGATTCAAATCATGCCCCCCCCCTCCAGCCAGTGGGCCAGTCCTTCTGTGCCCACTTAGCCTTCCTCCCAGGGTTGTTGTGAGGATAAGATGAAAGAGGGAAGAATGATGTGAGCTGCTTTGGGTCCCCATTGGGAAGATCTCAGTGGACTTAGACTGGAACCAACTTTATTGTAGCATAAGCTTTCAAGACCCACAGCTCTCTTTGTGGAAGAGAGCTGTGATTCTCGAAAGCTTATGCTACAGTAAAGTTGGTTAGTCTTAAAGGTGCTACTGGACTCTCTACTATTTTGCAACTACAGACTCACACTGCTAACTCCTCTAGTGTTACACTGACAGTATCCCAACAATTATTTTCCTTATGCCCCTCTCTCAGAGATCCAGGCAACCTTTCCCCAAGAAGCTCAGCATCCTACAAAGAACCTTACTGAAGACGACTCTATGGATGGTCTGTCAGAAGCAGATATTATCACTGCTTCCCACAAGCATTTCCCCATTCCCATTGCCGGATTAGGATCCAGAAGACCCTGGTTCAAATCCTCACTCTGCCACAGAAGCTTGTTGGGACAGCAGTCACACACTTGGGCCAGTCACACACGCTCACAGCCTAACCTACCTTATAAGGTTGTTGTGAAGATAAAATGGGAGTGAGGAGAACCATGTAAGCTGCTTTGGGGGAGAAAGGCAGGCTACAAAAGAAGTAAATCCATTGTAGACTGTTAATTTCCTCTCTTTTTGCGAACAGACAGCTGCTTTATACCGAGCCCACTTACAGTGCTAAGCCAGGTGGCCGCAGCTCCCTGGGGCCTCAAGCAGAGGTCTCGCCATCAGATACAATGTTCCTGCTCTCTGTTAATGGACTGTGCAGACTGATTGACGGGCTGATGGGGCAATGTTGCGCATGCGCTGAATGTTCATTGCTGCATCATGCCGGAAGCCTTCTCAGGCATGCATGACTGCAGCATTCCTACCACGATTCACACCAATCTTTGGGATGGAGGGAGCCCGGAAGCAAAAAATAGCAGGCCGGCCTTCTTTCTGGTCAGGAGACTCATTTGTCAAAATGGCTTGCTATTTAAAACACCTTGTGGGATTGAGACTGCAGCCAATTGCCTTGATTCCTACTGGATAGGGCAAGCAGGAAGAGATCGGAAAGTGGACTTGGATGGTGGATTCTGCCTTCACAACTCTGGCTCTCCTCTGCCCATACCGTTTTTCAATATGATGCTTGCTAAAACTTGATCCTGAGCCATGATTAGTGGGCATCAGAAAAGAGGATTTTGGATTATTCATTTTCATGGGGTTGAATTGATGTTGTATGGAGCGGGGGGGGGGTATGACTGTGAGCCTTGGGCAGTGTGGCCCTCCCATTTATTTGGGTTTTATACCCTTGCTGTGCTTTATTTTTTAATAAACTGTAGGACTCAATGATTAACTTTGGCAAGGTATGGTGCAGTCGCAATATTCCAGCCTAAACTCCAAAGAGATTTCAAAGGCAAGGAAGATATTGCAAGATTTGAACTGCCCAGCTGTGCTATTGTGTAGTACCTGCATTGCAAGTGGTTGTGGTCGTCCATTGCAATGTTTATTGTATGTATCACCTTGCTTTGCATTGACTTCTACCTTGGTAACCTAGTTTCTGAATTATGGTTTCTGACTGAACAATTTTTTATTGTTTTTTACTGCCTTTGTAACTTACTCTTTGCCTTATGGTATGTCATGCCTTCGACGTTTGTTTGCTCACTTGCTTGCCTCCATATTGGATATCTTATGTTGTCTGATTGGATTGTTTTCTGTTATTTTGTAACTGCCTTGAGTCTCAGTGAGAATGGCAAGCTATAAATGAAGGAAAAGTTTAAAAAATGAAATGGGTCACCTCGAGAAGCAATTGCATGGCTTTGCTCGGGCCAGTCAAAGAAGATGGAAGAGCTGGAACAGAACAGAGCTTTGGACCCAAGTAATGATGAGCTAACCATTCACTGATCAGTTCATTCTTGAGCATAAGTATCCCTGACTTTAAAGGGAATTGTACCGGAATGCTAGTCCGCATGATCCGGCAATCTGTATTTTCTTGTAGGTGTCCACAGTTCCCAAGAAACTGATGCCCCTAAGCTCCATCAGCAGGGCTTTTTTCAGCTGGAACGCGGTGGAACGGAGTTCCGGAACCTCTTGAAAATAGTCACATGACTAGTGGCCCCGCCCCCTGATCTCCAGACAGAGGGGAGCTTAGATTGTCCTGTGCGCCGCCAAGCGGCGCAGAGGGCAATCTAAACTCCCTTCTGTCTGGAGATCAGGGGGCGGGACCACCAGCCATGTGACCATTTTCTCCGAGGGCAACCCCCTGAGTTCCACTACCTCTTTTCCCAGAAAAAAAGCCCTGTCCATCAGCCATGAATGAAGTAACGATATAAAATGATCACAAACATATCCATGCTTTTGCTGTGAAGCCATTGTTACATATTGCACCAGAAGCTATTCTTGAGATGCTTTTCCAGGGGACCCAACAACTTCTTGGTGTCCTCCAACCCTATTAGTCAATGAAACACAGAGGCAAAGGAAAAGGAAGAATGGCAAAGGCCACATATAATAAAACAGCAAATGTTGACAACAACAAACAATTGGGAGTAATAATGGACTCTCCCCTCCACCAGCAGAGACATTCAAATGTGGCTTAACAGCAGAGATAAATTGGAACTGCTCCGTGTGGTTTTCTAAGGGTATTTTCCACCTCCCTGTAAGAGGCAGCTTATGTGCAAAGGGGTTTCCATGGAGAAATTAGCTTCTGGGCAGCTTTGAAGCTTCCCTGGAGGCATACATTGTAAGGGAATAATGCTCCTACAGAGGTTTCAGGATGGCACATGATCGAACTCTGCATGACACAATTCGCACAAGTTGGCAATGCCAACTTGAGGCCATTTGTAATTTCAATTCTTTTGTATTAAGAAACAAATAGATGCAAATGCATAACCTCTATACTTGCATCATAGCTGGTGACTTATCTATTAATGTTTCAATGATACTGGGCAATCATAGTCAGTATAAGGAACCCAGGCTTTCCCAAATGACTCAGGTTGTTTCTTTAGATCTCTTTTGTTAGGTCCCAGACCTAGGCTATTATGCACCTGAGTCCAACAGGTAGTGCTCTCCCTTGGCCTCAGATTGGGGGGAGGGGAGAGGGTTAAGCAGCACCCCTTTTACTTCCCCTCTTCTAGCTCTACTCCCCTCTGGGAGCCCGAGCTAGTGTGTCTTTTTTGGCCTCCCCTCTTGGACCTTTTAAAGCCCTTAGTCAGACTTAGCTGGGCATGCCCAGCAATCTCACGCTACCGAGAAGCCCTATGGACACATCTGGGAGAGGCCAATGGTGACCTTGTAGCAATCTCCTCTGGGCCATTCCCCTTTCCTGCTCAGAGGGGAGAGGCACCAGACAGCTGATTGACAGGTTGTTTGACAAAGGGCCAGCTGTCTTAAAGAGCCAGTCACCATTGATCAGCCAGCTAGCATGTGGCTCTTTAGAGTGTGCATCTGCATCCACCCAGCAGATGCTGGATTTGGGACCAGAGACTGCCAAGGAGAAGAGGGGGTGGATGGGATCATCCCTGCCTCCCCAACATCTTATCAGGACACATTACATGCGCTTTGGCAATTCCCCTGTGTTTCAGCAATCCAGTGTTCTAGTTCCAGAGCTCTGTGATCTTGCCATCTGTAGGTAATCCAAGTCTCAGCTGCCGTTCCAAACCCGTCTGTGATGTTCAGCTCATGTTGTACCTTTCGGTGATCCAAACAGGACAGTCAATGGATGAAGCAACACTGTATATACCCAATCATTCTCTCGTACTGTGTAAAACCTTCTTAAAAAAAGGTTTGATTTGGGGGCACGTGCACAAAATGTGAAGAAAAGCAGGCCCAGGTTGACTGTGCCCAGCATCCACCCTTCCCATTTCTGTGCTACTTTCCAAAGTTTCAAAGCGAGCCAGCGGGGTGTATCTGTGCGTCAACTCTTTTTGGAATTATTTCCAGGCGTTAAGACTGAACAAGTTCCAGTCTCAACAAGTGATTTTGCAAACATACGGAAAGTATGCCGTCCCTTTCTTCAGTGGGTTTATTTGTCAAAAATGTCACTTAATTCAAGAGGATTTACTTCCTGGTATGTCTGTTTATTTAAAATGCTTCCAAAAACTCTCAGCCTTGCACACTCCAGCCGGAAGGAGTTCCGTAATTGTGGAGCAGACGCAAAGCAGAGCTACCTCTATGCTCTAGCTATCTTGATTTAGCGCATAATTCTTGATCGATCTTAATAATAATAATGGGGTTCAGGGACAGAGGACACATTATTATCTGAGTCCCAGGTTGTTCCTCTGGTATGGCTCGCAAACATTTGCAACAAGAAAAAAGAGAGGGAGGCATTTTTTATTTAAAGTCGCTTCCAGTGTTTTATTTTTAACTCAGATGTTCATCCTGGTAGGGGTTTGTTTGGAGTGCTGCAGCTACTGCTACTGAACGGAGAAGGTGATTTGGTTGCCTTTAGCGGGGGTGGTGGTGTCAGAGACACCAGGGCTGCTTCTACAGTACCATACAGGTGAACAGGGTAGGCCATGTCTCTGGAGCATACCTTCCCAGCTTCAGAATGTGGGGAGACAGAGAGAGAAGGGCCTCCGGGTAAATACCCTGGCGTATGCTCCAAGTGTCCTGGACTATAAAGCTCCCTCGGTCTGATATCCAAATCATGCCTCAGAGAAAAATGAATGGGAGTGAGGGCTCTCTCCCTTCCATCAGCTTGGGCTGTGCTCCAGTGTTCTTTCAACCCGTCCCGTTTCATGTTCACCTCTGACCCGCCACTCCCAACCTTTGCAAATGGTGAGATTGCACAACCTCGGCTTTATCTGGCCACATGATGCTCTTTGCCCCACAGAACTGCATGGAGAGACATCACCTGGCACTCGGCAGCTCCTGTCTGCTGCCTTTGGGACAACATGACCAGAATAGCTCCTTCCACCTTGGAAAAATTTTTCCAGTGAAGTAGAGAGGTCAATGTAGCAGCTGCTGGCTGGTCTTGGTTGAGGAAGGTGCTGAAAGGGCTAGCCCACAATGACAAGTCATTTTCGGCAGGGTGGGATTTTCCAACGGCTCGTGAACATTGTGCTTGACTGCGGTGTGGGTGGCTTGCTTCCCATGAGCAGCTAAACGGAAATTCATACAACAATACCTGCGAAGCCCATCCGATGAAATGGTTGTGCTTTGTGCTCATTTGTGCAGCTGAACTGAATGCATGGTTACTTGGAAGTAAGACCTACTGATTCATTCCCACATAAGCATGCTTGGGACAGCAACTTTACATTAGACTGACTGATCTCTAGATATCCTATATTGTTGCCTGCTAGTGTTAAAACGATTTCATTTGTTCATTCATTGGTCTAACTATGAATCAAACAGATGACCGGATCATTTGGGGACTAGTCACTGTGATCCACAAGAGGTGGATGCTGAAGACAAACTGTTCACACTAGAAAAAGCATTCACGGCCAAAGAAATATTGAGAAGTGCTTAAGTACATATCCTGATATTTTGAGAAATTGGTTGGTTTATAAGAGGTATATGTGTGCATATGCACGTGTGCACATGTTTGTCCATTACATATACTCAAAGAATTCTATAAATTGAGATTAGGTTCTGGATTAAATTTCTCACATGTACTCGATTCAAGCATGCCTCTTTCAATTTTGCTTCTTCCTTGTAAGAAACAAACTGGGAGTCTTTATTGTTGTGTTGAACATTATTTGTGTGCCCGTTGCATGAGCATACGAGAAAGCTGCCTTATACTGAGTCAGACCATTGGGCTTGTCAAGGTCAGTATTGTCTACTCTGACTGGCAGCCGCTCTTCAGGGTTTAAGGCAGAGGTCTTTAAAATGGTATCCTTTTTAAACTGCAGATGCTGGGGGGGCGGGATCGAGCCTGGCTGGGACCTCCTGCGTGCAAAGCAGATGCTCGGCCACTGAGCCAGAGCGCCTCCCCATTCAAAAAGGCAGATAAATAGCATAAAAGGAACAAAAGACTCAAGCTAAGAATGAAACTGAGGCAGTCTCTTGCAGGTGACACTGAAAGCAAACATGGAATCAAAAGGAAATGGACATGATACCTATATTAGTTCATCCCTATTCGAGATGCAGTGGTATTTAACAATATTGTACCATTCTTAGTGCTCTTCTTCTTCTCCTTCTTCTTCTTCTTCTTTGTCTTCATAATAATAAGAATAAGAATAAGAAGATTTATATACCACCCTTCAAGATGACTTAACACCCATTCAGAGCAGTTTACAAAGTATGTCATTATACAAAGTCTTAAAACACCCATCTTAAGAAGAACCGGAAACAGAATGTTGGGCTCCAGGGAAATCATTTAACAAAATTTCAAGTTATTGGTGCGTTGAATCCATCCAGCTTTTTCCTTCAATCCTGCCCAATTCCCTTCCTTACTACAGCCCCCATTCCACATGGCTTTTGTCCGTGCAGGTCCCATGATCCTTTGTATAGCCTTTCTGGTGGTCAAGGGAACCCCTTACTGCCCTTTTTCAACAGCCAAAAACTTTATTAGATCCTACCCATTGGACTGCTTTACCCTACTGCGCTTAAGGGTTGCAGGACCTTTGAATTTTCAACTGCTGGCCTAACCCATGCATCTGACAAAGAGAGCTGTGGTTCTCGAAAGCTTATGCTACAATAAAGTTGGTTAGTCTTAAAGGTGCTACTGGACTCTTTACTATTTTGCAACTACAGACTAACGCGGCTAACTCCTCTGGATCTATGGCCTAACCCAGTGATTTTTTTAAAATAAAGACTTCTTTCCTTTGGGTGTTTCACATGGAGCTAAGCAGGGCTTTTTTTCAGCTGGAATGCAGTGGAACGGAGTTCCGGAACCTCTTGAAAATGGTCACATGGCCAGTGGCCCCGCCCCCTGATCTCCAGACAGAGGGGAGTTTTGATTGCCCTCCATGCCATGGCGTGGAGGGCAATCTAAACTCCCCTCTGTCTGGAGATCAGGAGGTGGGGCCACTGGCCATGTGACCATTTTTGCCAAGGGCCTTGTTCCAGCTGACCCAAAGTGACGTCATTGTGTGGTCCTCCTGAGCTCCACCACTGAGTTCCACCACCTCTTTTTCCAGAAAAAAAGCCCTGCCTGCACCCAACCCCCCCTCCCCCGTTTTTAAAGAAATGGCTCCATTTTGGTTTTCCTTTCTTCATTGTCTTATTGCCAAGGGTGTTAACAACGGCTCCTTAGTTTCACAATTTGCACCTGCTGTTGAGTTCCTGTAGACCTCTCCAGATCTTCTGACAATAAAACTGGGCTGATAACATAGTCAACTGGCAAAGCAATGGATGGAATTTTATACTGTATGGACCAGAAATGAAATTAACCTTCAAAACCTACTTGAAGGAAATGTACTATGGATTTGAGTAGGACAATATTTGGATTTTTTTATAGATCAAAATGGGCAGCTGGGTTAGTCTGTCTGTAGCAGTGAAAAAGAGCAAGAGTCCAGTAGCACCTACAAGACTAACAAAATTAGTGGTAGGGTATGAGCTTTCATGAGCCACAGCTCACTTCTTCAGATACCAATTTTTTTATTTAACACTTTCTTATTTAACACTTATTTAACACACTTATCAAGAGAGTGTGTGTGATCTTCCCATTAATTTCCTTTGCAAAAACTGCTTCCGACATCACTGGATACTTAGAACAGAGAATCTGCTTATCAAGCCAGAACACTTGAGGTAGATTCTCTGCTCTTGTTTAGCCAGCCTTACAGTTCAGAAACATGAGCTAGTAAAAGCAAGCAAGTGGGCTGGTTTGCTTATATTTCCCAGGTGCAATCCTGAACCATTAAAACAAACAACAGTGCTGCCTTGGTGTTTTGGTGGGATGTCAACTGGATTTCTTTTATAGAAGCTTCTCTCCATCGCAGAATATTTAAGCCTGGGGTGTGTGTGTGTGGGGGGGGGGTTATTTTTAACAACACATTTGAACCTGAGCAGATGTAAGGTATATTTATTATTCTGTCACCACAGCTCCACCCTAAAGCTAGCAGCATCTATTCAAGTCCTGCCCTGTTGCAATTTGAATCCTGCTTTTCTAGGTTTATTGCCTTTGTCCTTAAGTGCCCCCCTCAAAGCTGTTTTAAAGCTGTTAATCATGCATAGACCAATGAAAACAGCAAGGGGGGTCTGACTCTCTAAACACCCACTTAGGTGCAAAGCAAAATTTGACTGCCTTGTGCAATGGTATTCTGATTATTTATTTCTGTAGTAGAGCACAACTCAAAATCTAGGCAAGCCTGTACATTCCAGAACAGTGACTTTTTGTTTATCTTTTCTGTTTAATTGCTCAGGACTCCTGACCTCCTCAGGTTATTCACTTCATTCCAATTCATTTTTTTTTAGTTGCATTTTCACTAAATTCTAAGTTTTAAGGTCACTTTTCTTCATAATAATCCGCTTCAGGATGATTGCATCCGTCACAATAATAATTTCCATCTTTACGTAATTTATTCATTGTTTGTGGTGCCCTCTGGAATACCATCAGGAGTAAAAGACCATTCCCTGCCCCAAGGAGCTTACAGTCCAACATGGGGGGACTATGTCAAAGGGAGAAAGGGAAGGAAGGAGCAAGCAATGAAATCCAGCAATGGACTTCCATATACTCAGTCTTAACAACTGGGGCACGTCTAACATAGATTTCAAAGGAGCTTCCAAGCTGATATCAATGGAGTTTTGAAAATTTTAGGGCCAAATTGTGCAGGACATTGGAGAGCAATGACTGGAACTCCCAATATATTCTCCACCTCTGAAAAGCAGCTGCCGGAGGGAGGCTCTGGATCAGGGCAAGAGGGATGCCCTTGAAAGAGGGATGTCTTCCCTCTTGTACACTAGAAAAGAGCAAGAATCCAATAGCACCTATAAGACTAACAAAATTTGTGATAAGGGTATGAGCTTTCATGAATCATAGCTCACTTCTTCAGATATCTGAAGGTATCTGAAGAAGTGAGCTGTGGCTCATGAAAGCTCATACCCTACTACAAATATTGGTAGTCTTACAGGTGCTACTGGATTCTTGTTCTTTGCTGCTGCTACAGACAGACCATCACAGCTACACATCTTGATCTGTCTCTTGTGCATGGTTTCTCTGATCATAAATGGGCCCTACAACCTGCTCAAAGCTCCAGTAGAGGAAAAAAGACCCATATTTTGCCTGTCTTTTCCCCCCTCAGCCAGGCTTAAAGCAGCCTAAGGAGAGATAAAATAAAAAATAGCATGCAGGGAGAGAATTAACCCCCAGTTCCCAGCATCATGGCTTTGATCCAGAGTGGCCCCGTACAAATATCACATTAGGAATTCCACTCAATGGAACTCCATTTAACTTTGGGGTATATTTTGGCCCTGGGACCAGATCTTCCCAGTGATGTTAAAAATCAAATTGCAGCCATATGCTGGCCTGGTTTGAATTGGAGCAGAGAGGAGGTTTATTCTTTCTCTTCCACATGGTTTTGCCTATTGAAACTGATTCACACACACACACACACACACTTACTTTCTCCGAAATGGAAAAAAGATGACACCTGTCTTTTTTCCTTCCAAGGTTAGCAACAGTATGGGGGTGAAATCTGGTTTTATAGGTATAACTGTACCGGAATTGAAGAAATCAACAACCCCAATCTGAATTAAGTTCTGTGCATGGCTGCAATTTGCTTTTGAAAAAAAATATATGCTGGGAGGAACTATGTGCAGGTCTTTTAGGACTTGCAGTGCCATCCTAAGCAGAGTTACACCCTTCTAAGTCCATTGACGCCCATAGACTTAGAAGGGTGTAAGTCTGTTTAGGATTGCACCAAACAGCATCTCATCTTGTTAGACCTGCATGCTGGAATGTAGGGTAAGGCTGTTTACAGATTCCATAAATGAAGGCGCAGGTGCAGGTGCGGGACTCTGGGCTGCCGGGCGAGTTCCACTTTCTCCCCTTCTACACTCTTATTCCAGGTTCTGGTGGCAAAGCTGACAGCTGCCTCTGCTTCAAAGAAGCTATCCACTTTCTCTTCCATTTTATTTCCAAAAGCACTTGCGCTGGTTATCAAATGAAAAAGTTACCTTATTTGAAGGTTTTTCTCCCAGCTCTTGTTTGCATACATGCAGGCTAGACTGGCAGTATATAGGGGGACTGACTTCAAAGGCTTCTGCCGCAGGCCACTCACTGTCTGTCACTTTCAAGGGGAGTTTCTCTTTGCTAGCTTTGTGCCCCCCCCAAACCCAGATCTTTGTTTGTCTGTAACAGCAGAATCACAAGCATACAAGGCCCCGATTCATACTTAGACTACAAAGAAGGAAAGGGGAGAGTTAACTCTTCAACTTTTATTTGGCCTCAATGACCACTGCTCCCTGTCCCCCTCCCACTGTTATTAGAGGATACTTTTTTTTCCTTTACAGAGACAATAGGAGCACAAGGGTAGGGTTAAATAGTTACATTCCTTCTCCTTTCCCTATATAGAGCCTTGATCCAAATTAGGGCCACACGTGCTTGCAAATTACCTTCTAGGGATCAATTAAGATCTATGTCCTGTCTTTTCATTCATTCATTCATTCATTCATTCATTCATTCATTCATTAAATGTCATTTATAGCCCACTTTCCTCATTGAGAGTCAAGGTGGATTACATAGTTTGAGATTAGTACAGTCAATATCAAGGTCATTTCAATAACCAATGCCTTAGGGTAAATAAAAGCAAGTTTACAAAGACATAACATTAGCAAAAAATCCAATACAGAGTTGAAGAAATGCTGAAACAGAGCATAAGCAATTCTAGGACTGACATTAGACATAGAACTACCCACTCGGGCCATACTTAAAGCAACAGGTAGTACTTAGGAGCACGTACTTAAAGCAACATATAGGATGTAAGGCAATGTAGTGGTGAAGTCTATGGTCCCTAACTCATTAGTGAAGCATCTCTTTGACATTTTGATTCTAGATAGTTTCGATTCTAGATAGTTACTGGAGCATCAGTGCATAACCGTAGAATAATTTCTGCAACACAAAATGAGAAACAATCAGACTACACCCAGAGGGTACCTACTCCCATTATGAATCTAGTAAGAGAAAAGGAATCTTCTTGAGAAAACAAATAGTGTAGGTTTATAAGCAGTACTTTGTCGCTGATTTGGACTCTGTAACCTGCAGTTGAAGGCAGTAGGAAGAAGAAGACCCAAACAAGATGACTTGACCCAATAAAAGAAGCCACGTCCTCCGGTTTGCAAGATCTGAGCAAGGCTGTTAAAGACAGAACGTTTTTGGAAGTCTTTTTTTCATAGGGTCACCATAGGTTGGAGGGGACTTGACAGCACATAACACACACGCAACCTGATGACCCATCTGTTCTGCATTAGTAGTTTCACGTATGGACACCTTGTCCCCACGTATCTCTTGGACACCACGTATGCATATTCAGCATATATTTTCTCCCCCGCCCATGCCTTTACTTTCCGTAGGGAGAGAGCAACTGCAATATTCGCGGGCTCCCCTACAAAAGATGATCCCACGGCGCCATCTAGTGACGTGCTATAGAAATGAAACGGCCGGCGCAATATTCCTTGAACAATGGCTCTTCCGCGAGGAAGTTTTTCCCCTCAGTTTTTTGGGGAAGATAACTCTCCCCCAAGATAGCAGCCCACATGCGTTATCATGCTGTGATAGGAAGCTGCACATTTTCCAAGGTTCCGTTCACATCAGCGCTGTTTTCCGTCAGTCCCCTTGCGGCTGTCATTTTTTCTGCTGCACCACTAGAGAGCTTTTTGAAGTGTTTTAAATCAGTAACAGTGCGCTATTATTAGTTGAGGGGGGAAATGCAGAAAACTCCCACATGGAAGCACCATTCGCCAATGCAGCAGCAATGGATGCAAAACAGAGAATCAAGGAAGACCTAAACCGAGATGGCTTGACTCAATAAAAGAAGCTACATCCTCCAGTCTGTACAATCTGAGCAAGTCTGTTAATGATAGGACGTTTTGGAGGTCTTTCATTCATAGGGTTGCCATAGGTCGGAGGCGACTTGACAGCACATAACACACACACACACACACACAGCCATTGAGGGTCTCTCAAGTTCACAGTCTCCTTCTGAACCTATTTAATAGGTATAGCAACTTTTAAGTGACAGGTTACTGATATGTAATTATAACTGCATTGTGCTCTCCAAAAGTGTATATTTTGGGTTGGCACAACATTGTATATCTTATTTGAGGACTAGATTTACCCACTTGGCTTTTGGGGAAGCAAAATCTTGGGAGATGACAGAAATGTACATCTCACGACAACTAGGCCCATCGCTCTCGAAAGTTTCACTCCACTGCCACTAAATCCCACAGAAATGTTTTTTTTGCTTCCTTACCATCATTTTATGAATGTATTGTTTGCTTAACATGTACATTTAATTTATTAGATTTCTTGCCTGCCCTCCCCACGAGCAGGCTTACAACATTATACAGTGGTGCAATAAATTAAAACAACAAAACACAATAAAAGGTAAAATACACAATTTCATAATTCCAATACAAAAGTTAAAACCACAATCTAAGATGCAACACGTGATGGTTCACCACAATGCATCCCACACGCCAGTATCATGGAGGCAGGGCGGGCAGGTCACCAGAATGTACAACAAGTGGACCAAAAGCCACAGCAGAGAGGCCAACCAGACAGGCGGCCCACACCTCAACCACCACTGTTGGCCTGGCGGAACAGCTCCATTTTACAGGCCCAGTGGAACTGTAACAAGTCCCACAGGGCCCTAGACTCAGCGGGGAGAGAGTCCCACCAGGTTGGAGTCAGGTCCAAAAAGGCCCTGGCCCTGGCCCTGGTTGAGGCCAGGCGAACGTCCTTGGGGATCCCCAGAAGGTGTTTGTCAGCAGAACAAAGTGCTCTCTGGGGAATATATGGCAAGAGGCAGTCCTGCTGGTATTTTGGTCCCAGTCTCTTAAGGACTTTAAATGTCATAGTCGGTACCTTAAGCTTGACACGGAACTCAACTGGGAGCCAGGGCAGCTGACACAAAACAGGTCGAATAGGCATCCTGACTGCAGTCTCGGTAAGGATGCGTGCTGCTGTCTTCTGGACCAGCTGTAACTTCCGGATCAGTTTTCAGGGCAGTCCTGCGGAGAGCGAGTTACAGTGACGGTTGCTTGGATCTCTGTAGATCGGTTGCCAGTTGGGAAAAAGCTGCCTGAGCTGACAAAGGAGGAAGAATGCAGATCTGGCAACTGCCGTGACCTGGGCCTCCACTGAAAGAGAAGCATCCAAGACCACGCCAAGGCTCCTCACCATTGGCAGAGGTGCCAGCTGTGCCCCATCTAAGGCTGACAGCCGTATTCCCAAACCCTTCAACCCTTGGTCCAGGTCAGGGCCGGATCGAGGGGGGCAGGGGGGGGTAGTCTGCCCCCGGCGCCACCAGGGAGGGGGCGTCGGGAGCAGCTGCCACCTGCCAGAAGGCGCAGGCAGCAGTGCGGGCAGCCTCGCAGCCCCCTGTACTGCCTTTCGCCTGCCCCACAGGACAGGGGGCAGCCAGCTTGCTGCGCACCCCCTGTCCTGCAGGGCAGGCGAAAGGCAGCGCGGGGGGCTGTGAGGCCGCCCGCGCCATTCATCTGCGGGGAGGCGAATGGCACAGGTGGCTTCCCAGCCCCACATGCTGCCTCTGCCGTTCTGCCCTGTGTGATGACATCACCGAAGTGATGTCATCACGCAGCGCAGGGAGCGTGTGCACGAGGTGGTCAGCCTAGGGTTGCCCCAGGCGCGGGCAGCCCTAGATCCGGCGCTGGTCCAGGTACAGGGCCTCCATCTTCATAGGGTTCAACTTCAGTCAACTTATATTCCTCTGTTTTACTTTGGAGGGATGCAGGTGTTCATTTAAACCAGGCAAAATTACTGACAGGCAAAATTACTGACTGGGGGCAAGATTCAGCTGCCAGGAGCTTATTTATCTAGTCCTCAAGCTGCTATTACTAATTTCTTAGGAGCGCTGGCCTACCAGACTGCAGCATGTACAAGTGGACTGATGGCTCCTGAAAAACTGTGTATGGCTCAAGGGCCATGTGTCATTAAGAGCAGTAGTGTTCGCAGTTAGACTTGCCCCCATAATATTAGAAGCCTTATGATTATGGTTGTGCCATAAGTCCATTCTCTGAACGCACTTCAAGCACTAAAACAATTGCCTAGGCAGGCAGAAACATGGAAGCTGCTGCCCAAGCAGGTAGAAAAAATGGAAGCTGGATCCCGGTGAGGAGACGGAACGTGCAAACATGGGGAATCGCAGGCAAGGCCACTCATTGACTCTGTACAGAGATACCACACGTGCATGAGGCTACTGAAGCCTGTTAAGCGCAAAGAAGCATTTGGCGGTTGTCCAGCAAACAAAGAAGTACTTCTGTATCTCTGTGGGTTAGGTACCTTGTAATACTTTTTATTTTACCTTACAATTTTGTTTTATTTATTACTTTATTCATTTACTTTATTTATGCCCTGCCTTTCTGCCCAGTGGTGACCCAAAGTGGCTTATATCATTCACCTCTCTTCCATTATATCTTCACAACCCTGTAAGGTAGTTTAGGCGGAGTGTGTAACTGGCCCAAGGTCACCCAGCAAGCTGCCATGGCAGAGTGGGGATTCAAACCTGGGTCTCCCAGATCCTAGGCTGGCACTCTCAACCACCACACCATGTTGGCTCTCTAGGAAAATTGTGTCTAGTTTATCTAATTTGATATAGTCCCTTTAGAAGATAGTTTAGATTTTGTTATAGGAATTAACATGCAGTCCCTATAAGAAAGAGAGGGAGAAAGAGCGAGTTGATACCCAGGTCTGCTCGGGAACCTTTGGAATGGTAGACAGAGCAAATGAGGCCAGCCACAAGATGGAGCTGTTGGGTGTTTTTCACATGTTGTGCCGTCAAGTTGCATCGTACAGTCAAACCAGACGAGACGCCAGTCACGAAAATGACACATGTCAGTTTCACGCAGGTTTTGATGGGAAATGTAGTGAGGCGTCTCATCTGACTGCCGCCTGCCCCGCTCTTGCTTCGCCCGCCCTGCGCTTGCCACCTTCCGCCTTCCTTCAAGCAGAGAGGCGAGGGCTCCGGGGCCGCATCTCACTGTGGAGCTCCCCAGCCGCGGAGCAGCACGTGGACTGGCTCCCTGCCAAGCGCTCTGCCTTCCAACAACCTGGGCACAGGGAGCCACGTTCGGCTGTCACTGCCGAGGAGGAGCCAGCCGGCATCACCCACCCCCTCCGCAGCTGACATCTGGCTGGCTGACCCACTGCCCCATTCTCCACCCCACCCAGACCCGCATGGCATGTTGCCTCGCCCGCCCTGCACCTGCTTCGGCCAGCCCCAGCGCCCTCCCAGAAGGGCGCTCTCCCAGCCCAGGCTGGTGGGGCATGCAGGGCCACTGCACCTTCCTGGGCATGAGGGTTTGGCGTGGCACCAGGCGCCCTTCTTCTGGCGGGACTGGCAGCAGCAGTCAGACAAGAAGCCTTGTTACATTTCCCATCAAAACATGCAGGAAACTGACACGTGCCTTTTTCGTTTCGTGCCTGGCGTCTTGTCTAGTTTGACAGTTACTTACGGCCACCTTGTAGGGTTTTCAGGGCAAGAGATATTCAGAGGTGGTTTGCCATTGCCTGCCTCTGCACAGCGACCCTGGACTTCCTTGGTGGTCTCCCATCCAAATACTAACCAGGGCTGTCCCTGCTTAGCTTCTGAAATCTGATGAGATCGGGCTACCTGGGGCGGGCAGGTCAGAGTAACTAACTAGCGCCTCTAAGGTGAAAAGTGATAGTCTTCCTCCTGCTTTGTTCATCTTAAGGATGAAGACCTACATAGCAAATATTGGCATTGTAGACCCAATGGTGTCTTGACATCAGAATTTCGACCACCCTGATTTATTTGCTTAGTCTTTTTTTCCCACTTGCCTTTCCACCCTGAAGCTCCTTAAAGTAACTCAAATCAGATCCAAGTATTGAAAAATGTGTTTATTAAAATTCATGGGACATAAAAATATCTAAAATAAGTTCAGGGGTAAAACAGTAGGAGCCGTCCATCTTTAATCCACCCTTAAGGCTTCCCCCCCTCCTACTACTGCTTCAAAAGGTGACAGGAAATGAGAGGCAGGGGGGGTACCCCAGCCCCACTAGGGGGCCGGCAACCCTAGTTACAACCATTGTGAAAGGTCACAGTACTTATCCTGGACTTTTGCATTTTGTACAGTAATAACACAAACAGCGTGTCTTGCATTTCATGGCCTAACCCCCCACTCATCGTAATTTCCCCGCTACATCCACATTGTATCTGCTTACCAAGCATTCACTTTGTGCATTCCACGAATATGGCTCTAGCCACAAAGCTATGGCCACCCTACATTTGTTAATCTTTAAGGTAGCAAAGGCACTTATTTGGGCTTGCCACAACAAAAATGGCTTCCTTTATGGAATTTGTTTCTGGGATTAATGGCTTAATTTGTGCTAATACTTTTCAATACTAGGATTGTGTCCTGGAAAAAAAATAACTGTAAGCATGCATGGTATAGGAGCCCCATAGCGCAGAGTGGTAAGCGGCAGTACTGCAGCCCAAGCTCTGCTCTCGATCTGAGTTCAATCCTGGTGAAAGCCAGGTTCAGGTAGCTATATATATAAGGAAACAAGGCAAATCCCAGTATAGACAGCTGTAGAGAAAGTGGAAACCCACCCAGGAAGTGGAAATATATATCTATATATTAAGGCACGAGATTCAACAGTATTATCATATCATATCATCCTCGATACATCTGCAAATATACAAGTGCATTCCTAGTATTCATAATACACCCAAAAGTCGAAAGTCTCTTAGTCCAGTTCAAACAAGGGACTCAGTGTCCTATTCCAATGCTTTTTTAGGAACAAGGTGGACGCTCCAGGTGTAAACAAAACGGTAAGTTTGTAACCAATACTGTTTTTTTCTTTTCAGGTGTCACTCAGGATGTAACATCAAGGATCCAACAGAGAACAGCCCAAACTGCGGCCGGCCGCAGAGAACATTTAGCCAGCCGCAGGGATGCCACCAGGCGTATGGCATCCCTACCACCGCCGTGCAGGGGAGTGTTCCCCTGCCTGGCAGAGGCCCGATTCTAGCTGTTTCGGGCCCAATCTTGGCCGCTTGGGGCCAAAATGGCTGAAAAGAGACAGGATCAAGCCTGAAATGGCCAGGACTGAGCCAATGCTGGGCAGGGGAGTGTTCCCTTGCCCAGCAGAGGCCCAATCCTGGCCATTTAAGAGACATCTTGGCTGTTTGGGGCCAAAATTGGGCCCAAAACTAACAGGATCGGGCCACTGCCAGGCAGGGTCCCCCACTAGGAAGAGGCTTGATCCTAGCCATTTTGGGCCTGATCCTGGTCATTTTGGGCCTGAATTGGGCCCAAAATGGCCGAAAGGGGTCCAAAATGGCCAGGATTGGGCCACTGCCAGGCGGGGGAGTGTTTCTCCACCCGGCAGAGACCCGATGCTAGCTGTTTCAGGCCCAATCCTGTCCACTTTGGTTCTGAAATGGGCCAAAAATGGCCAATATGGGCCTGAAACGGCCCATATCAGGCCCACATCAGCCTGGAACGGGCCACTGCCGGGTGGTGAAACCCTCTCCCGCTCAGCAGCTGCCTGATCTGGGCTGTTTTGGGCCCTAAATGGGCCCAACAATGGCATATCTATTAACGGAACAATGGCATACCGATCAACAATTGCAATTTTAGGATTTGTTGGGTCAAGCCCACAAGTTTGGATAAATTCACAGGAATTGTTTTGTCCTTGCAATGTGATAGCATAAAGCTTGGAATAGAATATTAGAACGTAAGAAGAGCTCTTCTGGATGAGACCATTGGTCTACCAAGTCCAGCATCCTGCCTCACACACTGTTGCTGTGGAGGACCAACAATAGGTCAAGGCCTTCCCCTGACGTTGCTTCTTGGCACGGCTATTGAGCCTGTGGCCATCACTACCTCCTCCGGCCCTGAATTCCACATCTTAATCACTTGCTGAGCAAAGAAGTATTTCCTTGGTCAGTCCTGACTCTACTGCCCATCCGCTTCATTGGATGCCCTCCAGTTCTACGAGAGGGAGAAAAGTTATCTTTGTCCACCCTTTCTACCCCATGCATAATTTTATAAACCATAGTTTATAAACCTCCTTAGTTGCGTCTTCTCTAAACTGAAAAGTCACAGACTGCTCAGATTTTCCTCATAGGAAAGGTATCCCAACCTCCTAATTATTTTGGTTGTCCTCTTTTGCACTTTTTCCAGCTCCGCAATGTCTTTTGGAGATACAGTGACCAGAACTACATGCCATGGCTGAATCCACATGTCCTGGCATAGCACTAAACGATTGGAATGACAGTGTCTTCCTGGCGCAATTTCTGACATCACTGCGCCACGATTCCACTCTCATGGAGCAATAACGTCAGAAATTGTGCCAGGAAGACGCCATTATTCTGACAGTTTAGCACTACGCCAGGACATGTGGATTAAACCCATATTGCAAATGATGCTGCAACATAGATCTTTACAGCAGCGTTATGATATTGGCCGTTTTATTTTCACCCCCCTTTTCTAATAATCCCCAGCACAGAGTTTGCTTTTGTCCCTGATGCAGCACCCTGGGTTGAGACTTCAATTGAGCTCTCCACTTTGAAACCAAGGTCTCTTTCCCTCTCAGTCCCAGCAAGTTCAGACCTCAGTAGCATATACTTGATGATGGGATTTTTTTTGTTCCAGTGCACATCACCGTACAGTCGTACACTTGCTTACGTCAAACTTTATTTGCCACATTCTTGCCCACTGACTCAAGTTGTGGAGAAGCTATTCACATGAAGCCTTGGTTTTCTTACCATCTGGAATAGATTTGTGTCATCTGCAAACTTGGCCAGTACGCTGTTCGCTTCCTGTTCCAAATAATTTATGAACAAATTAATAGGACCAGCTCCAATCCCAATCCTTGTGGAACCCCACTGCTTACTTCCCTCCATAGTGAGAACTGTCCATTTATTCCTGCTTTTTGCCTCTTGGCCTTTAACCAATTATTAATCCATAAGAGGACCTATCCTTTTATCCCATGACCAGGGTTTTTTTCTGGGAAAAGAGGTGGTGGAACTCAGTGGTGGAATTCAGTGGTGGAACTCAGGACTGCACAATGACGTCACTTGGGTCAGCTGGAACAAGGGGGGAGTTTTTTAAAGTTTAAATTGCCCTCAGCGAAAATGGTCACATGGCTGGTGGCCCCGCCCCCTGATCTCCAGACAGAGGGGAGTTTAGATTACCCTCCGCACCGCTGGAGTGGCGCGGGCGATCTAAACTCCCCTCTGTCTGGAGATCAGGGGGCGGGGCCACCAGCCATGTGACCATTTTCAAGAGGTGCTGGTACTCCGTTCCACCACGTTCCAGCTGAAAAAAAGCCCTGCCTATGACTATTAAGCTTACCCAGGAGTCTTTGGTATGGAACTTTATCAAAGGCCTTTTGAAAGTCCAAGTAAATAATGTCTACTGCATTGCCGTTATCTATATGCCTGTTTACTTTCTCAAAAAAAACTCGATTAAATTGTCTAGTCAGATAAGATCCCTCTTTCTTCAGGCAGGCCATCGATCCTTTTCAGAGACATGTAGAATATTCTGATCAAACCAGGTATCTCCCAGTGATTTATTTACTTCATGTATAACCCGCCTTTTCCCTCAATGGGAACTCAAAGCCACTTACATAGTTCTCCTCTCCCCCATTTTATCCTCGCAAGAATCCTGTGAAGTTGGTTAGCCGTAAAGTTTGTGTGACTGGCCTCTTGGATACCCCTTAGTATTCTGCAGGGGAATCTCTGTGGTCTGGAGATCAGTTATAACTCTGGGAGATCTCCAGGACCCACTGGGATGTTCACAACCCTATTCCCCGCTCTTTGCCAGTGTTACCACCATCTGATTCCAAGAAACTCGTGTCCCTCTGGATGTCAACATTATTTGTTTATCACTCAAACAGGCCCCAAACAGTTAAGGGCTTCCCACAAGCCCAGAAAACTGCTTCCTGGGTCATCATAACGTTTTTATGCAAGGCCCACTGCAGCAGCTGGTATTTTTCCAAGAAAGCAAACAGCAGTTGATTCCACGTACACAAAAAAACCCATAATACTTGATAGCTTAACAGCAGCCCTGGACACTAGTTTACAGTTGCCAGCCTCCAGGTTGGGCCTGTAGATTTCCTGGACAACAGGGATCAGTTCCCCTGGAGAAAATGGTGGCTTTGATGGATGGACTTTATGACGTAATATCCCATTGAGATCCCTTTCTCCCCCAAACCCTGCCACCCCCAGGCACTACCTGCAACTCCTAAGGATTTTTTAAAACTTCTTTTATATCCTGCCTTTTACCCCAGTGGGGACCCAAAACAGCTTACATCATTCTCTTCTCCTCCATATTTCCCCCCTTCACAACAGCCCTCTGAGTTAGGTTAGGCTGAGAGTATGCGAATGCGCCAAGGTCACCAAACAAGCTTCCATGGTAGAGTGGCGATTCCATCACTCTAGCCTCTAACCACGCTGGGAATCTCAACCTAGACTTGGCAACCCAGTTTGCTGTAGTGGCTAAGAGTGGCAGGGCTCTAATATGGAGAACCAGACTTGATTCCCCCCTCCTCCGCTTGAAGCCAGTTGGGTGACCTTGGGTCAGTCACAGCTCTCACAGAGCTCTCTCAGGCCCACCCACCTCACAGGGTGTTTTGTTGTGGGGATAACAACAACATACTTTGTAAACTGCTCTGAGTGTGGCATTAAGTTGTCCTGAAGAACAGTATATAAATCGAATGTTGTTGTTGTTGTTACTACTGTGAGTTACTCTATGCTACATAACCAGAGGAACGGTAATATGCCTTAATGACTGTGAATATCCTTTCCATGGTCTCATGTCACGAGATGGGTCTGGCTCAGAAAAAGTGAACTTTGTACTCAACTCAAAGGAGGGAAATAATCGGAGAAGAGAGCTTTACTTTTAGATGTTTGAAGAGATGTAGCGAAAGGCAGACAGAATCAGCTGAGGCACGTGGGCAGTGCAGAATCTCTTTCTCCTTTACTCCCTCTGGGGTAGTAGTGGGTCCATTGTTCTATAGGACAGCCCCCTGTGCCTCTACCTGAGCAGTATTCGTACACAAAACAAATTATTACAAGGACACCACAAGTCTCCAAAGCTGTGTCCTCCAAAGGGAATCAACCCAGGTAAATCACTATCCCTGGAACATCTCAACACTCAGGAAAGTTGGGGACACATAACAATATTGTGAAAAGATAGGGGGTCATCTTAACACATACACCGAAGCCCAAGCACCTCTCTTCTTAAAAATTACTTGCTTACCCCAACAGTACATAAGCAGCAGAGGATGTTTGGAAGGCATATCTCCAGAATAGAGACTGGAAAATGAAATGGGCCCAACTGAAATGGGACTCTAAACGTTGTCTCTGTATGTTGACCTCAGCCATTCCCCATTTCAGATTCATTGGAGACATACAGAAATTTTCTAAACAAACAAACACTGGGATAATCGTCCTTGCAGAATGCTCTTGTTCTTGCTATAGGTGATGAAAACAGTGGTTGAGAAATTGGGGTATACTCCAGGAAGCTGTTGAATTTAAAAGTTGCTTCTGAGGCTTCTTTAGGACTCTTAAGAAACATGCTTTGTGGCTTTTTGTGCTTGAATCAGAAGGTTGTGTGGTAAAAACAGGACTTAAACTTTTCTTACTCAAGTGCATGTCAATTAGTTATAATTGCTGTACATTGTCATCTTGAGCAGAAGCAAGCATGTGGATTTATTTTTAACATGTAACTTTGAAAAGCTGATGTGCCATTTTATGATATTGTATTTTATGATATGTTATAATGATACTCTGACTCCTTTGCGATGGAGCCTTCTGAATAAATTATCCGTGTTTATCTGTACTGTGTGAAATTTCTGGCCTGTATCCAACCTCCCACGCACAGAAGGCATGAGTTTTCCTATGATCCTCTCCATTCATGGATCCAGAGGAGTTAGCCATGTTAGTCTGCAGTAGCAAAATGGCAGTGTCCAGTAGCACCTTTAAGACTAACCAACTTTATTGTAGCATAAGCTTTTGAGAGCCACAGCTCTCTTCGTCATCTGACGAAGAAAGCTGTGGCTCTCGAAAGCTTATGCTACAATAAAGTTGGTTAGTCTTAAAGGTGCTACTGGACTCTCCATTCATGTTGTCCTCAGACTCCTGGAAATATAATTTCTAGAATTGGGATGCCCATGTGAAGATGTAGCTTTAGGTGTTGCAGGAGTGCAGTGAGGAGTGGAAAAGGTGTGCAATTATCCCCTCCTTTACCAAGGAAGCCCAGAGATGCTAAACACTGGCAGGCAATGGCAAACCACCTGTCTCTTTCCTTGAAAACCCTAAGGGGTTGCCATAAGTCAGCTGTGACTTGAGGGCACTCTCCACCAGGTCTGATTGCCTCGCCTACACTTGAAAGTAGCTTTGGTATTGAAGCTGACTTATTCATGTGGAAGTCTGAGAGATTCCATGTTCCATTCTGATAAATTTAAAGAAAAAAATATCTCTTGATAATGTTCTGGAACATTTTGTAATTGGTTTCATATGTAATGTTTAATATACCCTGCTGAGGTCCCTCATCCCCAAATCCTGTCCTCCCCAGGCCCTGCCCCTAAAATCTCAGGGAGGTTTCTACACCGGAGTTAGCAACTTTATTCTGCCACCTATATAGACCATGCATGAGAGATCCGAGCAGAGAGAAAGGTGAAAAGCAAGGCAGGTATCAGTGAGTGAGGCGAAATAAGCCAGGTGACCTTAAAGAACAATTATGGGATAATTGCTGAGCAAGCCACTGACTTATTTACATACTCTGGATTTTGATATGCTGCTTTCCAACAGCAAGTTCTCAGTATAATAGTAAAATTGGATGCAGGTATCTGCAGGCCTGCTTGTCCTGCCACCTTCCCCCATGATAGCTGTACTCATCTGAGCGAAGCCTCCTGAAGGTTCCACCTAGCAGATGCAGGTGCCCGTGCAGTGCATTCTCAGTGGTGGTTCCCACCTTGCGGAACGGTCTGCCTGAGGTCTGGAAGGCAACCACACGTCTGTCATTCCACAGAATGCGCGAAGCACAATTGCTCAGAAGGCCATTTTAGCAAAAGGAACAGGGCCGAAGTATCATGAAATGGTTGTGTTTTTTTAAAATGGGAAGAGGATTGTAGCCTATTCTGATATTTATGTATGATCTTGCTTGGCTGCGCCCAGGGAGGGCGGAATATGGGAGGGGCCTCGACAGCGTATAATGCCATGAAGTCTACCTTCCAAAACAATCACTTTCTTTAGGGAAGCTGATCGCTGTCGCAGTTGCAATTCCCGGAAATCTCCAGCTTCCACCTGGAGGTTGGCAAGGATTTGAGGCCAAAGACGCGTTCTCTCATCACGGGGAAGTGGGCGGGACCAGCGAGCCGCCGAGGCAGATGTTCGTCCCACATGCTATGCTGCCATTGGCCGGGGCGGATCGCTCGCCCTCCGCCATAGGCCGACGCGTCTGCGCGCGGGCCGCGCGGATTGGCCGGCCCCTCCTCCGGCTGAGCGGGCGGGGCGGCCCGAGGGCTCGCATCTCTTTCTGCTCCTCGGCCGGCGGCGGCCACTTGCGCCTGCTCCGGCGTCGTCTCGGGCGGGCTTGCTTGGCGATGCTGCTCCGGCCGCCGCCCTCTCCGCTGGCCGGGGCGCTGGCGCCAGGCGGCTCCCCCGGCCCCGGCGCGCGAGCGGCGGGGCCGGAGCTGCCAAACGAGGCCGGCCTGGGAGAGCAGCGGGACGAGGAGGCGGAACGAGGCCGCGGCGGGGCCATGGCCGAAGAAGGCGCCTCACGCTGGCCGGCTGGGACCGACCACGGGCAGGACGGGGCGTCGTCCGAGGCGGAGGCCGCTGCGTCAGCCGCGCGGGAGGAGTGCGCCGGTCCCCGCTGGGGGGCTCAGCACGCCGGCGCTCGGGAGCTGGCCGAGCTCTACTCGCCCGGTGAGGATCTCTCGGATGGGCGGAAAGGGCGCTTCACACGTTACGCGGGGTTTTCCCCCGATGGCGAATCGAGGCTGCGGACGCGTGTCGTGTAGCCTGGTTTACGCGCGCAGGTTCACCTTTTCAGTCTCCCCTTGCCGTGATTGTTGTGGCGGGGGACCGTGTGAACTGGCCTCTGGGAGCACGCATTCCTTGGACGGCGGTGTCTGAGAGGATGCGAAAGTTTTTCCACCTGTGGCGTTGTCTGTGATTGCATATGATGGTTGTCATTGGCGATGAATGGACCCATTCATTAAAATCCTGTTTGTGGGGAGCTTTGAAAATGCGCAACTGGCTTAAGCCAGGCAGTGGATTTTTTTAAAAAATGCCCTTTTGTGAAATCTTATGAAAAATACAGGTAATTTAAAGTTCAAAAATGTGTTTGGTCAGTGGTGCTTTTTTAGTCTGAGTAATCGGATGGAGTGTTGTTGCCCTGGTTACAGCTTGCATGTGTGAAAGGGAGTCTTGGCGGCCCAGTCTTAGGGGCGTTCCCTCATGTGATACTGGATGTGGTGCCTTACAGCTGTTTGTACGCCTGCATCATCTGAAACCAAAATCTCAAAAAAGTACCCATCTAATTGAATGAATATGGCTAACCAGGTAAAATTAATTTAATCGGGTGACAACATTAGTTGTAGTGGCTTTTTGTTCTCCTTGTATGACCGAGCAAGTTCTGGGTCCAGTAGCACCTTAAAGATGAACTAGTTTTCTAAGGTATCAGCATTTCATGGAGAGAAGAAGGCTCAAGTGAACATGAGGGTGCATGGACAGGTACCAAGGCACGCACACGCTGAGCACATGGCGGGGCAATGAGAGTCTCATTGGCATTTTGGCATTATGGGTGAAACTGCTTGTTGAAGTTACAGAACCAGGGGGGCAACCTGTTAGGTAGTTGCAGCTCAAACAGGAAACATCCCAACAGTTTTTCCAACATAGTTCATTTGCAAGGGACAATTGTATCCAAGATTCTTTAATGTGATTTGGCCATCTCTCAGTGTTGTTTTAGCTTCAGCTCTGATTTTCTTTCCCTAGAGATTCATCAACATCTCAGAAAAACAGTATAAATGTTTTTATTTGACAGAGCTCTTGGTAGCTAGTGAGGGGAAGAATTTTGAAATTGTTCCCCACCTCAAGCCTTTGGGATGGGATGAGTTATAGGCCAGATAAATAAAACTACTGTTTTACTCATTCTGTCAGTGTAAGGGGTGAAAGAGTAGACTATCACTTTTCTCTCTCCTCAAGAGGAAAACAAATCCTTTCACAGATTTATTTTTAATGGTAGAAATGAGGATTCTGATTAGCTGTAACGCTTCTTTCCTATACTAATAATAGCACTTAATGTTTATGTGGCGCAGTGCAGCTATTTAAACTACATTGCTTAAATGTTTGAAGCGTTGTAAAACATGAGTATATGGGTATCCTTCCATGCAAGAAGGTGCTTGCGTGGAGTTGCTTCCTATGTTGGCATAATGATTTCAACTAGCTTAGCAGAATTGTGGGGGATGGTAGTTACAGCAGACTACAAACATGGGATCTTACGTGTTTGTCTTTGTATTCAAATGTGGGTTTGATTACCCACAAAATAGACTTGGCTCATTCTTTCATACAACTTGACTTCTTGTGAATGTATGGTTGTGGTTAGTGTTAAGTAATAATAGGTAACAGCTATTTGGCCCTCTGACCCTGCTTTATACTGAGCGAGATCATTGGTTCATCTTATTCAGTACTATTTGCTGTGACTGGCAGCCGTTCTGCAGGGTCTCAGGCCGAGAAAAGTCTTTCCCCAGTGCTTGATATCTGATACCCTTTAGCTGGAAATGCCGGGGATTGAACTTGGGCCCTTAGGCAACCAAAGCATACGCTCTGTCACTAGGTCATAGGTACTGTGAAGGGCGGTCAGCTACGTGCTAATCCCTTGGAAATCCTGTCTGTGGATAGCATATACAGAAAGTTTGCTTCCTGTTTGAGCTGCCTCAGTGGCTTTATGTTGGCATTGTATGATAAGCGAGGACTGGTAGTTAGAATGTTGACCTGCAGAAACTTGAGGATTTTATTGAGGATTCTTGCCTCCACTTCAGCTCCCCCCCTTCCAAATTCTGTTTAAAAATAAGCAAATTCAGGTAAAGTAAAGGAAAAGCTGGGCTGAATTTACGGATCATATGGTGGCAAGTGTAAAGTTCTGTTATTTAGGAGCTGCTTAGATGAATACAGCTCTAGTATTGTGAAAGCTAGGGGGACAACCTGAAATTCTTTTAATTTTCCACATGACATGGTCTGGCCTGATTGAGAATCTGCGAACACCGCCTTCATTGAAGGAATGTCACGTACTTGCTTTAGTAACTCTCCTGTCTCATGAGACTCAGGCTTAGAAGTGTCCTTTTTTTTTTTAGGTCACTTTTTGCTGCACTCAAAGACAAAACTCCACCCAGTTCAGGCTTCAGTGAACGAGGCTTGTGGGTGCAGCAGCAATACAACTGAGCTGCTTGATTTAATTGTGTTTGTCTGTACTTTGCTGTTCCTGACCAGGGGAGGGGTCATCTTTGCTGTCTGCAAGGAACACCTGATGTTGTATTTTTACAAGGTTTTTTAAAAACCTGTTTTCAATCTTGGTTGCAGACCTAGCAGTCTGTGATTGTTAATCTTTACGTGGGCAGATGCTAATGTGGAAATTACAAGCCAGCTAGCCTAATACCCATGTTACATAAATTAGTAGAGGCTGTTACTAAAGGTGCATTCTCAACCTAATCTACCTCACAAGGTTTTTGTGGGGCTAAGAGGAGGAGAGGAAACTTATGCATGCCACCATGCATCCTCAATAGGGACAAAAGTAAAATAAAAAGAGGAATAAAGTTTGCTGTAGGAAAATCAGCATGGCTTTTGCAAAGTGAAGTCCTCCATCATGTATCTCTTGGAGTTTTTTGAGAAGCTTAACAAGCATGTGGATAAGGGTGATCTAGGAGTCATTATATACTTGGATTTTTAAAAAGGTTTTGACAAGCCATCTTCCAGAGACTCTCAAGTTTGGCAGTCATGAAATCGGTGTTTGGGTGTTTTAAATATTGGTTAAATGGCAGGCAGTGTAAGCAGTTGGCCCGGCCTCCGCCACCTTTAACCGCCATTTAACATGGCTACTTGTGAAATAATATCACAAGGCTGCTGGATTAAAATGGCAGCTTGGATTGCTACTAGGAGAAAGTCCACCTAACAGTGGCTGAGTCCTGCCGGGGAGACCCAGGCATGAATGGAATGCTGCATAGGAATGCGGGATGATCAGTGGTGATTGGATCTGCAGTCTCTCCAGCTCCAGAAGGAGTCAGCGCAACAAAGGTCTCGCAGAGACATCCCCACTTAACACATTCCTTTCCCTCCTTCCGCGATGAGATCTGTCCTTGATTGAGGAGCTAATCAAATGGCACTCATAAGTATTTATAATTCATTCCTGGGAAGGTATATTCCCCAACCAAATTCATCAACTTAGCTCTGGTGGACTTCATTAACAAACTGCCCTTTTGTGCAGAGCCAGGACAAGATTTGCATTCTCTTTCACACGCCCCGGCAGCTACCAATCAAGGTAATCAAACCTTTTGTTACTCCCAGGAACTGACTGTTGGAGCCTTTATTCCAACAGCAGGGTGGACTCTCCCATCTCAGGGCACATTTTGCCCTGTAACAAGGGTGCCTTGGCAGCACACAAATTAAGCAAGTGTACTGGATCCTAAGCGCTGTTCCCTTGAGGTTTCCTTGAGGTTACCCCAAGCCTCTTGCTCTCTCTTTTGGCCAAGGACGCTGGATGTTTGAAGCAACTCTCTTTACCCATGGACTGGACTACTCTTCAGGATAGGGAGATATACTTATTCCCCTCTCTCTGTCCCAACTTCTGGCTAGCTTCCTAGGACTGTGACCATTTGTGTGTGACCAAAAATGTGCATGCATTTTTTCCTTCTAATAAAAGATTGTCATTTGAACTTAAGCATCAGCCTCATTTGCTATTTAGGGAAGGGACCCCGTAGACATTGGTGAACAATATCCCGTAGTTACTGGCCTCCTGCATAGTTATCTTCCTTGCTTGCTAATTCCCGCCACAAATTTTCTTACTCGCAAGGAGACCAATTCCAGTAACAGCAGTGGAAGTAGGTATAAACTGGCAGATCTCAGGGAAGGAAGGAAGTAATGTGTTTCCACAATGATCAGTACTGGGATCAGTTCTATTGAATTTGTTCAGAAATGATCTGGAGTTGGGAGTGTGTAGCATAGTGGCCAAGTTTACAGATGGTAACAAAGCAGATTGTGAAAAGCTCCACAAGGATCTCTCTCAGTTAGAGGTGTGTGGCCAGTGAAGTTCAGTGTAGATAAGCGTAAGATGATACGCGTTGGATGTGGGGTCTGAACTGGCCAAGGCAGAAAGGGGGACGTTTCCAGCATCATATGAGTTATCTGGGTGAAAATGTTGATTCAGTGTGGTGGAGCAGTGAAAAAGGAAAATGCATCATGCGGTTATTAGCAGATAGAAAATAAAATGGAAGGAAGGGCGGGGGGTATGACCGAAGTTTGCAACGTTACGTATGGAGTGGAGAAAATTGAGAGAAAGGACTTTTCCTTTCTGTCCCATAATACTGGAACTTGGGGCATTCAGCGAAGCTATAAACTCATAGTGGAGTAAGGAACTTGGGGATTAAATTGTGACATTCACTGCCAGTCGATGGTTGTGATACAAACAAGCATAAATTGCATTAAAATAGATTCGACGCATTTGAGAAGGAGGGGTTCCTCCATGGCTGCTAGCCACAGTAAATAGAGGAAACTTCTATATTCAGAGGCAATAAACCTATGAATACCAGTGCTTGGAGGCAACATCCAGGGATAGCCTTGGCCTCCATAACCATGGGTCCAGGATACTGGACTAGCTAAGCCACTGACCTGATCTGGCAGGACTCTTCTGCTGTCACTGTCTCCCCTTCTTTGCTTACGTTGGTATCATATGATAAATATGGGCTGGTAGTTGGATCCCATTTGTACTGTTAATGACCAATTGAAAAAATTTACAAATAGCATAGGAGACCAGTGGCAATATACAAGTCTGTTAGAGCAATGACACATTCACAGGGATGGGCAACAGAATTTTAAAAGCAAGCTTCTAGTTGCAGTAGCTGTGATAAGGTTTGGATGTCAGGGCAAAGTTTGAGAAACTGGAGGGGAAGCCAGCAATGTTGTCCTTGTGCAGATTTCAGTCTTTTCCCAAAGGTGCTGTTCCATCTGCTTCCCCTCTTCTCCATATTTTTGTCTGTTTGGATTATTACTTCATGATGACTCCATGCTTCATGCATGCTTCCTGGGTATATATTGTACATCTGTGTAGTGAGCAACGTTTATGGGCAAGATGAGCATATGTGCATATGCCATGGCTATTTAATATGCAGCCATGTTCAATTGCCGCTCCACTTTACTGTGTTCACTGGAAGACATACTGTAAATATAGAAGCAACATATCTGTTTTGTATAAAGTGGGATGAAGTGGCCTTTGGTCATTGTATGTAAAATACACTGTCTAAAAATGAATGGGGTATGATCAGTGGATTGGGGGAAGGTTTAATGGGTCGATGCCCCAATTTATGCATGAGCCTTTGCATATTCAAGCTGTTTTCTATGATATCTCTAGAGAGGTTGTGTATAAACAGTTTGTGCCTCTTCTGCGTTCTGGCGAGAGCCAGTTTGGTGTAGTGGGTAAGAGCATGGGACTCTAATCTGGAGAGCCGGGTTTGATTCCCTACTCCTCCACTTGAAGCCAGCTGGGTGAGCTTGGGCTAGTCATGGCTCTCTGGAGCTCTCTCAGCCCCACCCACCTCACAGGGTGTTTTGTTGTGGGGTTAATGATAACATACTTTGTAAACCACTCTTGAGTGGGCATTAAGTTGTCCTGAAGGGCGGTATATAAATCGAATGTTATTATTGTCATGCAGTGATCAGGGTGGGGCCAGTGGGTGCTCTCCTGCTCTAGCTACCCTGCATTGCTCATGCCCACATTTTACAGAGCTGTTTGGAACACTGAACATGAACTTTTGTGTGTAAAGACCGGCTTGACTGTCCCATTAGCAAAAGAAGCTCACTGTGTGGGTATGCAAGACGGACTTTTTGTTGGTAGCCCCATGATTATGGAAGGCCGACCTATCCCACTCACTGCTGATCTTCAGGCATTTGTATTTAGGACTGCTTTGAATTAACTTTGTATTTATGTTCACTGGCAGTCCTAAAACTTTGTTTTTAATCACCGTATTGTTGTTCTGTTTGTATTGTAAACCATCTTGAGTTCTTTCAAGGTAGAAAGGCAGTTCATACATGTTTTAAATAAGTAATAAAATAAAGTTCTTTAAATACATGCAGAATCTTAATTTGAGGTTCTAAAGGGCATTTCTGCCTAGTTTGATTTTCTTCCAAAAGATCTAGAGCGCAACGTAGCTGACATTGTTTCTGTTTTAACAGTACAGCAAGATATTTTGTCAAGGTCAGACAGTAACTGGAATCCTTTTCCCCCACTAACAAGGAAGGGTTTTTCCTCCTTAGCCAGAACTTGAATGTCTGTAAAAGATTAGAAGCAGAAGTCAGCAACTGATGTCCCTGGCTCAGATCTAATTCTTCATCTGTCCTGACTGTTGTTGCAGAAATAAGAGAAGCATGTAAAGGCAGCAGCAATAGCATTTGCCATTTGGCTATCCTTGGAACTGAAAGTTTGAGTCATGCCTCCATTTCCCTGAACTCCAGTTCCTCTCTGAAATCACTGCTGACTCGCCCTCAAAGCCAAAACAGCAAAGTCTGAGCAGATAAAGTACTCCATAGTTTGAGAGCGCCATTGTGGACTAGTGAATAAAGTCTTCAAGTGAGAGTTCTGAGTTCAAATGGTGTACAGCTGTGGAAAATCACTGGTTGGCCTAAAAAGGCACCGTGTGTTCAAAACAACCCATTTGGGAAATTGCAGTAAGAGTAGCCTGTCTCGTCTCATGATTACTTGTAGGGCATGACGACTGATTATTGGAGAGGAATGCTGCCCCTCGCTTCCTGGGTTTTAAATTCCTGGGGAGTGGAGTATCCTGTAGGGTCCCTTCAGCCAAGCCTCTGCCACAGAGAAGGAAGTTGAACGAGCTTCAGGTCCTTAAAGACCAACAAGGTATCTAATGAAGGGAGCTTTGATTCTTGAAAGCTTATACCCTGGAAATCTTGTTGGTAGGCAGCCCTCCTGAAATTATCTTCAAAGAAGGCCCCCTTCTTTGAAGAAGAAGTTGCTCCTTCATTCCCCACCCCACCCCACCCCCAACACAGCCAAATAGAGACGTGGAACTTCGTCCTTGGATGTGTTACGGGTGCATCTCCAGCTATGTCAGTTTCCTGCATTCCAGGCCACTCTCCAGCCTCAGGTGAGGAGCAGGATAAAGTCTGCCCCCATGGCTCACCTGCTGCTTTCCTTGTGGTTCTCCTCTTCTCACCCCGTTTGTGGAGGTGATTGGGCTCTTTTGGGGGCTGAAGGGGCTATGAGATTAAGGGAGCTCCTGATTGTGATTTGGGAGGGGGGACAAAGGCACCGAGTTCTGTACTTCTAATGTTGGAGTGGGCTTACTGCTCCCGTCATCAGATCCTTCTGCACTGTGGCAGGGTGCACAAACGTTTTCAGCAGTGGATCAGTTCATTCGGTCTGGGCTGGAGCGGAGGGCCCGAAAGCCAGGAACATGGCTCAGAAAGCTTCAGACATTAAACCTTCCCTGTGCAGAATATGGGCAAGGAGCATCTGTGCATGGCTCTAAGCATCTTGTTTGAGGGCTGCCTTGAGGCCGAGTTGCACATCACATTTCTGTACATGATTGTATGCACAGTCACCCATTGGCTGAGTTAACGTGACTCAAGTGATGCAGTGTTTGCGGTTGTCCTTGCTGCTATGACGGCTGTGATTACAGAGACGGCGGTATAGCGCTTGTAGGAGCTGTTAGCATGTTATGGGGAATGCGTGGCTGTTTCTTCTCCCCATAGATCCTGTAATAGTTAAACAAGGTCTGTGATATGATGTCATGCTCAGTATTTCCTCTCTTCATTGCAGTGCAGGAACATCTCATCGCATCTGTTTTTTCTAAATGTGACAGATGTGGCATGACAATAGCCATGTTTCCTCTGTACTGTTTAAGTTCATCTCTGGAAGTAGAGTACAGTTCATTCCCAGCTTTTTTCCTGTGAAGTTATGTACATGAAATGTCTGTTTCTGTATTTCATGGAAATTTAAGTTTCTGAGTCTGTATTCACATTCTTCAGCAACCTGGAACTGCTCAGCTGGTACTTAGCTTAGTTATGTTAGGCTTACAACAGGCCTTAAATGTGTGTACAGAAATGGTTGTTTGGTGGGATGGATTTGGCAGTTCATTAACAGTCATGCCATGGAAATAGCAGCTGCAGTAATAGTAACGCAGTTTCATGGGAGAGATTTTTTTTCCTGCCTTTTATCACATAGTCATTGTGAACTCTTTGCCGGCAGACTTTTTTTCTCCCATAGTTCAGCCTAAATCTCCCAAGAGAAGGAAGGGTATTGCAGTATTTAATGGCTGTGACAATTATTGCTGCTTTCAGCAAAAAGAACCCTGAATGAGCTAAAAGACCTTTGTTTGCAAGTTTTAATATAAGGCAGCTCTGCATACTGTATCTATGGATAGCGATCTTCAGCTTTTCGATTTCCTATGCAACTTAGTACTTGTTCAGTGGCTGTTGCCAGCAGAATAGCCCCCTTTTTGATGCCTGTGTTTTCAAGAGGACAAGAAGCATATAAAGGGCTAAAATAAAAAGGTTGAGAAAACAAGAAAAATAATAAGCACTGCGTGATACAGTATGCAATTAAAACTGGTTCAAAAGCATGCACAAAACATACATGTAATGTATAAACTATTGAAGCACAAAGTGTAATTGCGCATATACAATGAGAACAAACAGTGCCAGATGCATTTCAGTGCAATACCTTCATTAGTGGCTTACACTATAAACATGATTAGTATAACCATGTCATTCACATGAAAGACAGTATTGATACATTTCCAGCGATTAGTATAGTCACATCCGGGGTATAGTCACATCTGGGGTACACTGGTCTAACTAGCACCGCCAGTACCCAAGGGTTAGTGTCTCCTCCAGTTAATACAATGTACAGCTTTGTAATATGTGTACAGAATGAAACCTGTCTACGCCATTAGCTAAATGTTAAGGGCAGTTGTGAAAACTGCTTTAGAATGTGTTTACGTTAGTGTAACTTGGCTGTTGTGGGAAGTGTCCTACTCCTTGAAGCAGGAGCTCTTGTATTTTGGTTCTTTTTAAAATATGTGGTAGAAACTAATAAGCATTAAAAGCCTGGTGGATTGCACAGTACTTGTGCAAGGATATTCTAATACTGATGGATGCTAGATGTAAGAAAACTGCTCCTTACAACTTCTGATGTGAGAAGCCAAATGCAACCTACCAGTCATGGCTTGCCAGATGGTAGACAACACCCTTGTTTTTGTGCTTCTGGAGAGTCTGCTAAAATGAGGTTTACTGTGTTGGTTTTGTGGATTGAAAGTCCTGTTGTAAAGCAGAAAACTGATTTTAATCAAATGGATTCAGATGGATAGCTCACCATGTAGTCCTGGACATACCCTGTATTTAAACATGGGGTTACACGGTAGATGCATACCACAGTTTATCCTTTTCAGAATTCTGTTTTTTCAAAATACGATGCTTTAATTCCTTGCTGTTTTTGTCTCTGAAGACTTAAGAGCTCTGTAAACAACACCTTACTTTCTTAATGTAGGTACTTTCTAGTGAAGTTTTGTTCTTATTCATGCGGGTGTAATTGGAACTTGGCTCATCTGCATGCATAAACAGTGTCTTCTGAAAAATAATTTAATGCTGCAGGATTCCCTACTTTGAACATGAAATGGCAGGGTTCTCTTTACGAGCAGATTGAACATGGGCCTCCCTTAGGAGAAGCATGCAAGTGCCATGGCGCTTCCCACATCGTCATCTTAATTGTTCCTTGTGGACTTATCCATTTAGCTCTTCTATTTAGGGTAGCTGCTCCTCTGCAGAATGTGGGTGTTAATTAACTTATTTGGATGCCATAGAGGCTCTTAGAACAATAGCATATTGTGACCCTATGCTACTCTGACAACGTGCTGGTGTGCCAGCATTTTTAATCACTCTTCTAACTATGCCCACAAGCTGCATTGAGCTCCATAACATTCTTTGTTGGGGGACGGGGGTGCTAAAGATACAATTCTGAACCTACTCTACTCATTCTGGTGAGTTATGTTTAAAAAAGGAAAATGGCAGGGCAGATTATACCTTTAAAAAGAGAGCTTTTTTCTCCAATAGCTTTCATACATTTGTGGGGGTCATGTGAAGTTACATAAATAAATATTTATTATTAAATATTAAATCAACATTTGATGCATGTCACACCTTCCACCCATGAAGACCAAAAACTGCTTGCATCCTCCTCCTCTCTTACATTTTATCCCAGGGTGGATTTGATTTAAATCAAACTGTTTTAAATCACGATTTAAATCATGATTTAAATCACTAGTCAGTAAGGCTTGATTTAAAACATAGTTTTCTACATAAAGACTAATTCTTGCTGGTATAACTTTAATATGCAAGTAGATGCCTGCCTTACCGATAGGTAAAGGAACTTCATTAAAGTATTCCCAAACTGGGTCTCTTTTACGGCCTGCTGCCATTATAGGTTTTTTCCTCCAAGGAAAGAATGTGATAAACCTCAGGTCATACACACAAAAGATCCAAAGACTTGTGCAGTATTGTGCTCAAAAAGTTTCACTTTCATTTTGTACTGCTTGCCCCTCCGTCCTCACACTTAGTTTCTTCTTGTGCAGATCTATTCCACTCCAAACAATCAGAAAAAGATTGTTTCTATTCACTGAACTTCTTGAAACTTAGCACTGGAGGGGTTGATTCTGTCTTCATAGGTTTGTAGAACAATAGGATTAAGGTCTTTTTCTCAACTCTGTTCATGTTATAACATTTTTGCTGTGAAGATGAGGCATGTGATCTCTGCTGAGCTGACACAAATTCAGTTTTGAGAACTGCAAAACCAAGCATCTGTGATAATATCTTGTAGGCAGAGAAACTGCCCAATAATCTTTCAAAAACCTCTGGAAGAGCATGCCATTGTGAATGGATTAATGGAATTTATTTACCAAAAAAATTAAACATATACAGCCTTATTCTACATAATTAAAAACTAATCTTTATTTCATGATGGAATAACCTTTGGATGGTAATATATTTTCCTCAAAAAGCATTTTATTTTTAAAAAATCCAATTTAAATTTTAAAAATCCGATTTAAATCAAAAAAATCCGATTTAAATAAAAAATCTGATTTTTTTGATTTTTTTAAAAAAATCATTGATTTTTATCCACCCTGTTTTATCCTCACAACAACAATCCTGTGAGGTAGGTTAGGCTGAGTGTGGAACTGTCCCAAAGTCACCCAGCAAGCTTCCACGGCAGAGTAAGGATTCAAACCTGGCTCTCTCAAATCACAGCACAACACTTTAAGCGCTACACCGCGTTGGCTCTGATCTTGTCTGTTCCCTGTACCAGGCAAATAGTTAATTAGAAGCATAATTGCAGAGTTGCAGTTCACCCCTCCCATTTGCGGGAAAAGAATATTACAAACTGAACCTCTACAAGATTTAATATTCATGTGCAGTGTCCACATTAGATTCATGCAAGGTTGCAGGGAGACTGGTGAGCGTAGACCATGTGAGCAAGGCTGGCCAAAGTGCATTTTTGACGAATTCAGATAAAAACAGAACACTCATTTCAAATATGAAATATATTACGATCAAATTTATGCAGCTATTTTCCCAAAAGAAGTATGCTAAATGCATGTGTTTGGTGTCTGAACAGTGGGAAAACACGTGCACATCTAATGTAAATTGTACTTGTGTTTTATGGCTTTACAGAGACTTGAAAAAAACAAGCATGGCACGATTAACTTCTGTGATTCTAAAGATATAAAACAATTAGTTTAATACTGGTGTAAATTCAGACACCATATAAAATTAACAATTATTCATGACTTTGAGACTATCACAGCTTTCAAAAAGGGTACTGATTTAAGTAATGCAAACAGTTGCTGGAAAAGATAAAATGCAAGTTCTCCTGGACCCTTTTTTTCTTTATAAAGGGGAATCATATTTGAAGAGCATGTCTACAAAATCCTAGCAGAATGCACTACGGTGGCTCTTGTTCTCTATGGTACACACAGTTTTGAAAAGCAGGGGATTCTCTGAGGATGTTTGTTTTTCAGTCCTGGGAGCAGTTGGCAGATTTGGTCCTGCATGTGGTATTTGCACAGAGGTTTCCGGTGCTTTTGTTTCCCAGAAAGCTATCACCTATGCACACTTTCTCTTTTGTGTGTGTGTGTGTGTGTGTGGGTGTGTGGAAGGAGAGGAATAAAGTATGCCCCATTCTTACATTTTACTTTGACCTGATATTTATCTGGGAACCTTGATTGAAGGAAGGAACAGGAGATTCAGTCGTACATCCCAAGCTCCTTATTGTGTCAGAAGAGCAACCTTTGGACATTGAGTGATATTTTCAGCTGTGCCGCTTGAAACGCTGTGTCTTTCTGATGACTTTGGTGTGGGAGCCACTCGGTTTTGATTTATCGGTGATTTGCATTCAGCAGATGTCTCAAACTCCAATAATAATGAGTGCTCCTAATTCTGATTGTATTAAGGCCTGTAAGTGACTGCATTTCTGCTGCCTTTCAGACATGGTGTAAAGTTACATTAGAGTGGTCTGCATTCGTCTGACCACTCTCTCTGGCACGGGAGATGGATTTGCTCACACAAATAAATACCTTGGAGTACGTTGACTAAACATCTGCTGGAGAACCCATTAAACCCCACTCCAGTGGGCTTGTTTTCCATATCAAGAAGGCATCTTGTCTGGCTTGTGGAAAATGTGAAACATACTTATATGCTATTCGGTAATTCTGATACACTTTCTGTGTTTTTGTTGGATTAAATGCAATTTAAATTTTCTTTAAAATACAGTGCAGGTCTGAAGACTGATGATGCCACCTTGAACTATATGAACAAGGTTTTCATTTGTGATAATCCGCAGGTTTTTAGTAAGTGAATATTTGTCTCCATGATAATAAGTGTAGAAAGCATGTCTGCTGCAGAGCTGCCCAGTTCATCGACACAGTCACAGAATATCCTAAAGGGAATGTCCTAATTTGTATGCCACTTTTCATCTTGGTCCCAGTCTTAGATAGATGATCACCATGCAGCATTCCTCCCGATAGCATTTATTTTACTGCTCAGGGGTTATAAGTAAGAGACAGATTTGTCTCTCCAGTTCTTACTGTCAGGAAGCCTTGCAAAATTAGCTGAAAAATAGCTTTGGGTGTTTATTACAATTTCAATAAATTGAATTTTCCCCTTTTTTGTTGAACAGGGAAACGGTTGCAAGAATGGATCAGTGTCGTCTTATGTTTTTCTCTGATGACTTTCAACTTCTACAATCTCATCTTCTGCGTGAGATGGGAGCATGTCTTCTCTGTTATTGTGGGGATATGTAAGTATGAGCTAGTTCTAATACAGTAAGGAATCTTTTCTGTAAATACTGAAATGCATGTTTGGAAACACAGTCATCATAAAACATGTACAGAATTTGCAGTGCCCTGACCAGACCAGACATGTATTTATCTGTAGCAGTAGGCTGAAGGCAAGAAGATCTTGAGATTTTTTCTGAAACCTTTCTCATAAATCTAGTTTATGGATAGAAATGGTGCGTTAAACTTAAATGTGCTGTCTGTCTTATACACTGAAGACGGTGTGGTATAGTGATTTATTAGAATGTCTGATTAGGGTCTGGGAGGATCAGAGTTCAAAACCCCACTCTGACATGGAGCCTTGGTGGGTGACCTCGTACTAGTCACACACACTTGGCTTAACCTGCCTCAAAGGGTTGTTATGAGGATGGGAGGAGAAGAGAGTGATGTGTGCTGCTTTAGATCTTCATTGGGGAGGAAGATGGGCTCTCGGTGAAGTAAATAAAAACTTAAGGATGAACTTGGGCAGCAATCATTTAATCTACGTAATAAACAAAAAGTACCAACATAATAAACATGGATATGATTGAGGTGTCTCATGAGAATCAGTCTCGACTCTGAACCCTGTCCTGGGTTCTGAAACCTAAAGCAGAAAGGGCAGATGACAGTCTGTGAAGAAAATGCTGTTGGGTTGTGTTTGTCTGTCTGGAAGAACGTCTCCCTGGAATAGCTGTCTCTCCAAACTCTTCTGATTGTAACAAGAAGCTGAATAAATTGGGTCGTCTTTGAGTGCTGTCTGAGCATCTGGTCTCCTTAAACTGCATGACACCACGTGCCCCTCAGTTCCTTTGTCTCAGCTCTGGAACAGAGAGGTGTGGTAACAGTTGGTATGCTGTACTTAAAGGATGGTTGTAATGCTATGTATTAATTAAAAGGAAGACTTGCTTGTTTCCTGTGTTGGATCACTGTATGGCTGAATTTCTGCCTGTGTTTGAGAAGTGATGGCTTTACGTTCGGAATGCATTGTGAACATAGTCTTCTCCTTGGGAGGAGGAGAGCATCCTTGTTGATGAGAGGGATGCTCTGCATACTTCACAGGAGCACCTGGCGTCAGTTGGTGCTGCAGTTTTCAGACAGTTGCGTTAAGTACCTGTACTACAGGTATGACAACAACAGTCTTAGCCTGAGGTGTATTGGGAAAATAAGAGACTATTGAAGATAAACAATTATGACTGGAATTTGATTAATTTTACCACTGACTTCGGGATTTGAAAAAGATCACATCAGTAATGTGAACTCCTAATTTTGACAGTGGGTGCTATGTTAATCTCAGAGAGCGACACATTTTATTGGACCTGCTGTGGTAGTCTGGGTAACAGATGTCTGAATTTCTGCCTCAAGAGTTCTATGCAACCAGGAAACTTTCCACCTTACTAAGCATCTGGTCCATTAAAAATGATCCTCCTGCAATTTGCCTGGATCAGATGGTTAATTTGACTTTATTTGACTTCTGAGCACTTCATGTAAATCAGCCATGTTGTCCAGTACGCTAACTTTTAATGGGTGGCCATCCTTACTAGCTGAAATACAAAACAGGATAGTTTTACAGAATTTCCAAGTGTGTAATTTTATCAAATCTGACCTCTACTCTGCAGTCCAGACAAACCAGTTCCTTAATTCTGTTCTTCATAGCAAATATGTATGGTTTTGAAGTGTCTTTCTTTAAAAACGATGGACTTCGAGAGGAAGTCACTGCAGTTAATCTCTCTCAGCTTCTTCAGGGAGTTCCACGGTAGCAGAAGCAGTTATATATAATTATACATTTGGTACTTATCAACATGCTGGGCAAGTTCCTATTTTTTTTAAAGACAGTGTTTCTTGTACAAGTACAATGGGAGGTTCAATCAACTTTATTGTAGTCCTTACTGTCAGTGCCGTATACAAGTGTAGGTATTTCTCACTTCAGTGATGATGAGGGCTTGGAAGTGTTATCGCATTAGCTTGCAACTTGGATAAGGCTGGCAATTTACTGATAACATTATTTAAGTAGTTGGTAAATGATTAAAGTAGCAGAATGGTGTTTCTGTGCAAACATGGCTTTCTGGTAACTCCTGATTGGAAAGATGTGTGCGCTATACATTCTGCGGCCTAGTTCTTAAAGAATGGCTGAACTACTTGTCCCCAAGAAAGCTTTAGACCTAATTTCACACAATTGTTAACCCTACCCTCCCCTAATGTCGAGTGGCAAACTACTTTTCCAACTGTTTTCTATAGAAATTTGAGCTGGGGTGCGGAGATCCACTGTTCTGAGACAAAAATATTGTGCTGTGTAACCCCAGTGCCTGGGAGAATCTTAAAACAATTTATTGGATACAGGTCTGTGATGGACAGCTAGCATTATTATACCCAGGCAATATTCTTATGGAAGGTGGGCCGTTGTCACCCACCTCTGAATGAAAGTTTTTCCTGAGCTGCTGTGTGGACAGTCCAAACTATTGAAGGGGCAAATTCTTAAAATATTGATAGTCTCTTGCTTTTGGGAGGTCATTTGGGCCAACAACTCCGCCACCTCCCCGTGAACATGTATTCGGAGGGCAAAAAATGCAGTTATATCCTCGTAGGAACTTTTCTCCGAGTTGCTGAATCACTAACACTCTGTGGTTGCAAAGGTCTGAGTAGGGAGTAGCCAGTTAATCCAGACATTGCTTGAATAAAATATGTTATTAGCTTCTAAAAAGTGTTTGCAAAAGCATTAAGCTCTCAACAAGAGATCAGAGAACAGGTGCAAAAGAAATAGAATTTTAGTTAGCAACAGCTAGATTATTTATCTAAAACTTTTAAGAGCTGACTAACTTAATCTTCACTGATTGACCTCCAAAAGGTGTTCATCTTACCCATCTGGTAGCATGTAGGCCCTTCCCAGGCTGAGTTGGTGCAGCATAGAGGCTTGCCAAGGTGAAGAAGGAAGAGGGTCGGGTACAAAACATGTGGAAAGGCCAACTTTGCTAGCCCTCAGAAGATCACCCGGCAACTCAGGAGCCAATCAGTGTTCAGCAACTAATTGGCATTTTTGTGATGAGAACACACAGGGTCTTTAAGGCCATTCACTTGGGACTCAGAGAGTACTTGCAGGTCTTGTTAATTAACAGAAACTGGGTGTCTCAGCTAGACCTGGGCGTGCGAGCACTTAGTACACTGAACCAATGTTCAGCCATTCTAGCTGGAATCCTATATTTTAGGCTCACTTTCCATACATAACTTCAAGCTTCCCTCCCCAGCTATTGCTCAGGTTGGAACAGAAGGCATATCGGATACACTTTCTCCTCTAAGTCCTCCACCACTATCAGCTGGTGGGCAGTAGCTGAGGAAGATAGACTTGGAGCAGGAATCTTGTCTGATGCACTTTCTGCTCCAAGTTGCCACCAGCCAGCTGATGGTGTGCTTTCTTCTTCTCCACTGCTGCCTGACCACTGTTTCCCTTACTTCCTACAAGCCCCCCCTTCCCACTCTATTACTTGTTTATTTGTACCAGTGGGGGGGCAGGGCCCAGCAGGGGGAAGGGAAAATGGGGTGCCTCAACCTCAGTTAATCATGATTGTTTTTGATTGTCTTGTATAAAAGTCGTCATATTCTTTCTCACTGAAAAAAGCATGTCTCAAAAAAATTCACTCCCTTAGAATATTTTTAATAATGTGTATGTTTTGACCACACTTCTGCTTGATCTGTCTTACTCCTCAGTTGTCAAGTAAAATCAAAATGCTTGACAACGATTTAAAAATAGTTAACATGATTATGGATACTCACTGTTAAATCAAATAGCAGCAAAGAGCTTTTAGGGTTTTTGTATTGTCAAAGGCTTTCACGGCCGGAGAACGATGGTTGTTGTGGGTTTTCCGGGCTGTATTGCCGTGGTCTTGGCATTGTAGTTCCTGACGTTTCGCCAACAGCTGTGGCTGGCATCTTCAGAGGTGTAGCACCAAAAGATAGAGATCTCTCAGTGTCACACTGTGGAAAAGATATGGCAGGTCATTTATATCTACTCAGGAGGGGTGGGACTGAGCTGAGTCATCCTGTAGGAGTTTCCCAGGGTGTGGAATGCTAATGGCGGGAGGCTTCACTGTATCCTGAGGAGGTTCTTTTGCATATGGATTGGTGCTTGATGTGCTAATCTTCTCTGCAGGGCTGTTGTCGGGTGTGGAGTGTTTTGTTAGCCTGGTGTTTTTCAGAACTGGAAACCATGCTCTGTTCATTCTTAAGGTTTCTTCTTTCCTGTTGAAGTTTTGCTTATGCTTGTGAATTTCAATGGCTTCCCTGTGCAGTCTGACAAAGTAGTTGGAAGTGTTGTCCAGTATTTTGGTGTCCTGGAATAAGATACTGTGCCCTGTTTGAGTTAGGCTATGTTCAGCCACTGCTGATTTTTCAGGTTGTCCAAGTCTGCAGTGTCTTTCATGTTCTTTTATTCTTGTCTGGATGCTACACTTTGTGGTCCCGATGTAAACTTGTCCACAGCTGCAGGGTATACGGTATACTCCTGCAGAGGTGAGGGGGTCTCTACTGTCTTTTGCTGATCATAGCATCTGTTGTATTTTTCGGGTGGGTCTGAATACAGCTTGGAGGTTATGCTTTTTCATAAGCTTTCCCATCTGATCAGTAATTCCTTTGATATATGGCAAAAACACTTTACCCCTCCTGAGTAGATATAAATGACCTGCCATATCTTTTCCACACTGTAACACTGAGAGATCTCTATCTTTTGGTGCTACACCTCTGAAGATGCCAGTCACAGCTGCTGGCGAAACGTCAGGAACTACAATGCCAAGACCACGGCAATACAGCCCAGAAAACCCACAACAACCATCATTTTAGGGTTTTTGTTTGTTACAATACAGTATTGCTTGACAACAATGAATATTGGAACTTTACAGTGCAGCAGAACTGAAGATTTTTGACTTCTAAATGATTGATTATGACCCCCACTTTCCTTCGTTCTCTTTGGTAATTAAGATCAACTGTACATCTAAAGACCTCGTACAGCAGGTAACTGTTACGTTGCAACAGAGTCTGGTTTTGCTTGCTTGAGTGGTTGCTAATGAGTTGTATAGAGAGCTGCCCTTGGAATTTTAGCTTTCTGGCACGAGGTGCACAATCCTGACAACATACATGTGTTCAAAACAGAATTCGCTCTCTGCCTTCACTTTGAGGTTCAATGGGCTGCTGTGTTTTCAATGCTCCTTTATTAGCTTTGAGATTTTGACGGAGAAATAGTGCCAAAAAGTGAGCATGCACTTAATGATGAAATCCTCCCGCTCACGGGCACTTGAGTGGGCAGGTGGCTGTAGTAGTGCTTTGCGTAATTGTCAAAGTTCAGGAATCAAGCGCTAGATTAAAACGTGATTTTTGCAATACGCACACACACCAACAGCTTCCTAGATGTATTAACGAGCTGTTATTAAAATTAAGCTTTAACTAAAACTAATCACTGATTTATACTGTCTCACAGCATGATATGACTATGCTGTGTAGAGGTGCAGGGTTGTTGTTTTTTTTGTTAGCCCTGGTCGTCATAGCCTCTGAAAATAGGCGCAGATTAGCAAATATTCTCATTTCTTCTCTTATTTGAGTTTAATCCCCGTGCACTGTAGGGAGAAGCAGAGGGAGGGAATATCTTCAGGCAGTGCAGTAAAGGATATTAGAAGGCGGCAAGTGTCAGTGAACCCAACCAAAGTGTGTTCATATGACACAGCTTTTCTGAGAGCTAATGGCAGAACAGTATCCTAGCCTCTAGAGCCTAATCAGAAAGCAATACAAAATGAAGGCAAGGAAAGTATTTGTGCGTTTAAAGTTATTAAAATGGAGAGAGCACATGCGCAAATCTGTCAGTGCCTGTAGAGCATGCAAATACCAAGTGTAGCTGATAAATTCAATGGTTTGAACTATTTTTAAGCCCCCCTCCAAAAAAAACCCCCCAGTCATGGCATTGCTTGATCTTTGATGAAGAACACTTAACTGCCTTTCTTTTTAACGTAGAGTTGACCTTACAGGAAATGTCACGTGGTCAATTTTTCCCTGTTTAAAGAGCGGTCTTCAAGTAGTGGCCTTGACTCTCAGGTGAGTTGCAGATCCCCTCCTGCTGTGCTGCGAACTTTTTGGAAGGTCTTGCTGCTAGTATTTATTTATTTATTTATTTATTCAATTTGTGTTCCGCCCTCCCCACACCAGCAGGCTCAGGGCGGATGTGTGTAGAGAGCATGCCGTGCCCTGGGGGTTGCGATTTGCTCCAAGAAAAATGTAGGACGGTCCTCTGAATCAGACTCCTATAGAGAAGCAAGGAAATGGGTTGGTTAGTTCACAAGACTGGCCCATTGAAGTCCCATTGGTGCTCGGTAGGACAGAACTTCCATGAATTCAGTACCCCTATTCTAAAACGCAGGCTATTGTGCTTGATATATTTGACCATTCCTGTAACTCTGTGCAGTTGTCCTAATATTGCAAACAGTGTTTATGGGAGGCAGGGAGCTCAGTAATATTTTACATTGATTCTCATCCACACACACACTTGGGCTAAATGCTTTTGTGCATTATTGTGATGGTTTGTGCAGTATTGTGATCCTTGGCTTTTGAATTGTCTGACAACATGTTTGTATTTAACGTTCTCCTTACTGCTGTGATCACAACTGGTGAGCTATGACTAATGCTTAATGTACACTGTTGACTTTAGTAAGGCTCTTAGCAACTTGGTTTGACTAAGTTACAATGAATGGAATGATCTTCCGTCTGTGGAATGCGTTCAAATTGCCTCAGGGTGCAGAGTGTCAATATGGGTTTGTTTTAAGCTTCAGGTTGGATTGAAGTAGTGTTGAGTGTTTGAGAAACACGCCGAGCTGTGAGTCAGTTGTCTCTAAACTTTGGTACCTCTGGGAATAGTTGTATAGTACATGAGGAGAGAAGCTTCTAATGGCAGCATCTCTGGTGCAGTGGTAAGGGACTTCCTTGAGTTTTGCTCTTGACTACCTTTATGGCAGCAGCAACTGTTGCTTGCCCCAGCTATGAGGATCAGCCTGGCAAGAAACTGTGGCAATGGCAGTAGGCAATGGGAGAGACTTGGGAATAAGCCTAGAAAATAGATAACAAATAGAAGTTAAAGCAATGTTGGAACAAGCCTGGGGGCAGGAGGATTGGAGGCGAGCTTTGTGTGTGGGGAGTTATTGTAGAGGCCTAGAGAATTGCAACAGAACTTGGAAGGAAGCAGAGGCTGCTTCCTCCCAACATGTGAGGTTCCTAGGAAACTTTTTAAGAAATTTAAAGTAATTTAAATATGGAACTAGTGATTGCAAACAAAGGCAGATACACCACGTACAAGCTCTGAGGTTTGTCCATGCTCTTTACCTTGTATTTAGTCCATCTAAGATGATTGATTTGGAGCCTAGACAACTAGAGATAAATAGACTATGCTTCATATATGTGGATTAGGCAATTTTCCACCGGAAGAAAGCATCACATGACCTCAGAGTTGGAGTCATGGGTTGAGGAAGATGAAAACGTAATAGTTCAGAAGTGTTGTTGGAACTGATAGTTGTACATGATTGGCACTTTTTTAAAAAAATCATGCTTAGTTTTCCTCATGAAGGGACACTAGGAAGTTCTGCACTAAATAGTCCATTGTTTGCATGCACAGTGAACCTATTGCTGTGCTCAAAGGCTGCTCATGAACTGGTTGACAAAGAATATTCTGTTTGCTTGTCAGGACTCGCCCTTGCGCGAAAGAGAGAGCACAGATTCTCAGGGAACCTCAGTGGGAACATTCAGTCCAGGGCAAACCCTGTGTAGTAGGGGAGCGGGCCTAGGATTCGAATTGTATAGTAGGGTAGGATTAGGTTGGCACATGGGGTTAGGGGAGAAGCTAAGGGTGATCACAAGGCTTTCTGGTAATAGTTTGAGATGAATAAAATATATTTGTAAAGGGATTCTTTTACTGGCACTGAAATTAGGCTTGTATTTTTAGGTTTTTTTAAAAAAATACAGGGGTTTAAAATTTTTTTTTTTTAATTTACAGGTTGTTTTTTTTCAGAGCAGTAATGGACTCAATGTAGGGAGAGGCAATGGTAGATTACATGCTTTGCATATGGAAAATCCTAAATTCAGTCTCGGGCATATCCAGTTAAAGAAGCACAAGGATTAGAAAAGACCTTTCTGTGCCTGAGTTCCTGAAGAGCTGCTTCTAGAGGAGATGCTAAACTGGATGGCTCAGTGGTCTCTTATTCACTGTAATGCTATTTCATATGTTCTTGGGATGCTAGAGTCTATTCCATCCCCAAAGCTTTAGAGTACCATGGCAGAGGCTGGTATCACGTTCCTCTTATTTCACAGCAGATTCAGTGGCTGTCTTGGTATTCCTGAATCCTGGGCATTTGTGGCCTTATACTACTGGTTTGCTTTACTTTGCCTTCTCAGCCTTTTGAGAGATGCCTGCAATTATGCCACAGGGCAAATAGAAGTTAGGCCCGATAGCTAAACTTCAGGTATTAGAAGTTCTGAGAATTGCAGGGCAGCAAGGGCCTTCTCTAGGGTGAGGGGTGTGTCAGAATCTAACACACAGGAGGGGCCATGGCTCAGTGGTAGAGCGTCTGCTTGGCATGCAGAAGGGCTCAGGCCCAGCATCTCCAGTTAAAAGAATCAGGTGGCAGGTTATGTGACAGACCTCTGCCAGTCTGAGTAGACAATACTGACTTGGATGGGCTAGTGGTCTGATTCAGTATGGGGCAGCTTCCTGTGCCCATGTGAGAGGGTGCCACTTAGCTTTTCCCATTCTGATATATTGTCTGCATCTATATAGGCATTTAATTGGCATACCGGCATTGGCATACTGGCATAGCTAAATTGACAGTCATCCTAGTACTCCCTTGAAGTGTCCTGTTGGCAACATGTCCCATGATAGAATATTTCCTACCCACATGATAGGGAGGGAGTACAGGCATTAGTTCTGGAATGTGGATGAATTGCTGCTCTAGTGTTCTCCTTGTATTTTTCACACTGAATACAGAAGAGCAGCAGTATGTGAGGCCACCCACGCAGTTCGCTGAGAACAGAAGAAGACCTGTTGAGTCACTTCTTTGTTTTATTAATTTCAGAACTTCAAACTTTGTTAGCTAATCAAGTTCTTGAGGAGCTGCTATTGAATTACGCCAGACCACTTCATACCAAACATGAACCAGCTTATTGGTACTTACTGCTGTACCATGGAATAAGAATCCCACTTAGACTTGAGAGGGTAGCATTCTTGTTTCTAGGGCCAGTGCACCCATTGAGGCAGGTCCAGCCCCCGCCTCGAGTGCTGAGGTGCCGAAGGGGGCGCTGGGAGCGGGGCATGCACCGCGGAGCTGGCAGCGGCAGTGCTGGCAACTGAGCGGGAGGGAGGGGAAGCCGCTTGCACGCTGCCCTGGCCACTTGCTGTGCCTGACCTGCAGCTGCTGCAGCCTGCCAGCCCTCCCGCCCCACACTGCCATTGCCACCAACACACACACCCAGCCGGGCGCAGCAGCCGCGGGCCAGGCATGGCAGGTGTCTGGGGCAGCATGCAAAACAACGGAGTGGGAGGGCTGGAAGGGACGCATGTGCACCTCCCCAGCCACCTGCCGTGCCCGACTGGGAGCACAGGCAGCCTCCGCGTGCCGTCCCAGCTGCCCGTCAGCCAATGGGGCCGGCTTGCTGTGTGATGATGTCACATGCAGTGACATCATCACACAGTCTGGAGCAGGGGCAGCCTCAGGAGCCAGAAACCCTGGCACCGCCCCTGCTTGCTTCATAAGCTCTGTTAAATCGCACTTGTGGGTAGACCTAACAGCTCCCATTTCTCTTCCTTTCCTTTCTTCATGTATCCTACAGACTTCCAAAATCTAGGTATTCTACCTTAGAGGGCCACATTTTAGGCACGGTGTGGCAATTATCAAGACCATACTTTTTATTTTGAGTAGAAAGTAACCTGTACTCCCTTGATTAGGGATTTGGAGACCAGGACTGCTAGCTTATCCAACAGCAGCCTGGCTGGTACTTACACCTTTCTTCGCCTCGTGATCTGCAGAAGCAGGTCACATAAGCTTTTCAGAAGTGGCTTGGACATCAGTATCATCTGCTGGTACTGTCCCTAGACCAAGTGGCCATTAGGACAGGCTGGTGGGGGGGAAATCTGGCAGACATGGATTATCCTGGCTGTAGTAAACATAATTTTGCTCCGTTTATTAGCGTTAAAGGATGGGGAGGCTGGGCAGCAGTAATGGAATGGAAACTTCTTGAGAAATAAAATGGCTTTAGACAATATGGTAAAGTATGTCCTTTTCCATTGAAACTTGTGGTCTTAAAGGGCTTAACTGTGGGTTGATTTCCATAAGTAATGCAAGTGATACTCTTTAGTGGTGTTTTAGGTGGGTAGCTATGAAGGTTTGCAGTAGAACACCAGGACTGGAATCTAGTGGCACCTTAGAGACAAACAAGATTTTCAAGGTGCAAGCTTTCGAGAGTCAGAGCTCCCGTCTTCAGATATGAGTAGGAATGGAGATCCCTGAGCCTTTATATCCCAGCCAGAGATGGGTGGGGTGTTACAAGTGAGGGTATTAGGATGTTAAGGTATACTGCAGCTTGATTAGATGGGAGGGGTATAGCAAAGGGATATGTCAGGATGTAAAAGTACAGTGGCAAAGTGCAACTTGATTAGAGCATAAATAAGCATCTGTAGTGAGATAAGAATCTTCATCCCTACGAGGGAGGGGGGATTCCACTGTTGTGAATCTGTGAATAAACTCCATTTCAGTATTCTCCTGTTCGAGGTCAGCCACTTTTAGGTTTGCAGAGGAATATTCTGGAAGATTAAAATGTCTTCCCACAGTTTTTTTAGTGTTGTGGTGTCTAATATCAAATTTATATCCATTTTTCTTTTGTGTAGGAACTGACCTCGTTTGTGCAATGTAGAGAGTAGAAGGACATTGCTGACACTTGATAGCATATATAATATCAGAAGATGAACAAGTGAGTGAACCCGGGATGGTATACTTGGTGCTGTTGGCTCCAGTAATCGTGCCATCTGAGTGGATACGGAAACAGAGTTGGCAGGTTGGTTTATTGCAGGTTCTGGTCCCAGAGTCTGTGTCAGTGTTGGGAGGAACATTATTATGATGAGAAGTTGTTTAAGGTATAAATTAGGTGTAAATTTACACTGTTACTGGTGTAAATTGGTCATTTTGAAATGAGCCTTTCCTGCTGGTATTCATGTGTCAGCTTAGGGTGTGTTGGGTTGTTTGATCCGGCTGCTAGCTTCATTTGCGTGTTCTTGCTTCCAGTTGTTCTAGTACAGTTGCTTAGAACCAAAGCGGGTGGTTCCTCTGCTGACTCTGATGATATGATAAACAGAAGTTGTCGGTTGGAAAGTCCTAGTTCCTGAAGGACATGGAGCTCCTCACTTTTGATGGGGTTTCAGCTGACTTTTGCTGACTCAGTTAGTGCCGTGGGATGGATACTTGATCTAGCTTTATTGCTGGCGAAGCAGGCTGATGCCGCTGCAAAAAAAAAAAAAGCATGCTATCCACTCCACTTAGCTTAGAAGATGGTCCCTTGACTTTTGTTCACCTGGCCTTAATGATCCATGTTATGGTTATCTTGAGGCTAGACTACTTCAATGCGCTCAATACTGGTCTTGCCTTAAAGTCAACTTGGAAACTATAGTTGGTACAAAACAACATGGCCTGGCTGCTTTCAAGTAGAATGTACGTATCACTCCCGTTCTGCAGACACTCCATTGGTTAACAATTAGTTACCAGGTTCCGTTCAGTGTGCTAGCTATCCCCTACAAAGCCCTTCAGGTGTTTGTTGATACTGTGTTGGTATCTGAAGGGAGTACTGACTCCCGAAAGCTTATACCCTGAAAACCTTGTTGGTCTCTAGGCTCCCACTGGATTCAAATCCTAAAGCCCATAAAGGCTATGCGCCTGCAGGTACCTCTCCCACTGTGTCCTGCTGTGGCAGCTCCGCCCATCTGAGCAGAAACCACCCTGCAAACTGGTAAAATCGGCACTTGCCTGTTTGCATGCATTTTCCTTGGTGGCTTCTACATTGTGGAGCAGTCTTATCTGGGGCTGGTTCTATCATTTTGCAAAATGTACAACATGGTTCAGCTCAGGAGGTGGTTTTTATTAGGTACAAAGTTTTTCCTACACAGATTGTCTTATATTAAATAGGTATGTTTGCATGTATTTTTGTCCCTTTTCTACAATCTCAGCCCAATGGCATGGTTTTGGTTTTAGGTATCTTTGCTGTTAGATTCAAATTTTATCCTACCTTGTAATCTGTTCACCCAATGCCTGATCTCTTATTTTGTTATCTGCTCACTGGTTGGCTGAAAAGTTTATCATGCTTGTAATCTGCCTTGGGTCTCAGTGAGAAAGGTGGACTATAAATGAATAATAATCACAAATTTTCTGTTTCAGACAACAGTAGATTAAAACTGAAACTTTACTACAGTTTCTGTGTTAGTCTTGTATGTAATAAACGATTATAATGGAGCACAATTTTAATAAGAGACCAGCAGTGCTGTATGAAGAGCCCTGTCCTAAGCTCAATGACTTTGAAGGTTATAACTCTGCATAGGATGGCACAGTAATTTTTTAAACTGTACTAACCTTTCCCAGGTCAGTTAAAACCAGCTAAGTAACTGCTGTACCTTTAGTACAAAGGAACAGAAAATTGTATTTCTGCCTTACTATTCAGATTTCTTGATCTATTTCAGCTGCTACATGCTGGAATACCCTGCCCCAGTCAGGCTGTATGTGTGAAGGTAGTCTTTTCTTTGCTCACCTTACTTGAAGTTTCAGCTTCACAGCAGTTTGTGAAAGGTAAGAGTATAAGGTGTTAATCAGCTGCTATCCTGTACACACTCTAGCATGGGAAGGTGTAACCCATTAACAGTTACAATCTTAGATTAGTCAATTTAAAGTGAGTTGAATTCTTCCTACTGATACTGGCAAAGACTTGATAGATTCTTCTCAGAAGCTTAAGGAGAAGTCTTAAGCAGATCTGCTTAGGCAGAGGTGCAAAGTCAACTTTTTGAAAAAAAAAATAGGGAGTGTTTTATTTTGTGTCCTCTCAAACACTTTTTCAGGGTTTTTTTCTGACAGAAAATTTGGGAGAGCGCTTGAATATTTCTCTCCTTTTCAGTGAGGAAAAAACTTGTCTTACAAAGTGTTTCACTCTTTCAACTGTACAGTTTGAAAAAGTCAGAGAACATCTTTAATTTTCCCAGTGGAAGAAAATGAGAAATTTGAGGACTGCTAGGAAAAAACCTCCTACTTAAACACATACGCAACATTTTAAAAAATAGTTTTTATTTAAATGTAAATAATTTTGCAAACAGTTCTCTATATCACATTCTCTGTGATATACTATTGGAGTTCAGTTTTTTTCAACATTATAAATTAAGCTTAACATCCGGTAGTGCTACATAATTGTGACTCTATAAGGGTGTTTCTGTTCAAATAATGCATTTTATTTACAAAATTTATACCATGCCTTTCTCCCTGCCTTTTGTTTTACCCCAGAATTTGTTATTTACCTTCCACTTTTATTGTTTCCCACCTCTCATGACAGAAATTAAAGATCCATGTGCTATGGTAGCCTAGCGTAGACAGCTTTTTACTTTCTCAAGAATTTAAATACTTGCAGTTTTTTCTTGTAGAAAACAAAGATGTGTACTTTTAAATTCCATAGATGTCCCAAGGTACTATTTTCTATGCTAAGTCATAAATGATGCATTTTATGTTGTTAAATCGGTAAAAAAAAGTTCACCTTTGATAGGGGGGAAATGTGCTGCTGATATTTCAATCCTCCCCCACTCCCAATTGCTAGAAAACATTTTTTCCATGGTTTCAGAATTTCTGGCAATTTTACTTCTCTATTCAGAAATAGATCCTTTTTGTTGTTGTTGTTGTTCTTCTTCTTCTTGTTGTTCTTCTTGTTCTTCTTGTTCTTCTTCTTGTTGTTCTTGTTCTTGTTCTTCTTGTTCTTCTTCTTGTTCTTCTTCACCATCACCATCACCATCACCATCATGGCTCACTCCCAGGAAAGTATTCTCAGTATTGCAGTCCAAGTTTGAGAATGCTTAAAAGAATATAGTGTTCTCAAATTGCCACTTGTGAACAGTGAGCTGATAAAATGATGAGAGAAATATAAAACTGGCTAAACTACATAGCAGATAGGATGTATTCCATGTTGGCCTTGGAAAGACGTCTCTTGACACTTGACTGCAACCTTCATGTTCATACTTAGATGTTACTTCAAATACTTGGTCAGGATGATACACTATTGTGATCTGGTCACCAAAAATTTATGGACCGCACTTGTTTTACTATCTCTGAAGGAGTGCAAAAGGTATTGGATGAAGCAAAAGCTAATGAAGGCAACTGCTACTTAAAGCCAGTGAGATGTAGTGGTTATGAGCAGCGGGGTTTGAGTCTGCGATCTCCTTGAGGAACAGCAAAACCGTTGGCTTTAACTTTGGTTATAGCATTCAGTACATCCAGTTCTCTTAGAACTGAGAGAGGATCATGTTTCTGTTTCCATAGAGTGCATACCCAGGTCTGTATTCCTGATTCCCATTATTGGTTCGGTTTCTACAGACTTTCCAGAAGTCTAAAAGCCCTCTGAATTTTTGGAGATTAACATCTACTGGAAAAGTGTAATAAATTTGGGTGTCTGTGAACTCAGATACAGTGTTAAAGTTCTTTGTAACAGTTGGAATGAGTTCCCGATTATGCATCATAAGACCGTCTGGATGGTATTTCTGCAATATATGGTCATGTGTTTGCAATATACGGTTGTTTATTACCCCTTTCACAAGGAGTAAATGAGTTCTTCCTGGCTTGAAATCCTGATTCTTGGTGGTGCAAGTATGAACCCTAAAGAAATTTAGCAAATTATTCTGTTTTTAATTAGTCATAATTATCTCATTGAGTGCACACCCATTCTTTATGTGACTGGCAAGTTTGCAGATGTTATACTCTAAAATATATTACTTGGCATAGCAGGCCATTAATGCATTATAGTTCTGTGTTCATATTGCAGTGTATGAAGAAGCTGGTTGGTCTAGGGCACGTGCTGTACTCTATCAGTAGAGGGAGATGCATTTTATAAAATCCATTTAGGCCTTGGCCAGTCCCTCGAGTACACCTGTTGCTTCCCCCGACTGAATCCTGCCTTTCTCCAAGGAAATATAGAGATAGGAATTACTTTGACTTAATTCTTCTTCTTGCTCCACATTGTTCTACATTGTTTAGGCATTCCATAGTTGTCAGAAAAAAAACAAGCTCTTAGCTTGTAGGTTTGTGTATGTTGGGGGGGGGGTACAGAAACACAAGCTATCAACAGCTTGAGCGCTTTCTATTTGACTTGAAAGCTCTTGGCAGCCCCAGTGGTTTGCAGCTGCTGAAACTAGAGGTGGAAGTGCTTTGAAATGGTTGGTAATTTATTTCTAAGCTACTTAGATTCTGGGGCTGCAGTCACAAGCACACTGATGAAATAAAGCTTCACAGAACCCTACTAAAACCAGTAGGATCTACACTCAGGTTGGTATGCACAGTACAGAAACCTCAGCTGGCTCTGAGGACTCTCTGTTTTGGCTAAGTGAGGCTGTATTCTAGTCCCTAAAGGGAGAATTTTTTAAGCCTCCACCTTAGGGCTGAAAGATTAAAAACTGGAACCATTCCCCCACCCCCTGCTGCTGGACCCACAGCACTGGGATGGTAAGACGAAAAAGCTTGCTACAGGAATCCTCCTAAACAAGCTTTGTTGTCTGAGAACAGCACACACTATCACAAGCATATGGCCAGGTTAAAAAAAACACTCTCTTTGCTTAACAACTTGGCTATGTTTGTTCCCAGAAGCACGCTCAGAGGAGACCTACTGTTAGGACATGCAGCAGTTAATATACTTAGTTTGTATGAATAACAAATGGGAGCATATTTTACTGGCCTGATCTGAAAAACTAAAATGTTGTAGACCTAACAAAATGAACTCTCATCTGACTTTAAAATAACAAAAATTGTGTCCTTGCATATCTTTTGTTGTACAAATTGTCAAAGAAAGAGCATTGCAGAACCAAGAGAAGTCTGCTGTCTTCTGGACTGTTGCTCTTCTCTGCTGCCTGGAACGTTGCTGATTCTGAACAAAGTACTGTTAATTAGGATACGGTATCAATGGGAGGGGAAGTTTAACTTGTCACTCATGATGGATATGAGTCACAGGGTTTGAGTTGCTTGTGCCTGAGGACTCACTATATGCAGTTTCTTATTAAGAGGAAGGATAGAGCCTATTGCTGAGAGCCTTTGGTTTATTACTTTGTGAATAGAGCTTACATGCTCTTGTCTAGGGGCCATGACTCTGTGATAGACCTTCTGCTTGGCCTGCAGAAGGTCCCAGGTTCAACTCTTGGCATATCCATTTAAATGGCTCAGGAAATAAGTGATGTGAAAACCATAAGAGCTTCTGCCAGTACTGATCTTGGTCTGATTCTGTATAAGGCTTTTTGTGTGTAGCACTGTAGCAGGATTGCTGCAGCTAGTGCCAGGTCTTCCCTAAAGGATGCTTGACTGGGAGTCTCTCTACACAAGATGAATTACACAAGGATGCTCAAGTGAAAGGAGGTGCAATGTTAGCCGGGAAGCTGAGTTTTAAAAGACAGATCAGAAGGTTCGGTCACTTTCACCTCTCTAGAGCAGGCAAAGATCATTCCTCTTTATTTCCTCTTCCCCTCCCTGAAGGGGACATGAAATTGACAGAGCCTTCAGGGAGGAGGAGCCATCTTTACTGGCTCTAGAGAGGTAAAACTGACAGAGCCTTCCAATCTGTCTTTTAAAACTCAGCTTCCCTTCACTTGAGTGTCCTCGTGTAATTCGTCTCATGTAGAGAGAGTCTTATGCAGGGATGCTGTGTGTAGTCTTATATTCAAGTGCATTCTGTCTCCCTAGCAGTGCATGTGTATCCACAGTGGGAGAACAAGTGTAAGATCTTTCACTTGAGTGTTCCTGTGTAAGATGTCTTGCGCGGAAAGACTGAGTAAAGGCTGGGAAATACCATTTGCCACTATTTCCCCTCCTTTGTCTGTTTCTGGGAGAACAGAAATTGGTGTGTTAGTTTCTAACATTTCTGGGTGATACCAAAATAGGGAGGGGTTATCACATGCTGGCTGCTTTGCGTATATAGTGTACAAATAAAAAACATCACACTTGCAGAGCTTCAAGCGAGGCAAAATGTTAGTACTCAAATACTGTATAATAAACCACACCTCATGAGTCAGATTGCTTAATGCCTTTTAATAAAGTTGTTACCTCTAGCCAGGTGGAATCTAATTAGTTGCAGTCTTAGTCACCTTCTATAAGCCCAAGCCACTCCTGTGCTACAGCAGCAGCGAGAGGACTCTTGGCCAGTGATTTTGTAACACTTGATTTATGGCTGAACCACACAGCCTCGTGATCTGTCCCTTTGTGCCAAGTGTACTATGCCTGTTAGCTTTGATCTTCTCTCATTTTCCCACCACCCCATGCTCATGAGATTAAGTGGCTCGTGTTAAAAAGGCAGCCTTAGTTGTTAGTTACCTTTTAGAATTGCAAAACACAATAGAACATATTGAAAGCTGGAGTAGCTAGGAACTGAGAGTTAGGAAGTCCCTGGTTCAAATTTCACCTCTGCCATGAGCTTGCTGGTAGACCGTTTGCAAGTCCACCTTAGAGCACTCTCAGATCCCATTGTAACCTGGGATTTATACCAGTTTATCTTTACAGATTGCTGTAAGGATTCCTGTGTGTACCCATAATGCATACCTAAACAGAAGTCTAAAAGCCCTGTTTAGATACTTTGATTATAAAATGGATATCACAGTTAATATTTTTCAGTAGATTTTATGAAATTGTTTGTGCCTTTACTCTCTCTGTGTGCGCATGTGTGTGTCAGTAAGGACGCGGTGCTTGCGCAGGGGACTACCTTTACCTTTTTATACCAGCTACTTGCTTCCTACCAACAAGATGACTAAAGGCTCAGTTGTTTTGACAGTCACAGTAATTTCCTCCATGACCATTTGCCAATCTGCATATTTGCCAACCATCATGTATTAAGCATAAGAACATAAGCAAAGCCATGTTGGATCAGGCCAGTGGCCCATCCAGTCCAACATTCTGTCACACACAGTGGCTAGAAATCCAGTGCCATCTAAAGGACTGTCAGTGAGGCCAGGACACCAGAAGCCCTCCCACTGCCTTCCTTCCAGCACCAAGACAACAGAGCACCACCTCCCCACAAAGAGAATACCATCTATCTCCTGTGGCTAATAGCCACTGATGGACCTCTGCTCCATATATTTGTCCAGTCCCCTCTTGAAGCTGGCAATGCTTGTAGCTGCCACCACCTCCTGTGGCAACGAATTCCATGTGTTTATCACCCTTTGTGTAAAGTAGTATTTTCTTCTATCTGTTCTAACCCGACTGCTCAATAATTTCATAGAGTGCCCACGAGTTCTTGTATTGTGAGAAAGGGAGAAAAACACATCTTTCTCTACCTTCTCTAACCCGTGCATTATCTTGTAAACCTCTATCATGTCTCCCCTCAGTCGTCTTTTCTCCAGGCTAAAGAGCCCCAAGCGCCTCAATCTTTCCTCATAGGGAAAGTGTTCCAACCCTTTAATCATTTTAGTTGCCCTTCTCTGTACTTTTTCCAGTGCTATGATATCTTTTTTAAGGTGTGGCGACCAGAACTGTACACAGTACTCCAAATGAGGCCTCACCATCGATTTATACAGAGGCATTATGATACCGGCTGATTTGTTTTCAATCCCTTTCCTAATAACCCCTAGCATAGCATTAGCTTTTTTTATGGCAGTCACACACTGTGCTGACGTTTTTAGTGAGTTATCTATCATGACTCCAAGATCTCTCTCTTGGTCAGTCTCCGCCAGTTCAGACCCCATCAACTTGTATTTATATTTTGGATTTTTGGTTCCAATGTGCATTACTTTGCACTTGGCTATTGGTCAAAGCCATGCCTAGATCACTACACAGGGTTGGTTCATTTAAAAAACAAATTAAGCCATTGGTATACTCCTTTGAATGTCTAACGATTGTCTTCATCCTCTCTCTCCTTTCCCTGCCCCCTTCTTTTACAGTTGCAGGAGTCATTACTGCGGACTTTGTCTCGGGTCTCGTGCACTGGGGAGCAGACACTTGGGGATCTGTGGAGCTGCCAATAGTTGGAAAGGTTTGGCTTTATTACTGTGGAAACAAGGATTGCTTTCATTTAGAAATGTATATGCTGCCTCTGTGAGCCTCTTCAAATGGGTCCCTGGAAAGCAAAAAATGCAACAAACTTACGTTAGTCATCAATAATAAAAGCAGGCTATAGGTATAAAAACAGCATAAAACGTATTTAACAGCTTAAAATTATATTCATAAAATAATGCTCGGGCTAGAAGCACAGACAACAAAAGCTTTAAAAGGTGGCATCCCTTCAGTTAAAAGCCTAGCTAAAAATACATATTTTGGCTTGGCTCTTACAGGATAGCAAGGTGGGCACCGTTGCAGCCACAGAGTGGGGTGGAGTCATTCTAAGGGTGATGTGCCACCACTGAAAAAGTCCTTTCTCTGGATGCCATTTGCCTCTCTTGCAGATTGGGCATAGAGAGCAGAGCTAGGAAGAGCTAATTGACGCTTAGTAGGCACTATACCAGAGGCAGGCAACTACTGGTTGCAGAGCCACTTCGAAGTATAGTAAACTTTTCATTGTGCCAGGTACTCAGGCTTATTCCACTGCCTCATCCAGGCATGGCGGTACCCTTCACCTAAACCACAGAGCCATCGTACATAGCAGGCAGACATGTGGACTGGCTGCCCATCAGCCCTCTGGCAGAGCTGACTCCCAGCAGCTCGAGGCAGGCTGAGGGGGAAGGAAGCACCAGAGGATGATTTCTGCTGTCAGAAGGCCAGCAGTGTCCACAGGCATCGAGCTGGGTGACTGAAAAGACAGGAAATGAGTGCACACACACCCATGGACGCTAAAATATAGTGGCCGAGCAGGAGGAGCTCTGGGTGATGCCAATTAACTGAGCATCCTGGATAATCAAGTGCCAGATATCAAAGTGTACACAGTAGTTTGCAGTTGACATGCTGTGACAGACTCACGGTTTTTCTTCATATTTTCAGACATCTATAGAAATATTTTGAAAGACTGGAGTCTTTGAGTATTTATTGTTCCAGAATAAAGGCCAAACCAGACAACATGTTGGAGTCAAGATCCATGGTGGATCTCCCATCTGTTAAAAGCATGCACAGGAGACCAAATCTGAACACAAATCTAAAGAGATGAAAGATAATCAGCATGGATCGCCAACATCTTGTTTAGTTTGGTTCCAAGAGCGCAGGAATAAACACAGCTTGTCTGCTGGCAACTTTGTTTGCTTTTATCTTCCCTAATTTTATAAGGGAAATAATGTATGCTAGGTGTGATCTCTTGCAGCTTGCCGCATTTCTCTGGTTCAGCTAATGATTTTGGTGCTTTCCCAAGGTGTTTATGTACAGTGTCTTAGTTGGAACAAGTGCCATTTCTGCTGTCTGTATTTGGTCTTTCCTTCCCTGCCCCTTCTGTGTATCCTGTCCTAAGAAGACTGGTATACTGAGTACAACTGACCTGGTACCAAGCTGAAGTTCTTCTAGGAGAGTCAGCCGGGAAATAAATTAATAGCTCTCCCTCTGCCACATGTCTTGACGTTCACCCTGGGTTTATAGCATGAATGGCATTTAAAAATTACAGGGCCAGCTCCCACGTGATTAGAAGATACGTTGGTAGCGATTTGCTTCCATAGAGATCTGTTGTACAGTGGTAGAGCATCTGCTCGGCAGGCAGAACAGCCTGGGAAAAAATGCTCTTTTCTTACCCGGTTAATTGTGATGACCTTGTAGCTGCACAGAGGGGGAAGCGGGAAGCTTGGAGAAAAGATGATGATCTGTTTCTCTATCCCCTCCTTGCTGCTGTCAAGGAGGAGAGACAAGTAAGAAGTATAACCCACCAATCCTCAGCTCATGCTGTGAGGAAGTTCCTGCCTTGCAATGTTTGTGCATTGGGGTGTGGCCGGTATGACTTGATTCTAGTGAAAACTGCAGAAATAGCTGCAACAGCTGAGTTAGGAGGCTTAAGGAGAGGGCTCCATTCATTCTCATCTTCCAGAAAGATTTCTTACGATTGTTAAATAGAACCAGAGCTGAGAAGACCCATCGCTTCTTTCGTCTGTCAACACATCTGGGGAGGAAGTTCCTTTAGGCTTGCCAAAAAGCTAGATGATGATAGCTTATAATAGCCAGGTCAGCAGGAGACTTAGTTGGGGTGGGGTAAGAGGAAAAAAATTAGAATAGATCACTTTGGATGGATGGAAGGAGGGACCCGTCCTTGACTCATCTGATCCCCATGGATGATATGCTGTTAGATGTTTTTAAATATGGATGTGCAGCAAAAAAATAGTGGCATAATTTGGATCCAAGTATCAGCAATACCATAAATATTCAGTATTCCTGATATCCAGCTCAGATTCTGTAATCGGATTCAAGTTTCATTGGAGAATCCTGAATATATTTGGCCATTATTCCTTATGGGAGAAACTATCTCGGGAGGAGGGGGGCATTTTTAAAGCAAACTCCACCAAATTTGCAGGGTACCTGGTCATTCCTGTCCACTAAAGATCCCCCAAATTTCAGCAAGATTGGACCCAGGCGTCCAATTCTTTGGGCATCTGAACAAGCTACCTCCAGCCACTCTCCATTGTTTCCTATGAGGGGAAAACATCCCAAGGCTTTCCAGGACAAAGAAACCTTAAGCAAAGGGGCAGTCCACGACCTTTGGCCAAAAGCCAGTCCCAGTGTAAGTCCCATTCACAATGCAAATGGAAACATGGGAATCCCACCAGAACCAAACTGAAGCAGTTGGAACCAACAAATCAGAGACAAATCAAATCTGAGAGAAGACAAAACAGAACCAATGGGTCTATGACATTCATTTCTCCCATTTAGATTAAATCTTAGTGTATATAGCACAGAACCAAACTGAAGCAAGCCAACAGATTTCGAACCAGAGAATCCCACCAGAATCAATGTCAAACCAATGAATCCACCAGAACTGAAGCAACAGAATAATATCAAACCTGAGAATTCCATGTAAACCAAAGTGAAGCGAGGGACATTGTAACAAGTAAATAAACAGTAAGTAAGCAACTGTTTAAGCAGTTCCCTCCCCACAAGAAGCAACAAGTAAATAAACAGCAAGCAACTGCTTAAGTATCAATTCTGAATTGCACACCCCTACTTTTAAGGCACTAGCCAGAGGTTTCTGCATTTACAAATTAAATCAGTATGTGTGTGTGGGCAGACAGGGTAGTGGGTTATCGGGACTTCAGGCCTGTTAAAGCTGGCAGGTCACACTTCTAACTTTTATCTCTCTCCTGTTTTTTAGGCTTTTATCAGACCCTTTAGAGAACATCACATTGACCCAACAGCAATTACCAGACATGACTTCATAGAGACCAATGGTGATAACTGCATGTTGACCGTAGCTCCACTAGCAAACATGGCGTACAAATTGGTTTCTTTATCGCCAGGTAATTTAGTTATAAATCATTGAGTAAACTGGACTTGTAGCTTCCACGAAGTACGGTGAATGGGCCTTTGTCCTCTGTTAAGCCAGTAAAACTGCAACAGCTAAGAAAGGAGAATGTTGCCATGAACAGTTAAAGATTTTTAATTGTCCATTTGAACCTGCATCACTTTCCACTTGGGACTGCTTTTAGATCAGCATTGGATATCGATGCCCAGGTGATAACTGAAGCCCATAGCGCCTTTTGCCCACTCTGGTTGGTGCACCGCCTGCAGCCCCTCCTGGACCCATGCCTTGGTAACTTTCATGCTGAAATCCCATAGTGTGGGGTTGTCTATGCAAAGCATTGGAAAACTTAAACTGGTTAAAAATGCAGTGGCTGATGGTCAGTTTCTGTATCTCACCATTGTATTAAAAAGCAGCTAGCAGGGATCTCTGTCCAAAAGAGGGGAGGGGTTTGGCTGGCCCTAGGCTCCTCCCTGCCCTGCAACAATTCCTGTCCAGCAACCTGGCAATGCAAGGGAGCTCAGGACAGCATCCAGTGCTTCAGGAGAAGAGTCAGGCATCAGACTAACTGTGTCTGTTATGTGTGACAGACTTAACTAGGGTTTGCACAATAAACTGGTTTAAACAATTGAAAATAGGTGGATTTGGTCTGAATGTAATACTTACATTGCTCATTTTCTAAGCTTGCTTATTGTTTAAGATGACTACATGTTAAATTTATTAACCACTATGGGGCCTGAATGGTACAGTAGACGCGTTTAAAATAAATATTGTGGCAGATGCAAAGTGTAAATAAAACTGGCACTGCAAGAGGTCTCTCTGAGATTAAAGGAATAGAAAATCCAGGTGGCTCAGGCAATACCATGCAGTATACTAAGGAAGTTTCTTTCCTGACCTGAAATATTGTTATCACTTTGGTTCTGCATGTGAATTGAAGCCCTATCAGAGTACTGCTGCTGTGGATATTTTGCCTCAGATGACAAAGATGCACCATTACAAACTAACTCCTTGTAGGAACATTTCAGAGTTTGGAGGATAACGCAGCTTCTTTGATGCCGTTGGGGAAGTGAGTTCTGCTATATGGAGTGACCGGAGGGTTGCTTCACTCTGGGCCTAGTGCTCACAGTGCTAAGTACCATAAAGCAAGAAGTCAGTGTATATACAAGCCCAAGATGCCCCCAGATGAATGTTGTATGTGTGCTGGAGAATTGCAGTTTGACCTACAGCTTCTTGGAGCTTATTCAGCAAGTGCACTGCCACAGAATCCATTGCTTAAATGTCATCAGTCCTTAGAAACCACACCTGACTTGGTGGGGGACTCAAACCATGGTTGGTAGACGGGCTCTTATGTTGCAGCAGTTTCTATTGGTCTCTTGTTGGATTAGTGAACAGAGTTGATCCTGTTGCCTTTCTTTTTTTCCCCCAGAAGCTTTACACCAAGCGTGCCCATGGGAATGTTATGTCTTTGCCCTGGCTATATTTGTAACCTTGACGAACCAGATTCACAAGTGGTCTCACACCTATTTTGGTCTTCCGTGCTGGGTCGTCTTTCTACAGGACTGGCACATCATCCTGCCACGGAAACACCACAGAATCCACCACGTGTCTCCTCATGAAACCTATTTCTGTATTACTACAGGTAAAGGAAAATGCAGCTTGCCATGGTAAACATACGTCCGAATGCACTTGGCAGAGCACTAGCTGGAATACACAAATATGCATTCCCCCGCTCACCCATGGAAGCAGAAAATGCTTCCCTGCGCACACTGGAGCGGACAATGTTTCCTTCCTGTGTCAGCCCTTAGTGTCTTAAGGGCCCGTCCCTGGATAGCCCAGGCATGCCCAGTCTCGTCAAATCATGGAAGCTAAGCAGGGTCAGCCTTGGTTAGTAATTGGATGAGAGACCTCCAACCAAGACCAAGATTGCAGAGTCAGGCCATGGCAAATCACCTCTTGTCGGTCTTGTGCCATAAAAATGCTGCTCGGGGTTGCCATGAGTCAGCTGTGACTTGACAGCGCTCTCTCCACCACAGTGCCTTGAGGAGCGCTTCTGTGGCAGTCCATCTGGCAGGGATTTGGAGGCTTGGGGGCCGGCAGCTGCTGCTGAGCTTTACTTGAAATAGCAAAATGCACACTGTTTATTAAAGCATCATGTGTCGCCATGCATATTCAGCGACTATTTTCCACACCATTGTATTAGATGTGGAGGATTCATAATTCCGCAGATATCAAATTAATATCTGATGTTATTTGCCATTACTGACAATACTCGATCTTAGTGTTTGATGCTTTGACAATACACGATTTCCATATTTGTTAGCTGACAGTGCATTAGCTAAACAGTCGTGCAATAGAACCTAGTATTTGGTCACTGACTGCTTCTTATTTGACAGCTGGCACATACTCTGTCCGAGTTGAGAACTTTCATATTTTTATCATACTCCAGAATTTGAAGTCAAACGCTGAAATCAAAAATCCTGAAACTTTGGCACCAAATTTTCCTTTTAACCACTGCAAGCGTCTCCTATCATTTACTTGGCTCTTTACAAGCATTGCCTGCAGAGGAAAGAACAGAACTTCTTTTCACTTAGTTTAACTGTCATGCTGCTGACTGTCTAGGGTGTCAGTGGTGACCAGCAGTTGACATCTGATCTTTATTTTTTTTTAAAAAAAAACTACGTCAGCCCATTTTTCCTTCGCATGTGTAAACTTGTTCTGAAGGATGCTAGGAAACTACCTTTGAAAAGTTAATTTCTGTCTGACAAGCAGGTATTGGATTGACATACTGCACTGTTTTAGAAGAAGCCCTTAAGGGGTGCTAAAAAGACTGTCGCTTGGACCCAAACATGTTTCTGCCCATGGAGTGCAATGTCCACTCTCTGCCCCTGGAAACCCAAAATGTCCCCTGAAATCCTTTTCTTATGGATAAGGGACCCCAGAAGCAAGATTTGGGGGGAAATTTTAGACTTGCTACTGGAGGTGGGGGAAGAATCTCCCTTTATGGTAGAAATCCTTGTGCATGTGAAAACTTTCATCTGAATCAAATTCTTTTAGGTTTTTTAATGTCACACTAGTAATGCATGAAGCATATTTAGCGTCAAAAAAAACTGCAGGCTGAAAAGTTTTATAGAAGACCTGAGGTTTCATTGAACAGTGGAACATGCTTCCCTGGAAGCACACACAGGATTTAACTGCACAACTGAAGCCTAAAACTTACACCTTGTATTGTTTTGTATTGTCTCTAAATTAATTAGTTGTAGCATGTCTGCCTTAATTCGCATCCTTATCCTCTCTCTGTCTGTAATCTTTCAGGCTGGCTCAACTATCCATTAGAAAAAATCAGATTTTGGAGGTTCCTGGAGAATATCATTCAAAGACTGACAGGAGAAAAACCTAGAGCAGACGACATGAAATGGGCTCAGAAAATTAAATAACGCTTTGACAGGCTTCTGCAGTCCACATATTTGTTGCCAATATTTTTAAAAGAAAAAGCCATCAGCCAAATTAAAGACTTGCAAAGAAATAATGGACTAAAGCACAATGCTTTTTTTAAAAACAAGTGCTAACAGACTGCAGTTAAAGGACTCATTCTTCAAAACAATACTTGAAACGCAGAATGGTTTTTCCATTTGCACCGAGCACCTTCTGTTAGCCGCATCTACTGATGTCAAATACTTTCATCCTTGAATCTCAAAAGCCATTAGTTGGAGAAGAGAGTCTACCACTTCTAGTAAGATAATGTTGTTGGCACCGTAAAAAAAAAAAAAAAAAAGTGTTGTATCAACATGAATTACCACTTCAAAAGTAGTTTAAGACGGTGTGGAATAACAAGGAGAGCAAACAAGCACTTGCATCGTCGTCGAGGGAGCAGATCCAGACCTACTGCATGAAATCCAGTGGGCAAAAAAGAGGGAGTCTGAAACGGTCACCATTTAGTGCTCGGTACATGAACCAGTTGCTTCATCTTGCTGTCATATCCCATCTTAGTCTGTGGTGTGCAGCAGAACATTTGAGAGTCTCACTCTGCTATTCGATTAAGGATCCTTTAATGTTGTCTTTCTCATGAAATAAACAAGTGTTCTACTTCTTTTCCCTTGGTGATTCGAGCAGATGGTTGCTGTGTAAACCTGTAACTACCTTGGTAGCAATCTGGGGGGGGGGGGGAGGGGGTTCAGCAGAGCACATCTTGTGGAAATGCCCAAGATCAGCGCTCATGTTCGGTCAGTGATGCAGGGCAGGGATCCCTTTCAGTATGATTTCATCTTCCAATAATTGTTAAAAAGTAGCTCTACAAAACTGGGCACATCTGTCAAGTCGATGTCTTAGAAAAGGATAGGTTAGGGATTAGTCTTGTTTTTAAAGGTGCTTGCTCATTCATGTAAATATTTATAAAGCCTTAATTCTTTTTTGGTGTAACATGGAATAATATTTTAATGTGGTCTGAATGTATATAATATATTTATAACAGTAGTTCGACAATACTAATCACATTTGTTAAGTCTTGTTGCAATTCATCTTTTTGGGTTTTTTGGCTGTCTGCATAGCATCTCCAGTAATGAGTTGACAGGCAAATACAAGTAGGTCACACTGACCAGGAGCAAGCCGATGTGTGTTGTGAATACCCGGTGGACGACAACAGGGAAAAACGGTTTACCTTGCTTGTAGGCTTTGCTGGAACACCTGGTTGTGAGAAGTGTGGTTCTGAATTAAATGGGCCTCTGGGCTAAACCAGCAGTACTCTTATGAACAGGAGATAGTTGAAATATTCAGTGTTCTACAATTCTTCCCCCCTCCAAATCTTGTTTATAGATCTTAAAACTCCATGCTTCTCCTGAAGAATTAGATGAACCATCTTTAAAAGCCTGCGTAATGGACTTAACGTGTGTTCGCTTTTGGTTGGATGACTCTTTGTTCTTGCCTACATCTCCCCTTCCTGTTTTGAGCCTTATCTGTTAAAGCATTTCATCTTTCATTTCATACTACGGCTCCACTATATAACTTGCTTCTTAGTCCCCATGGTGATAACGGTCAGTTTAAAATGCCATTTTCCTGGTTGAGCAAAACGGCGCTGACACTATAGCGCTTACATAATATATTTAAAGCACTGAAAATGTCATATGTTTTAAATTTCAGAGACCAAAATGGACACTGCTGCTTATTTGCTACACGTGTGTTGAGGCGCCTCAGAGTACCGTGAGGTTTAAGTTTTTATGGATGGGCATCTGACCATGTGGGTTCGAGCCTGCCAGGTCAGTCTGTTAGGAGACTGCAGTGTCAAAAGATTTCGTCAGTGTTCCTCATAATAGACCAGTATTATACCCATTTTACAGATGAGAGAATAATGCCACGTAGTGAACTTGTGGCCAGGGGACGTGTGAAAAGGGCTCACCTAGCCCCGGGTCTTGTTTTGAGCCCCTATAGACAGCATTGATGACCTCAGTACTGGCAGTGTTGGTTGAGAATTCAACAACTTAAATAACCGAGCAGACGACATGAAATGGGCTCAGAAAATTAAATAACGCTTTGACAGGCTTCTGCAGTCCACATATTTGTTGCCAATATTTTTAAAAGAAAAAGCCATCAGCCAAATTAAAGACTTGCAAAGAAATAATGGACTAAAGCACAATGCTTTTTTTAAAAACAAGTGCTAACAGACTGCAGTTAAAGGACTCATTCTTCAAAACAATACTTGAAACGCAGAATGGTTTTTCCATTTGCACCGAGCACCTTCTGTTAGCCGCATCTACTGATGTCAAATACTTTCATCCTTGAATCTCAAAAGCCATTAGTTGGAGAAGAGAGTCTACCACTTCTAGTAAGATAATGTTGTTGGCACCGTAAAAAAAAAAAAAAAAAAGTGTTGTATCAACATGAATTACCACTTCAAAAGTAGTTTAAGACGGTGTGGAATAACAAGGAGAGCAAACAAGCACTTGCATCGTCGTCGAGGGAGCAGATCCAGACCTACTGCATGAAATCCAGTGGGCAAAAAAGAGGGAGTCTGAAACGGTCACCATTTAGTGCTCGGTACATGAACCAGTTGCTTCATCTTGCTGTCATATCCCATCTTAGTCTGTGGTGTGCAGCAGAACATTTGAGAGTCTCACTCTGCTATTCGATTAAGGATCCTTTAATGTTGTCTTTCTCATGAAATAAACAAGTGTTCTACTTCTTTTCCCTTGGTGATTCGAGCAGATGGTTGCTGTGTAAACCTGTAACTACCTTGGTAGCAATCTGGGGGGGGGGGGGAGGGGGTTCAGCAGAGCACATCTTGTGGAAATGCCCAAGATCAGCGCTCATGTTCGGTCAGTGATGCAGGGCAGGGATCCCTTTCAGTATGATTTCATCTTCCAATAATTGTTAAAAAGTAGCTCTACAAAACTGGGCACATCTGTCAAGTCGATGTCTTAGAAAAGGATAGGTTAGGGATTAGTCTTGTTTTTAAAGGTGCTTGCTCATTCATGTAAATATTTATAAAGCCTTAATTCTTTTTTGGTGTAACATGGAATAATATTTTAATGTGGTCTGAATGTATATAATATATTTATAACAGTAGTTCGACAATACTAATCACATTTGTTAAGTCTTGTTGCAATTCATCTTTTTGGGTTTTTTGGCTGTCTGCATAGCATCTCCAGTAATGAGTTGACAGGCAAATACAAGTAGGTCACACTGACCAGGAGCAAGCCGATGTGTGTTGTGAATACCCGGTGGACGACAACAGGGAAAAACGGTTTACCTTGCTTGTAGGCTTTGCTGGAACACCTGGTTGTGAGAAGTGTGGTTCTGAATTAAATGGGCCTCTGGGCTAAACCAGCAGTACTCTTATGAACAGGAGATAGTTGAAATATTCAGTGTTCTACAATTCTTCCCCCCTCCAAATCTTGTTTATAGATCTTAAAACTCCATGCTTCTCCTGAAGAATTAGATGAACCATCTTTAAAAGCCTGCGTAATGGACTTAACGTGTGTTCGCTTTTGGTTGGATGACTCTTTGTTCTTGCCTACATCTCCCCTTCCTGTTTTGAGCCTTATCTGTTAAAGCATTTCATCTTTCATTTCATACTACGGCTCCACTATATAACTTGCTTCTTAGTCCCCATGGTGATAACGGTCAGTTTAAAATGCCATTTTCCTGGTTGAGCAAAACGGCGCTGACACTATAGCGCTTACATAATATATTTAAAGCACTGAAAATGTCATATGTTTTAAATTTCAGAGACCAAAATGGACACTGCTGCTTATTTGCTACACGTGTGTTGAGGCGCCTCAGAGTACCGTGAGGTTTAAGTTTTTATGGATGGGCATCTGACCATGTGGGTTCGAGCCTGCCAGGTCAGTCTGTTAGGAGACTGCAGTGTCAAAAGATTTCGTCAGTGTTCCTCATAATAGACCAGTATTATACCCATTTTACAGATGAGAGAATAATGCCACGTAGTGAACTTGTGGCCAGGGGACGTGTGAAAAGGGCTCACCTAGCCCCGGGTCTTGTTTTGAGCCCCTATAGACAGCATTGATGACCTCAGTACTGGCAGTGTTGGTTGAGAATTCAACAACTTAAATAACCTACAAAAAGGTTAGAGCGCAAGTGTTCTTCCCAAACAAAATCAAACTCTGTGCTGCTATTTGGTCTCCTTTATGATGCTGAAGCATGCTTCCTAGAAAGAGGTGTTTTAATTTACACTCTGCTGTGTATAGTGGCATGCTCTACAGCTCGTAGCTTTAAAAGGATTAATGGAAAGTGGTTGAGGAAGAAAGATTGTAATAAAGTGTAGTGTGTGTTGGCCACGAACATCTCTAAAGTGTTCCGAGAGGCCGGTTTCTCCTTAATGTTGCTTGCCAATTTGTATCAATTGCATCTGTACTTTATAGGATGCTAAATGCTAGAAAGCATCTTAGCCTTTCAGAACTCCCCTGGGATTAACTAAGCTGGAGCTCTCTGTATCTTAATGTAAAAGTTGCCTAAGACAGAAGAAGCTGTACCAGTGAATGGCTGCTTATGCGAGAGGAAGGAAAAACACAAGGACTGTGCCTCTGGTTAATGGGTGATTGGCAGGGGATGGTGGGAAGAAATTTTTTAAAGAACTTAAATTGAAAGAGAATGGACCTCTGGGCAGAAGTCAGAATTGTGGATTTAATTGATTTTAGGACTTTCCCAATCAAGCCTGGACAGGTGTGTACAGTTCACGGAGAGACGGCCCGTCTCCCAGCCCCCTCCTGTTTGCGTCTCTTGTATCCTTCAAACTGTTACTTGAAGTGGCTGCGGCAGGTGGTATGTTCATGGGCTTGGAGTCCTGTTCAGATTCTAACACTGTGCCTGTGTGCAGCTTGTCATTTCTGCTTGTTTGTACTTTTTGTAACTTCTTGTGGTAAAATAATGGAATAAAAAACCTACAAGTTCTGTGTGATATAGATTAGGACAGGCCTGAAGGGGGAGGCTCAGTGCAACTTCTGTAGCAGGCTCAGAAGCTCCTTTTCATCGCCCTTCCTGTGCAGTGCCCTTGGAACTTCATGTAGTTTGCAGGAGCCGAGCCCCTGAAGCAAGCAGCATCCTGGGCAATTCTCTCCTGTAGAACCCTCGTACTCCTTTTATGGACAAAAATATCAGTGTAATGCAGGGACCGAGGAGCTAATGTTTAGAAGTGAATGGGCAGAGATGAGCAATACAGATTTTTAAAAAAATTGAAAGTTTACATAAGACCTGTAACCATCTCTGCATTTAACAAAGTCCTGGTCAATAAATCTAATTATAAAAGTATTTTTCACTACAGTTTATGGTGCATAATGGATCTTCTGTTCCAGTGCTAACTGGCTTAAAATCCATCCATTCATCTGTCCTAGGACTCCCCACCTTGTGTGCCAGCTGTTGGGCATAGGGGCCAGGAAGGGAGAATGAGTCGAATCCTATAAGGCAGCAAGGCACCCTCTAGTGGTACAGTTGAGGACAGCACAACGTGGCCAGTGGAGTATGTTAGTGTTACCTGGTTGGTGGGAAGGAAGCAGAAAAAGGGACCAGTCGCTTTCGATGTATTTGTCATGGGCCCTAGTGTGAGGTCATTTAGCCTTCCCCTTGCTGGGGAATCAACAGAACACCCTGTACAGAACATGAGATGAAAATAAGAGGCAGATAAAATTCATGCTGACCTGGATAGCCCAGGCAAGCCAGGTATTAAGCAGGGTATGTCTTGGTTAGTAATTAGATGGGAGACCTCCAAATTTGCTATGCAGACGTAAGCAACTTCTGTTAGTCTCTTGCCTTGAAAACCCCAGCAGGGTCGCCGTAAATCAGCTACAACTTAATGGCACTTATCACCACCCAAATTCATACTTAATGGTATTCCCCATTATTATGTATGGATGTGAAAGTTGGACAATGAAGAAAGCTGACAGAAAGAAATTTGATTCATTTAAATTGTGGTGCTGGAAGAGAGTTTTGTGGATACCATGGACAGCCAAAAACACACATAAACGGGTACTAAACCAAATCAAGCCTGAATTCTCCATGAAAACTAAAATGATGAAACTGAGGCTGTCATACTTTTGGCACTTCATGAGAAGACAAGACTGGAAAAAGCAATAATACTAGGAAAAGTAGAAAGCAGTAGGAAAAGAAGAAGTCCCAGAATAAGATGGCTTGATCCAATAAAGGAAGCCACGGCCTCCATTTTACAAGATCTGAGCATGGTTGTGAATGGTTTTGGAGGTATTTCATTCACCATAAGTCTAAAGCGACTTAAGGGCATATACCATAAAATGATGAGGAGGGGGCATGGCTCAGTGGAAGAGCATCTGCTTTGTATGCAAAAGGTCTCAGTTTCCATCCCCAGCATCTCCAGTCAGAAGGATCAGGTAGTAGGTGATGAGAAAGATTTCCACCTGAGACCTGGAGAACCACTGCCAGTCTGAGTAGACAATACTGACCTTGATGGGACCAATGGCCTGATTCCGCTGAAGGCAGTTTAATGCGTGTTCAGTGAATGGCAGGCAAGACATGAGACCCTATGAAGACTAGGAGGTGACAGGAAGCCGGGGGAAGGGTTTCAGGAGCATCTTATCAACGGAGTCTTAAATAGAGATGAGAGACTGCAGCCAGAAAGGAAAAGACGGCAGCAAGGATGGAGAGGAATGCACTGGAGTGACAGACAACAAAGGACATCTTATCCCCTTCTTGACCATGCTAACTTGCTTACATTTCTGTGCATTTTTTCAGGCTAAATTAAAAAAACTACTACCAGGTAAAATGGGTGGTCTGGCTTCAACTAAGGCAGCTTCATGTAGGTATATTTTAAGTTCCAAGTGCCAGATCGTCACTGATGCTGGAAGTTTCTTTAAAAGTGAGTCCTTGTTTCAATGTCGCTCCTTCATATCCCTGTTTTAACTGATGAAATTGCCTTTTTTCAGCAGAGAACACTTACTGGTTGCCCTCGGGACAAACCTCAGCTTGTTTGCCGCAGGCATAAATCTGCCCATCACACCAAGCCACTTTGCTGTGACACATGATGAATGCCTTTGACAATGGAGTTGCCCAGACAGGCAAGCCAATAATAGAATAAGGAAAACAGATCTTCCAAGGCATTTGGCCTGATCGAATGTATTGCAGTTAATAAGTGTATGTATAATGGTGGGTCCAGGTACATACAGGTAGTCTGAATGATGTTTTAGAACATTTTAATGGTTTTTCTGGGGCTTTTTACTTTAAGGTTTCCCTTTGCTCTTTGAGTGTGGGACTTCTTAAGTGTGTTGGTTTAAGCCTTTATTCAAGTTAATGTATAGTTTTAAATCCCCAAAGCGGAAATACCTGGCACAAATCTGCATTTTAAGCATCAACCTAGAGCTTAATGAGGACCAGTTAGGGACAAAAAAGTTCCATGGGTGAATGAGGACCCCTGCTGGAGGCTATTGGACATTGCAGTACAAACTAGGAGACTAGCGCACAAGAAACTCGTTCATAGGATCCAAGTCTAATCTTCTCTGTCTCCTGGCATATCTTGGCGAGATGGGAATTGCAGATCAGGCCCCCCTCTTCTGTCAGTTCTTTTATAAACATCTGCAGGTATAGTTGCAAGGAGTGATGGGGAATAGGGCCCGTTCTGTAAAATGTAGACTAATGCACTGTTACTGCAGTCCAGTTTCTGCGTGGGATTGCACTGTGCTGCTATGATATCTAAACCGCACTAAGAGGATTCTCCTCATGCAAACCCTTGTGAAATTGGCAGGAGCTCTTCAGCTGTGGAGGTCCATAAGTTGAGTGGCACCTTGCTTTTGGGGCGGAGGGGTGGTTAGGCATGTAACTAAGTTCGCTGCCCCTTCTGAAAACTATAAGCTGCTTCAAACAAGGGGAATGGAGTGATACTTCTGCTTCCCTTTATGTTCCTTGCTCCGTGTCTTTTTGAAAATGGAGGAAGGATGTTCAGATGCATACAGTTGCATAAAATGTGCAATTAGCCTCTCAGGCTTGTGCTCTATAAGTAGAAGTAGGCTGGGTTCCAAATGGCTAAGATCTCCAGGTGCCCTAGCTGAGCATCATTCAGACTCATGAGCAACCCCAAGACTCACCTCTGCTGAGCCATCTTGGGCACGTCCATCCCAGGGAAATCAGTGGGATGCTTAGGACTTCCACTTTATCTCCGCCTGTTAGGCTAGGGATAGTTGTCATTCATTGCAATGAGGGAAAACACTGAATTTGGGGCCTGGTTGCAGTGAGGTTTGGTCTTCGTTGATGAGACTTTGAGCAGCAGTTTCAGTTTGATGCTGGCTGTTGTACCTAGGGTTGCAACCAGTAAGAGACCCTCTATCGGAGGAGAAGAATGAGCTACATCAGTGAGTGGCCCACTAAGGCGGCTGTTCGTATGTTCAGTGGGCATATATAACTCATAGCACTGGGCTGTACACACTTTTTGATGATGATTGGGAAGCAAGTCTCAATCAGCAAAGTGGGACCGGCGTTCAGTACAGTGTAAAGAACTGTAGCTTTAAATAGGTGATAGATGCACTCCACATACCAGACTTCAATAACCCTTAGAGTACTGGAGCCGGGAACAGCATCTCGGGACATTCTGGGCAGCTGTGGGAGGAGGAACAATAGAAAGTCATGCTCCACGGGCGTGGATCCCTGTGCCTGAAATCTCTATGCCCATGGAAAAACTATAGGATCTAAGCTGATATTTTTTTAAATAAAAACTGTTACATCAACGTGACTATTGCAGAAAACTAATAAATCATCCAAAAGCTTCTCCCAGTATACATGTCAAAATATCTATCCATGTATTAAGGAGGGAGTTGAAAAAGGCCAGCCTAAGATTGCCTATTGAATTCATGACTGGAGACATTCAAACCCTTCTTCTATTAAACATCCTTAATGAATGGGGAGTTGTTTTAATACTTGGCAATAACAGCCTTTATAATAACCCTTAGCTTTCTGTGTTCAAAACACTCTACATATGTTACAATCCTCACAACAGCCCTGTAAAGTAGACTGGTGTTGTTATTCCTAGCTTACTGGTGGGGGAACTGAAACTTGTTTAAGGCTTCCTTATGAACTTGTAGCAGAAGCAAGATTAGAACCAGGGACCTCCTGAATTCTGGTTAGTTCTGTAGCGAGGGTCTCCTCTGTGGTGCTTTTGCTATCTATACCAAAGATCAAATTACCGAAGGTCAGTCATCTCTTCCGAACTTTCTCCTCCCCTCCTGCCATGAGCAGAACTGGTTGTCTCACAGCATTTTCTAAATATTTGTAGGTTTGGTCAATAGTGGTCACAGAGAAAGAGAGAATTGATAGAACCTGCAGATGCGTAGAAAATACTATAAAACATTTTATTCATGAATTATGGGGGCATTTGAAGGTGTTTTAAAGAGAGGTGAAATGGTTATGGCATTGAAATTCATAATGTAGGACTAGGACCTGAGACAACCGGGTTCAAATCCCCGCTCTGGCACAGAAGCTTGCTGAGTGGTGTTGAGGCTGAAGTCTCTCAGCCTAACCTACCTCGCACAGTTGTTGTGAGGCTAAAATAGAGGGGGGAGGTGATGTAAAGCCACACAAGGGTCCCCACTGGATAGAAAAGTGGGATATAACTAAACATTTAAATTGGGATTCTCAGAAGCTGCTTTAGGGTTTTACAATGAAAAGATGGGCAGACTTCTAGAAATCTTGTCACTCCTTCAATTTCCCCCTGAAATGTCACTACGAGAGAACGGGGGGGAGGGGGTACAGAGTGAGATCTCTTTCAAGCTGGACAACAGTGATACCCAACAAGTCTAGCAACTGCCCACCTCAACTAAGTATGAACCCTAGATCAGGGGTCCCCAACCCCCGGGCTGCGAATCGGTACCAATCTGTGGCCTGTTAGCAACCGAGCCGCACCTACGGCATAGTGTCTATAGCAGCACCAGCAAAAGGACAGGAAGGTGAACGGCAAGGCAGCCTGCTTCCCCGCTTGCCCCACCCCCGGTCCATGGAAAAATTGTCTTCCACAAAATTAGCCCCTGGTGCCAAAAAGGTTGGGGACCACTGCCCTAGATCATTTCCCCAAATGCTCAACCCAAAAAGGAGACAATCTAAAAAGGCATACTTAGAATTGTCCCATTGTGTGAGCCTTACTCCCAGGAAAACGTTAGGATCTAAGAACAGGAGCAGACTAGCTGTTATGGCCAGCAGGCCAGTGGCGTCCTTCACTCATTCAGGCAGCCCCAGCCTGGTAAGGGATGTTTGGCAGTAGCACCCAGTCTAGGGTTGCCAGCTCCAGACTGGGAAATTCTTGGGATATTTGGGGGGTGGAGCCTGGGGAAGGCGGGGTTTGGGAAGGGGAGGGACCCCAGCAGGGCATCATGCCATAGAGATCACCCTCCAAAGCAGCCGTATTCTCCAGGGGAAATTATCTCTGTGGCCCGGAGATCAGTTCTAGTTCCAGGACATCTCCAGCCATCATCTGGAGGCTGGCAACCGTAACCCAGCCTGCTTGATCCTCCAAGGGATGGCTGTGCCCAGCCCTCTAAGCAGTCAGGCTGCCTCTCCCTCCTTGGGAGGGTGGGAGCAGGCCCCTTGTCCAGGGCTGTTTGTCCCCTCGCAGTTCTGCCCTAGCTAAGAATACCCCTGCTGGGCAAGATCAATGATCTAGTCCAGCCCCGTTTCACAATGCTATATGAATGAGCATTACTGACAGAACTGTCACCTTTTCTAGCATCCTTTACAGGTAACTGTCCTTTTAAAAATCTGTTTGTGGTTCTAGTAGGATTGCCAGCCTCCAGGTGGTAGCTGAAGAGTGGAAATCTCCTGGAATTACAACTGATCTCCAAGCAAAAGAGACCAGTTTCCCCTGGTCTCCCCTGAAAATGGCTACTCTAAAGGGTGGCATTATACCCCACTGAGGCCTCTCCCCTCCCCAAACCCTGCTCTCTCCCCAAAATCTCCAGGAATTTCCCAACCTGAACCTGGCAACCCTAGGTTCTAGAGCCGGGGCTGATTCACACATTACAAAGTCCTCATGTTCCTGACATGGCCACCCCAGTACATGTGTAGTCTTCAAGAGAATGTGTCAGGTTGGGAAAGGGAGAGCAATAAACTGAACTGAGCATGCCTGGAAATTATGGTCTGGGCATGGAAATCCCAGAGAACACCTGCCTGGCAGGTCCTAGTCAGCCAATTCAGGAGCCTGAGGATATTACAATTTCTGTCCTAGGACCAGGGAGTCCCTGACTGGTTCAAATGCCCCAAGGGCCACATGCTCTGCCCAATGAACAAGTATTCAGTGGTATACTGCCTCTGAACCTGGAGGTTCCATTTAGCTAACCTGCCTAGCCTCCCTCGTGATTTTGTGAGGATAAAGTAGAGGAGGGGAGAACAGAGTGTGCTGCCCCCAAGCATACAGAAGGAAGAGGCAGCTAAATAGTTGGTAGTGGTTACTGCCACACCTTGTGGTAGTTTTAAAGAGCTACTTTTGCACCGAACGTATATTAATTTGTCTGAGTTGCTACCACAAGATGTCTAATTTGCGTGAGTCACTGCCACAAGACTATAATCAAGGCTACAATCCTAAGAACGCTTTCCTTGGAATGAGCCCCATTGAATAAAATGAGATTTACTTTTGAGTAGCCGTGCATAGGATTACACAGACATTTGTGTAAGGCACTACCACAGAGGGGCCTTTTATAAAGTGTTAGAAAAGAATGGCTCTTAACTGAACCCCAGCTGTTGGGGAGAAATAACTGCCTAGTCACGTCCTGCTTCCGAATTTCTTTGAGAGGCCCGATCCTTTGCCGGTTTACCCGGAAGTAAGCCCTATGGAGTCCAATGGCCTTTACTCTCAGATAAGCGTGCTTGAGACTGGCAGCTTGCAGGCTGTTGTTGAGAGAATACAATGCTGGCTATGTGAACCTCGGTTAGTTCCAGTAAAGCAGATGCTCTGCTTTCACATCTGGAGTCAAGTCGTAGGGTTGCCAAGTCTGGGGTGGGAAATTCCTGGAAATTTTGGGTGTGGAGCCTAGGACGGGCAGGGTTTGGAGACTGAAGGGATCTCAGTAGGGTATAAAGCCAGAGAATCTATCCATTACTGATCCCCGTCGCCTGGAAATCATTTGTGATTCCGGGAGTTCTCTAGGCCCCACGTGGAGGTTGGCAACCCCAGCAAAGGGGGTTTATTAGCCGCAGTAAAAACCGGTGAGCAACTCTTCGCAATAACAAGCCGGCACCAAGAACGCTGCTCACAATTTGTTTCCTTTTTTAAACGAGGAGGGACAGGCGGCTGCTTAGCGCCCCCATTCCAGGCACCGTGAATGAAAATCGCACCCTCCCGAGCGCGTCCTCTCCCTAAACGAAATACTTGCACCAGGAAATAGAAGGCGGGGTCTCCGCGTGCTGCGGCGGCCCGCCTCCGGGTCCCTTCCGCCGCTTTTTCCCCTTCCTGCGCCCTCCCGCCTCTCCTCCGGAGCCATTGATTGCCGCCGCTGCCGCCGCCGCTCACTTCCCGCGTTGCGGTGACGTGGGCGGCAGGGAGGCCGGCCTGGCAGCGATAGCGGCGCAAGATGGCGGCCACCACGGGCTCGGGTGAGCGGGGACCGGGCAGCCCAGGCCAGCCTGGCCCGGGGGAGGGGAGCCGGCGGGCAGCCCCCACGGGAGGCCGGAGGCTCGCCCCTTTCGGGCCCTGGCGCGGCGCCCGGCGCTGCAGAGGCGGGGCTGGCCAGCTGGGTGTGTCGGGGCCCGAGGGGCGGTGGCCGAGGAAGCGCTCGTGTGGGGTGCAGGGCTGGGAGGGAAGCGCGGGGGAGTAAGAGGTCGGCCCTTCCTCCGTGGCGCTGGAGGGCCCCTCATGGCAAGCCGGTGGGGCGGGGGAGGCTCCGAGGGAAACGGGTTGTGCAAAGGGGGGGAGTTGAGTTGGCAAAACGGAAGAGACTTGGTAAGCCATTTGAGATCCGTAGAGCTCCCCCGGCTAAGGGCAGTGTACCCTTGAATGCATATGGAGCGGGGTTGGTGGTTGGCAAAACGAAAAAGACTGTAGTCAAGCCAGTTGAGCTCCATCGAGCTTCCCTAGCTAGGGGCAGTGTACCCTTGAATGCATGTGGAAGGGGGCAGTTAGACTGGTAAAATGGAAGAGACCGTAAGTAAACCAGATGGGGTACATAGAGCTTCCCTGTTGACATGTGAAGATAGTATATTAGCTAGCAGGATTCGAGTCCAGTGACACCTTAGATACCAACAAGATTTTCAAGGGTTTTGAGAGTTAAAGCTCCTTTCTTCAGATACCTTTTTGGGGGAAGCTCATTATTTAGAATAGCATAATAAAACCTGATTTATGTCGTGAGTGTTGCCAGTCAGTTCCTCCTTCATAACATAGTTTCAGGTAAGTGGTCAGCCCTTGAGCAGCAGGATTGGAGTCCAGTGGTGCCTTAGAGACCAGCAAGATTCCCAAGGTATAAGCCTTCAAGAGTCAAAGCTTCCTCCTTCAAATACAGTCGTTTCCCAGGTTAGCTTAGTTTCCTGTTCAGAGGTAGAATACCTTGAAGTATATGTGGGTTGGTTGGAGTATGAGAAGAAGAAAGTATGTCCAGGTTCACTAAATGGAACGTCCATAACCAGAGGCACAGCCCCCCTGGATATGTGATGTGAGGGGAAAGGAGGATTGTATTAGCCAGGTTGGCAAAATGGAACCTTAAAATCTGGAAGCAGTTCATCTCTGGATAAGCAGTTGGAGGGAAAGTGTGGGGAGGGGGTGAATATTGATGAGGTTAGCTAAATCGAATCTCAATGTCCAAAGGTGGTATATCTCAATGTATTTGGGAAGAGGAAGGGTTAGGTTGGCATATGGGCAGAGGAGGTTTGTTAAATGAAAGGAGGTTAGTTATTAGTCAGGTTAGCTAGATGAAACCTCCATGTTCTGAGGGGGCATACTTCTTAATGCCAGCTGCTGGGGGGGGGGGCAGATATTAAGGGAAGCCTTTGTTCCCTATGTCTGCTTTTCCCTGTGGGCATTTGACTGCTAGCTGTTGGGAGCAGGTTGCTGTGCCTGATAACTTTTAATCTGATCCTGGAGAGGTTTTCTTATTTATTTTTTAATCGGAGGTGTGTGTTGAGGAAGGTTAGGTAGAAATGGTAGTGTTTCCTGGATTGGGGGTGTGGGAAGGAGTGAGATAGGGAGGCATGTATGAGTTTTGAGAACTGGGGTGAATTTCTTTATAATTTAGCTATGTTTTGTGTGCTGTGTTTTTTTTTTACTAGGATGGCATTCTAGCCTAGTGTCAACCCCCCAGAATGGAATAGCCATAGTGGTTAAGAGATTAAACTGTATATTGGGGATGGGTGTTCCTTCTTCAAATCCCACCCTTCTACAAGCTCACTGTTGGCTATTAAGTAAGCACCTGTCTTTCAGCAACAATGCCCCCCCCTGATGTGAGCTGTATGGCTAACATAGTTTTTCTTTACTATTTTGCATGTCTAGTATAAAAATCACTAAAGTAATGTATTAAATTACTTTGTAAAAAACAAAACACTTTGCGGGGAGCCCCTACTGTGTCATTCACCTCCGCTCCCCTAAGCACAGTTTGGTTTCCAAGTGTAGGTGTTAACAGCAGAGAAGGAAGGTGATCAAATAATGGTTGAATTCTTTTGCTGTAGAGTGGTTTTGAACAAATAAAGGTATCTTATACGGACAACAGGTCCTTGTAGCACAGTATTTTCTATTCTGATTGGTTAATGGCTCTCCAAGAGGTCTTTCTCAGCATCTGCTACCTGATCCTTTAACTGAAGATGGCCAGGGACTGAATCTAGGATCTTCTGAATGCAGAGCAGGTAATGTGTTATCCTTTTCTGGAGTTTGGGTTTCTTTAAGGTCTCCAGGAGAGGCAGTGTGGTCTTGTGTGGAGGCAGCTGAAGCTGGGAGATGTGAATTCAGGCACGTCCTGTGCTGTGGTTTAGAGCAAGTTACTGTGTCTCAGCCCCAGTTTTTTCCTCCTGTAAAATTAAAATAACAGTGACCTACTTTGCGGGGTGGTTGTGAGGTAGATACAATAAAAATACAACTCAGATCTGAAAACTAAAAGCTCTTTTAACTGGCACCGAACTGTAGCAGCAGCAGTATCATAGGCTTTTGCTTTAAATATGGGGGTAGAGAAATAGAGGGTTTCCTGCACTGGAATTTTCTTTGGAGCATTCAGGTGGATGGCTGGTATTCAGTTGCTGATTGTTTTAGATGCTGAACTATCTCAGTTGGGTGCCCAGTAGTAAATTTTACCTTAAGTAGATACTCCTAAAGTAAAATAGAGCTGAGGTAAGAAGGGGTGCTAACATCCTGAAAATAACATTGCGGAATAGAAGATGTTATAATAAAAGAGTCATACAATTGGAAATGGAGGAGGCAGAAGCCATGTCCTAGGGTAGAAGTCAGGGATGGCACATTTGTAGAGGAAAGAAACTAGTTTTCATGATCAGAACAGAGGGTGTGCTTCATGGTAGAAAGGTAGCACCTGGAGGCAGAGGAGAATCCTACCAAAATATAGTTGAAAGGGAATAATGTCATTTATTATTAGTCTCTGTCTACCACACACACACACACCGCACCCCATTCCTGGCCCACTTTTTAACTTCCGCTGCACTTTGTTTTTCACCCAGTGGTTGTTATTGTGCAGCCAGGATCAAGATGCAGTTGACATTAGTTGTGGTTTGAGGGGCTTCCGTTTGGGATGTATGAATTCTTGCTGGAATTATAGATAGAAACATGGGGATTACAATTTTTAAAATGCTTATGCAGTTTCTCATCTTTGTATAGCCAAAGCAGACATGAGGCTAATTTGATTCATTTTTTCTGACCTACAGAGAGTCTTGGAATTGCCCTGTAATGCATTTTTATACTTAAGGAAGAGTTCTGTCATCTTTATCAGTGAATTGTGCTAGCGTTGGCATATTTATTTTAAGGAATATTGCTTAATTATTTATCTTTCATTCTAATGCTCAGGATAATTTTAAATCCCTTTTAAAAGTTGCTTGGGAAGTGATTATCTTATAAAATGCCAAAGTGACCTTACCTTCATTTGTCACTGATACAATAATCAACTTTCCTCTTAGGGCTTATCAACAATACATGCACATCCTTCTGTATTTTTTGCATCTGAGAACTAATCAAGGCATTTTAAAAATTACACACAGTTTGACAGAGGAAATGTACAGTATACAAATCTGTTGATTTAATTACTCTACCTTTCCCTGTCATAATAGGTTAACTTTGTTAATAAAGCTATGTTCCAGATTCCATGAATGACGGCAAAGTTGTGGACTTCCATTGTGCAAGAATACAGATTTTTGCAGCTGTTATTAGAGCTGTAACCAGTTCTCTATATGTGCATATAAGCACACTTCAAAATGAAAGATTCACAAAATAAAAGTTAAAACTAATTTTAAAGAAAAACGGAGCTGTTTCTGTGTATCTTCACACCAAGTCTCTGAGATAGTCAAGGTTAAGACTGGCCAGGGGTTACGCAATGAGCTTCTCATCTTGGGTCCAAGTCTGACACTTGAGGCACTTCATGGCAAAGTCTCCTACCTCTGTTTCCCCCCGTCAATTAGTTTTGTTGAGCAAAATGGGTTGCCAAGCCCGGAAGCGTATGCCTGCATTATGAAAGCAATTGTCTTTCTTATAAAACCTGTATATAAATAACTAAAAGCACCTTTAATCTTAAGGCAAACATCAAAGTCTTTTTTTCTTTTCTGTACCAAGATTTTCTACCTTGCTAGTTTAGAAGGCTGAAGTTGGTTTTACTTTCAAGTTCTTTTTTGAAACATGAGTGCTGTGGCGCATTTGACTACTGGTTTAAATATATGACACACAGGAAATAATTCTTGCATAAGGAAATGAAAAGCAGTCCTTGACTTGTAACTCTGCTCTTCACTTCTGGTTTTCAGGACAGAAGTAGGGGTCGCAGCATTTTGTAAAATGGCAGCTAATTACTTAATCTTGCGTCAGGACTGCATTTGGTTAAGGCCTGCTCTATTTGTGTTACAAATACCTGCTTTTTCACCAGTCAAAGTTGAAATGCTGGCATTTTAATTCTTTTAATTTCCCCCCCCCATTATTCAGACTTTTATTGTTTATATTATTTAAAACGAATATAATAGAGATTCTGCAAAGCCCACCTGTCTTCTTTCCACACCCAAGCTCCCCAATTTTTTTTAGGAGGGGGCGGTTTAACAAGCAGTGTGGTTACCAGAAAGGCAGCTAGGAATAATGTAAAAGAAGAAAAACGGAAATGGACTTCAGGAAAGAGAGAAAGGGACATTGTACTACCAAAAAAGTCAGTTAACATATGGGTTGATTATTCAAAAAGATAGAATGCCACCTATAATGGTGAGAAACCCTCTGACACGTTCACGTTTATATGGCAAGATTTTCTCTAAGCTCTCAGTAATTGCACCGGTACTTTTGGTGTTATACCATCACCGTGCCAGCAGAATGCCACCTATTGTGCATTGGTGTACTAGCTGGTGTGTTCTCCCAAGCACTTAATGTTAAGGGAAATTCTTGGATTGGACTCTGAATAAATCTGATGCTGATGTGGGACTTCATGTCCTTTCATCCCGTCGGGCCTATATTTCCTTAATCCTCTGCAGCTGCTGACTTTGCAATTTACAGTTGGCTGAAGGAGCAAGGCTAATGACTTTCTTCTGTCTTGTTTTTTCTGGATTGCTCTGAGGTCCTTCACTGAGAGATACTGTAGGAAATGTACTTCCCGCCTGTCAGGGCAGCAGAGATCCGGCTTCGGTGAGTGGCTTCCACATGGTGGAATAACAGTGTGGCAAGCCGGAAATTGTCAGCTACCATGCGTTCACGTGGTAGTGTTAAGCGGCTGCAATGGACCTGCCAAGAGGCGTTGAGTAAGTCTTTTTTGCAGTAAGGGGGAAAGAAAAGTAAGCATATCGCATAGTTATGATTTGAAAAGGGAAAAGAGCACTGCTAGATTCCACTCCTTCCTTTCTTGCTTGCTGAATTTTACAGGAGGGGAAGAAAAGCAGTCTGAATTACTCTTCCATCTGGCCAGAGCTTCTCTGAGCTCTTCTGGTTGCTCAGTTTTGCTCGTGGAATAGCACATCTGTGTATTAACAGTACTACATATGTCTCTTACAAGCATGCAATTTGAAAGTAAGCAACAGACATTGAACTGTAAATGTAGGATATTTGGCCCTACAACATAGATTCGCTGGTCTTCATTGTTTCTGTTTTACACAAATATTATAATCCATAGGAACAGATAGAATAAGAGACAAATCAGAAGTTGCCACTGCTTTTCATAGGATAGAAAATGGTCCTGTACTAGCCATGATAAGATGTGATCTATAAAAATGAAGCTATTTGAGAGCCTCTGAACCAAAGATTTTAGGGATTGAACTAGGAACTTTATATATGCTGAACATGCACTCAGAAATTAAGCTACGGCTACAGAGCAGTGGCCCTTTGGCCTGAAAGCTTTTGCAAAGGAGAGGGGAGTCCTTGTTGCCATATGCTGGTTGGCTTCTACTTTTGCTTTCTGTTCCTTGGTATGCAGCAAGTAGTGGAGAAGTCAGATGAGTTCTACAACAGATTCCATAAATTGTTGAAGGCTTTCACGGCCGGAGAACGATGGTTGTTGTGGATTTTCGGGGCTGTATAGCCGTGGTCTTGGCATTGTAGTTCCTGACGTTTCGCCAGCAGCTGTGGCTGGCATCTTCAGAGGTGTAGCACCGAAAGGCAAAGATCTGTGACACAGAGAGATCTCTGCCTTTTGGTGCTACACCTCTGAAGATGCCAGTCACAGTTGCTGGCAAAACATCAGGAACTACAATGCCAAGACCATGGCAATACAGCTCCGAAAATCCACAACAACCAGATTCCATAAAGATTGCTCCTTTTAAATGTGCTAGTTCATACAACAGGCAAGAGAGACCCTTTACAGCTTTAGGCAAGGGGACATTATTCTTTGTGATGCTGTGCAAATTCTGCTAGGGACATGAAGTTGAAATTTACATCATTTCTGAAGGGCAGGAATACAAAAGGAAGTGACACATTCATCCATTTTGTAGCAGTAACAAGTTTGAGGTTCCAAAGTGTGCATTTCAGCTGGTATTAAGGTTCATTTAGAAGGCTCTGCTAAATGGAACTCTTAATGCTGAATGTTTCAGGTGGGTAGCTGTGTTAGTCTGTAATAGCAGTGGAACAAAATTTGAGTCCAGCAGCACCTTAGAGATGGAACAAAATTTTTGTGAGTCAAAGCTTTGTCAGTGGACAATTTTGTTGGTCTTTAAGATGCTACTGGACTCAAATTTTATTCTAATGCTGAGATTGAATTTGGGAAGACATTGCTTAGTGTTTTGTTGATGTAGTGAGATGACTGTGATTCTGGAGCTAATTCCACAGAGCTGAAGGTAGTTCCCATTTCTCAGTTACTTATTTGCAATTTCTAGTTCTTTATTTGCCAATCCAAACACAAATATTGAGGAAAATTGAAAAGCTTTGAACTCTAAAATAAGGTTCGGAGCAGAGCGTATCATCCAATTCCACATTCAGGAAATTGTCACTTGTATTAGGAAGAGATATGAATAAGGAACTGGAACAGCTCCATGCCCTCTATGCCCCAAAAGAAGGCTAACACCACCATATCATACAGTTGTAGCTTGTATTGAGAAGGTTTTGTGTGCAATTTAATACCAGTTTTTATGCACAATTTTAATACACATTTTATACCAGTTTTTGTACACGTTTTTTTATACCAGTGTAAGACACAGTACTGATGTTTGGTTTCGCATCTGAGAGTGTCTCCTGTAATAGAAACAGCAGTGCCCTTTTTGTTCTTGTCAGCAAGCTATGTCAAAACCACTTTGGCTTGGGACGTATCCTTGTTCTGCAAACCTGGGAAGTGGAGGGACTTTTCTTGGGAGTGAGCCAGTGAGGAGAATGTGAAGGGAGGAGGAGAAGCAACTGAGTAAAACCTTGTGTTTAAGGGTCAGAAAAATGTCTTTGCAGGGGCCTTTGCCACTGCTGGACCTAATCCTCTGGAAAATCACAGTACAGTCAGTTGTGAGCCCAGCTTGCATGGGGTGTGTGAAATAATAAAATCATTGAAGAGTGGAATCAGAAGAATGGAACTGAATATTTGTTTCTGAGACTTCTTGTAAAGTCTCCCTGGTATTTTGAGTCTCCCATGCTGGGGGTAGGACATCAAATTAAGGTTCATCATGATTGACGCACAGCAACAGTGTGGTTGACAAAAGGATGTCTTTTCAGAATATCACTGAAAACAACTTCTGTGGCCTCTCTGTTGCCATGTCCACTCCTGAGCTCCGTTGTTCCTCCTGTCCATCATAAAGATGTCAGTGACCATTCATTTTGTAAAGAGTCCAGTAGCACCTTTAAGATTAACCAACTTTATTGTTGGTTAGTATCAGGTGCTATTGGACTCTTCACAGCTAACTCCTCTGGATCATTCATTTTGTGTTTATGAAAACAAATAAAATGTTCTCTGGTGTTATATGGATTATATCTGCAGAAGAGAAGATCTTACTAGTTTTTATGTGTAGTTGTACTTGTGTTATGCTGTTGGAGTGAGGACAAGGGATGCATTCTTAATTTTTCTTTTAACTATATGAGGAAGTATACAGAACATCAGGATTTTTATTGTATATACATTTGAATAAAATAGATAATCCTATGTTAAAAATAAGAGATTGAGTTAGGAATATACCTAATGTCATGCAATGAGATCTCAGCAGGGAAGTACCATGTGCCACATGGGTCAGTGCTTCTGCATGGACTTTTGACTGCAGTGCTGATAAGCAGCATACGTGGTATTCTATTGGCAAATAAACGAGGGTCCAGTTGGTATGTGCCACTGCATTTTTAAAAAGTGATTCCGAAACAGATGTTGAAAGGGTGTTTTATATATACATCAGATTATTTCAGTCATCAGATGATACCTTCAGTACAATTCAGCATGGGTGATGAAGCAGTGTTGTGTAGTGGTTAGAGTATTGGACTAGGATTGGGAAGACCCAGGTTGGAGTTCCTGCTCTGCCATGGAAGCTTGCTGGGTGGCCTTGTGCCAGCCACACACTCAGCCTAACCTACTTCACAGGGTTGTTGTGAGGAGGGATGGAAGAACAGCGTCAGCTGCTTTGAGTCCTCATTGGGAATAAAGGTGGGGTATAAATAAAAGTAAATAAATTCCAATACAAGCACTGGGCATAATCTAGGTGCTTCCAAAAGTTATTTTGGGGTGGCGGAACCAGTATTTGTATTGGGCACCACTGCGTGTCTCCTTGTAGGGATATCCTCTGGAATGCGGGGTTGTGTGATTCATAGTGATCCAAGGATTGTTTTGGGGTGCAGCTGCCTGTGAATTTGTCTTGGCAGCACCCCACTTTGGAACAGTTAGCACAAGAATTGGGCTTTGGATCAGGAAGTAGTACAGGTCCACCTGGAGGGCAGAGTCCCTAGAACGTTGGGGTGTATGATATGTGGTCCAACCCTTATTTTGGGATACGGAACTTTTCAGCTCCCCTCAATCTTTTGTGTTTGAATTTGCAAATAAGGAATTGGAAACTGGGAACCATCTTCAGCCTCGTGCTAGTTTCCCAAATGGCTTTTGAAGAATTAACTAATGTGAACATCGATCTTTTCTGAATAAGTATTTTATAACTGTTGAAAAAGCACCTCTGTATGCATACTGTCATCATAATTCTGGTTTAGTCAATATCTACCATGGGAAGATCTTTAGGCTGGAGAGAACAATTTAAAAAAAAATAGATGTGCAGCTTCTTCTGTCGTGGCAGACCTAACTTTGTAGGACTTGGTTTGAGGGTTGATTTGCAAAACCTAAATGCTATTTCCAGGGAAATGTATACCCAGGAGGGCCTCCTTGCTAAGCAAATATCTAGTCTGTCATACTTCCTCTGAGGGGGGAAGGGGGAAGCAAGCTGTCTCTCTTGTTGCATAGTGAATAGATTGAGGCTCGTGTCATGTACTCACTTAGTTTCAAATTTCCACATACTGGATGTCTTATACTGATTCAAACCAGTGGTCCATTTGGTTCAGCGTTGTCTATTCTGACTGGTAAAGGATCTCTAAGGTCACAGCAGAGGAGCTGTCTCAAGTGCCATAGACTGAAACTGGTACTTTGTGTGTTTTCCGCCACTGAGCTGTGGACCATCTCAGTATGACCCGACTTTCATTCAAATGACATGTTTAGAATGTTTTTGCTACTGACATTCTGTGACATTAGCTTCAAATGGGTCAATTCTAGGTTACTGCATAACTGGTTTGCACCCTTGGGTCTACCACTGATGACACCACCACTTTGTTGGTTTAGATTAAAAAACATGAAGTAGGAAAGCATAGAGGAGAGAAATAAAGGTCTATACATATGTAAAAGTAACTCTCTTTTTGTAAGATGTGTTAACAGATCTCAGCTTCGAAAAGGCTGGAGACTATTGCTTTACAAGATAGTTAAAGATGTTCAAAAGAATTAGTATGGAAAAAATAATGAAAATAATCCAGAAAGCCATTTTGCAGCCTCCCCCCCTCCCCCCAGTAGGAGAGGAAATTAATAGCATCCAATCAAAATAATGGGTAAAATTAAGGGAAATGCTATAATAGGTGCTTTATTTTAAGATTCTGAAAGAAAGTTGTTTTATAAGTTGAAAGAAAGAGATGCTGCCTTTAGTGGAAAATTAATGAATCACTTTCAGTTACTAACATAAGTTTTTGTTTGTTTGTTTGTTTTAAAAAAGATCACTTTCAGAAAATTCAGGAAATGTAGCATATAATTTGTGCTTGAATCCACTTTATGAATTGTGTTTCAGTCCAGGTTTCAACTTGGTTTGGGGAATAAAACTGCTGGTCACCAGGACCATTACCTGGAGAAAGACTAGGGCAGAATGTTGGTACCCTCTTGATTCTCATGGACATTCCAGTAACTTTTTATATCCTAAATTGGTTTGGCTGAGATGCATTTTGGGGCATGTTGCTTTGTTGTCCTTAGACCCACCTGACTGATTTCAGAAGGTGGTGTTGGGGAACTGCTGTTCGAACCGTTTGTACTTGTGCTGTGGAGTCCTGCAGTGTTCCAGCTTTGTCCCCTGTGTTGTTTAACATCTATCTGAGGCTGCTGGAAGAAGACCTCTGCAGATTACAAGTAAAGCACTACCAGTACGATGGTTGCACATGGCTCCATGTCTCACAGCTTTGCTGAAAAGGGGGAAATGGAAATTTGGATGCCTCATCCATTTATGCTGTTGATTGGTAATTCAGCTAGCCTGTTTAGATGGGTTTGCAGTTCCTTAAAGGAGTAAGTCCACAGCTTAGGCTTGCTATTGGACCGATGCCTCTAGATGGACACTTGGATATTTTTGGGTACTTTCCATTTCCCTGAGTGGTGGAAAAGTCCAAGAGCAGCATCAAAATAACTGGTGTGTTTCCATTGAATGAGAGAATGCTGTAGATTTATGGTGGTGGTGCTGAAGTTTGCTTTGCTTACTAATATACAGGTAGCGCACAGGTGGGAGCGAATGGGCCACGCCTACAGGGCACCATGTTGGCTCCCACCCACCCCCAATCACATTGCAAGAGTAAGATTCTGTGTTTTACCTTTCAGACAATTCATACCCCTCTCTGCCTCTTTTAAACTACAGACTTTCTCTAACACTGCACACACCTTCACCCTCAGCTTGGGATCTGTGGCCTTCTCCAAACTCTGATTGGTCCTTGGACAAGAGCTCTCTGCAGACTGAGCAAGCTTCCACCGAATAAAAATCTATAGTTATTAAAGAACATTCCTTTGGACTCCCATCATGTGCCACTAAACCCCATAGCAATAGAGTTACTGACAGTACTTTGACCATAGTCTCACAATGCATCACGTCTGGCTGTTAGTTCTGTTAATCCACATTTGTGCTCCAGTTGCAGCCTTTCTTTGACAAGTTATCCATACTTTGATCACATCAGGTTAGATTGCTGCAGTATATTCTGGAGGTGGGGGAAACTGCCCTTGAAAACAGTTGGGAAACCTCAGTTGGATCAAATAAAACACATCTCAGCAGTAATTAAAGACCTACGGTAACTTCCAGAAACCATTTAAGATGCTGGTTCTTACCTTTAAAACCTTCATTGGGTATCAAAAGGAGCTGCCTGTTCTAATGCAAACCTGCCCTGTCAGTTTTCGTGGAGGCTTGCTTTGTGTAACGCCCCCCCCCCCCCGCCAACACACCCTTCAGAAATGTGGATATTTATCAGAAGATATTTCCTGTTGTGGCACCTCAGCTTTGAAACTCCGTTCTCACTGCAGTTCTCCTAGTGTCAAACCTGTTGAGTTTTAAGAGGTAGGCAAAAACATTTTTAATTTCCCAGGTATTTGTCTAGACAGTGCTGCCTGGCTCTGTCTTCAGCATTTATCTCCCTTATTACTGCTGGGATACTTATTGGTGGTTTTTTTATTGATGGCCACTTGCTCTGACTCCGTAGCATTGTTGTCTCTGTTCTTGTCTTGGCAAAGGTCTTGTGGCTGTAGTTTTAGAATGTGTAATTTTACAATATGCCAGCTTTATAGGTGATTTTATAGTGCTGCTTTTGTTTAGGTTTTATTATAGTAGTTGGTTTTTTTTAATTGGTGGAGGCTGCTTTGGGAGTCTTTTAATTGAGTGCAGAATAAAAATGTTTTGAGCTGGTGTACCGTATTCTGCTGGGTGGTTGGAAACCTGCCCTTTTTATATTGATGAAAGATATTTTAATATGTTAGAATAGTGGTTATCAAACTGTAGGTTGACATGACAAATAGTCATGTTCTGGGATGATTCCTGTATTTTGTGCTGGGGAGAATGAAAGTTGTGTGAAGTTATTTTTCAAGTGGGTCTGAAAGAGTATGGCAAGTCTAGAAGCTTGTCCCACTTCAAAAAGTTTGAGAGCCACTGCGTTAGAATAAATGTAAGACCTACCTGTGAACTCTGAATTTCTGAAGAAGCAATATGACGAGTTGTCAGGTGAGTCTTCTTCCATTGCAGAAAGATTTAGTGGAAGGGGAGCCAGTGGGTCTCACCCTCTGTCTCCAGGAGTGGCCAGTGGTATGCTCTGGGGCATCCACAAGCAGGCCATGATGGAGATAGCTAAATGGGATCTATATGGTCACAGGCAGTAGAGTATATGCTGATAGGGACTAACAAGGCATGACTGTCGCAAGCCCGCCCCACACAAGTTTGTCTAATCTTTGCATTACATTACAGTGGCTTGCAGTACAGACCAAATGTCCTCCTCAGTGTGTGTTGGTTGAATTATTGCACACACAGTGTGTTCCCTCCCACTAGGTAGCTAACAATGCAGGGGGGAGGGAAAGTCGCATGATGATGATGTCATGTTCAGTGTGTTACACTAGAAGTTACTAGTTGGTATAAGGTTCTGCAGTAGAAATTAAATTCTAGAAATGTTCAGTTTTCCCCAGTCTGTTAACCATTATTAGTCTTAATGTTCGGGAGTTTCTGCTGGTGAGAGTGCACTACTACCATCTGAGGAGCAGGGAGTGATTTTCACTTATTTCCTTTTTGCAGCCTCTCATAGCACATCCAGCATTGTTGCGGTGGGGAAGGGGGGGCAGTGATGGGGTTCCAGTGTGAGAGCTAGTGTGGCGTAGTGGCTAGAGTAATGGACTAGGATCTGGGCGACACAGGTTTGATTTCCCACTCTCTCATAGAAGGTTGCTGGGTGCCCTTGGGCCAGTCACAAACTCGCAACCTAACCTAGCTCACAGAGTTGTTGTGAGGGGAAGAAATGGAGCCAAGGAGAATGATGTAAGCCGCTTTGGGTCCACATTGGGGAGAATGGTGAGATATAAATGAAGTAAAATTAAATCCCAAGTCACAAGCAGAGCTTTACTTACCGATAACCAATGTAACTTCTCCGTAAAATCAAATGGACCTCTTCTGCATGAGTAAACTTTAGATACAAATTGTTTAACTTTCAGAGCATGATATCGTCTTTCACTTACAGCTTATGCTAATTAAAACAGGTGTACAGTAGTAATTTTTTCTTCTCTTCTTGCGCCTCTTAACTGTGCCACTTCTAACGATCGAAGCATTTGGCGGAATTCCTGAAGCTGCCATCCAGATTGCTGGTCTTATGATGTTCTCTTTACAAAAGCTTCTTTCTGATATATTTTTTAAAGGTGTAAAAGTTCCTCGTAATTTTCGGCTGTTGGAAGAACTTGAAGAAGGCCAGAAAGGGGTAGGTGATGGGACAGTTAGCTGGGGTCTTGAAGATGACGAAGATATGACGCTTACAAGATGGACAGGCATGATCATTGGGCCTCCAAGAGTAAGCATCAATAAAGATATACTGTGAAAACACCTGATTTCCCCACCAAAAATGTTTTTAATAGATTTCTGTTGCATATAATTCACAAGTCTTCTTTGCCTGCAAGTTACTGTGTCAGGGTGGTCATATAGAATGAACCATAGAGTGTAGAATGTGGGATGAAAAGTTGTTCTAAAGGCCTCTCACCACAGCCCCAAACAGAGTCCACAGTATAAAATGGAGGCAACTTTGCATGCTGATAAACTTGAATGCAAGTTGAAGATGACCGCCTTTAAACTCCCCCCCAAGTTTTGATGTCATTTTGATGTAATTGGTATTTAATCCTGTGGTGCAGTATCTGAGCATGAATAATGGAATCATGAAAAGATATTTTCTGTTATATGTTGTTTGGGACTAAGGAATGGAGGAGAAGGTCAACTGTACAAATTAAAAATCACCTTATTTCTCCTCTGTCAGAATCAGTTGCAGGCTGGTATGTCTTCTGCTCTGTAGATGAGCTCCCTGTGCATTGGCTGTATAGGAACTGTATGGTAATAATACCTCTCAGCTCGTGGGAGAAAGATGACAAAGAGATGCTGCACAGTGAATCTGAAAGTCTATAGGTTGCATTTAAGAACTCAGTGTGCATCTAATGTAGGATGTGATACACCTGTCCTGCCTTTTTCCGTGATCCCTTGGAGAAATCTTCTGAATAGGGACGTCCACTTTGAGTTATGGATCCAGATTTTCAATTGGGCCCAATTCAGGATGTTTTGGCCTTCCTGAATCAGCCTCAGCATTGCTGAAGTGATTCGTGAATGCCGAAGCAAAGCTTACCAAAGCATTTTGGAACGCTTACATTTCGGGTAGCACAGAAGCAATGTTTCCCTTGCCGTTCCTAAGGAACGCCAAGAGGAAACAGTGATTCTGCTGCTAGTGGGGGCTTCTAGGTGGCTGAGGGTGGCATTTTGCAAGCAAAATGCACCAAACCTGGAGGGGACCTTCTCCTAACCCTCCTCTCAAGACCGCCCCCTCCAAGTTTCAGGGAGATTGGACTTCGGGGGACATGTTATGGGCCCCCAAAGAAGGTGCACCTATCCACTGCCGATTTCCATTGTTCCCTATGGGGAAAATTTGGGGCAGGGGGATCCTAGGTGGCTGGGGGTGGCATTTTGCAAGCAAAATTCACCCCCAGAAAAATTCACTTGACTGGACCTGATGCTGATGACTGTTCCTGGAGGAGACTGGTTGGAGAGAGATTTGTTTTCCTTTGGGGGGAGGGGGGATTTTCTTAGTGTGATCCTCTGGTGGTTCTCTGGTGTGAAGTTGTTCTCCTTTTATCAGTTTGGTTGAGGGGGGGAGCTTCAGTTTACTTCTAGTTGCAAGAGTATCCCTTGTTTCATATGGTTTTGTGTATTTTAAATTAAATTTTTCTTAGTGGGATTCTCTGGTGTGAAGGTTGGTCCTCATAGGGAACAATGGAAATCAGCAGTGGATGGGACACCTTTTGGGGGTGGCATAACATGGCTCCCTGAAGTTCAATCTTTCTGAAACTTGGGTGGTTGTGAAAGGAGGGTTAGGAGAGGGTCCCCTGCAGGTTTGGTGCATTTTGCTTGCAAAATTCCACCCCCAGCCACCTAGGAACCCACCTCCTGAATTTTCCCCATTAAGAAAAATGGAGATCAGCAGTGGATAGGGGCAGCTTCTTGGGGGAGGTTATAACATGGCTGCCCGAAGTCCAATCTCCCTGAAACTTGGGTGATCATGAGAGGAGGGGTGGGAGAGGGTCCCCTGCAAATTTGGGATTAATAGGGAAGAAAATGCCCCCCCAGGCCCCCGGATAGCTGGGAGCAGCATTTCTCATTGGAAACAATGTCCGAATCATCCCTAATAATCCTGAAGCAGTTTAAATACCCGGGTTTAAATAAAAATTTGAGTTTTCCTGAATTTTTTCCCCACTTCAGGTAAATCTGAAGCAGGAAACCCGAATCTCTTTGGAGTGCACACCCCTACTTCTGAACATGCCCCTGATAAATCATGTCCTATCCTCCGTCTGAGTTTGGATCCTACTCTGTAGGAATAGAATGCTTAGCTTGCAAGAAGGCTTGGCAATTCCCTTCTTCTTCCCAAATGGATTGAGGACTCATGGCTTTCTGGGGAGAGGGCAAACTGATAATACTTCCAAGTACAAGCAAAAGTAGATCCACGTTTAGATTGATCTGGTGCAGTGCCCGTTTGTAGCTTCGTCCTCCCCCCCTCAGGTACAGTTTTCTCTCTGCCCCCCACCGGTGACCTGATCATCATAAAACTGAACCAAATGTGCTTACAAGTAGGTGGGTTTATATAGTGGACATACACTGTTTCGTTCAGATCTCTTTCTAATGCAAAACAAATTATTCAGTAGATCACCCGAAAATGCTCCTTCTTCAGTGATGGACCTCTTGACACAGATATTTTTCTTTTTCAGACAATTTATGAAAACAGAATATACAGCCTTAAAATAGAATGTGGGCCTAAATATCCAGAAGCACCTCCGTTTGTAAGATTTGTAACAAAAATTAATATGAATGGAGTAAATAGTTCTAATGGAGTGGTAAGTGGGGGGGGGGGTGATTCTCCTCAATGCTAACATTGTTTATACAAGTATTGTTTATAGAAGAGAAAATCATGCATGTAAGGCTGTTTCCACCTAGATATCTTTTGCTGCCTTCTTGTCCTTCCCACAGCACTGTTTTAGGGAGTGCTCACATAATGACACAACTTCTTGTGGTTTTCCCCCACTTTGCTGTGCTCTTTCCCAAACCTGGTTTGGTAGAAACTTGTTGGAAAGACCACAGTTGACTTGCATTTGAACACTCTGTGGACAAGTGATGTGTACACACGTTTTCTGGTCCTGCCCACATCGCTGTTACCTTGCTTCAAGCCCTGCAGCCATCATTTCCCCCATTTGACACAAAAGGGCCGGGGGGGGGGGCGGCTTTTAAAAACCAAGACAGTAATTGACCAGTTGCACACCTTTCCCCTGACAACAAGAACTAGAGAAGTTTCTGTAAAGGTGAGAACTAGCAGATTGTGATAATAGATCATATAATGTTGTGCTATATTGGTTACTGATTTTGTTGTTAAAAGCCCCCACCCCCTCAAAAAGCATGTAGAAAAATGGCAACTCAGGGCAGGGGGTGAGATGAGGAAGATGCAAGGGGGGAGCTGCTGCGTAGCTTGTTCTGTTGGCAGCGTAGATGCCTCTGTGTTCACAGCAACAAAAGCTATATGGAGAATTGTTGCCACGTGGAAGCGGCCATATGGTCTTAGAGCTTACACTTCGCACTTAAAAAGAAAAAAATCATGCACCTCTCATGCAATATTTTGTTAGCGTTAAGTATAAAAGTAAACTTTGTAGAGCTGTCTGCTGATGAAATGATTATTAATCCATCTGTTAATTGATTCACTTTAAATCAGCCCATTACTTTAACTTCAGTATAGATGTCTAATACATTGAAGCATATATGAGAACATAATTTATGGATCAGAGTTGTTCAGTGATAGAAGGAAAAGCCACCCTTTACATTTATTATAGTAACGCACCAGAACAACCAACCTCCTATACAAAATGGCTGTCAACTTCCAGCCCACCAAATAATTGATTTTCATTGATTTTTAAAAAAAAATGTTGCTATTTCTGCTGACAAACTAGTTAAGCCCCAGGCATGATTCCAAAGAGCTTTGAACAGCAGGCAAACACTAGTGGTGCATTCTTTGGATCTTGGCCACAGTATTTTTCCCCCTGTGTTAAAAGGGAAACAAGGATGCTGTTTGAGGTTAACTGCTATGGTTTTTGTGTTTGTTTGCAGGTGGATCCCAGAGCCATATCAGTTCTAGCAAAATGGCAGAATTCTTATAGTATCAAAGTTGTTCTGCAAGAGCTGCGGCGTCTAATGATGTCTAAAGAAAATATGAAACTCCCTCAACCACCCGAAGGACAATGTTACAGTAATTAATGAAAGCAAACAGGAAAAAAAATCATGCCCCTTCATTCAATTTAAGCTCTCTTCATTTTCCACAGTAGTAAATTTTCTAGGTGCATCTTGTAGACCTCCAAGTACTGGAAAGAAAGTTCCCATGCAAAGAAAAGCCTCTCTTGACATACTGTAAATGATACTAATTTTTTTTTTATTTTGAAAATAAGTTGTGCTATAACAAATAATCCTGTCATGTGTAACCACTGTCCACATAGTTGAACTTCTGGTATCAAGAAAAGCCTGTTTAAATTTATTAACTGTCAAGACCAGTGTGGCACATTGAACTCAACTGTGAAAAAAGCATACGTCACACAATCACATAGCTGTGTGCTCGGCCGGGATTTCTCTCTCTTCTCTCTGCGCATCCCCTACCCCCCAGCCCCAGCCTTTCTCTCTTTCTCTTATTTGCAATGGAGTGGGTGCTCAGGGCTGTTTATTAGAGTAGACATGAAGGGCACACAGTCTGCAAGGAAGCTTCCTTGCCCTGGCTCCTCCTGTGAAAGAACAGGGGCTGTGGAATTTGGGCAGCCTGCCGTTCTTTCTAACAGAGCTCGGGCAGGGGTACTTCTGGCAAGGGATTCTGCCTGAAGGCTTCGATTCCCAGTTCTGCGCTGGGCTTTATAGGACTACTAATGGGATGTGGTGGTATCTTCAGTCATCCCTTCCTATGTAAAGGCTGAATGTCTCTAGTGTCGGGCGTGTTTTGCTTTTTTAAATTTGCCCTGTTAATCTGAGGGCAAGCTCTTCTTTCTTACCTTTGGCAAAGGCACAGATTGTATTTCTGCACCATCCCTTTCCCAATAACATGAGCCTTGGGGTGAGAGTTCTTGGGGGTGGGTGCTTTCCATGTGTCCCTTTTCCCTTCCTGTCAAAGCTGGGGTGCTGCTTTCTTTTTGCCCCTGCTGTGATGCTTTTACACCCCTGGCCAAAAAGAGTTTCAGTGACTGGCAAAGCTGCCTTTTTTTTTTTTTAAAGCTATGGATTTAGTCTTCACCAGCCTGGGAAAATGAGAGTGTCTGTTTTGGCTTGCCAGCATCCTTCCCTTCCTGCCCTGTCACTCTGCTTCCATGCCCACCAGGCTGGCCATGGCTGAGGTTATTAGACACAGTGAAAAGAGCAGTCATTTACTAGGATCGTTCAAGCCAGCTAAGAGTGGCCAAATATTACAGGTGGGGAAGAAGTCTCTATGTAGAAATTTGCAGTAAGCCCTCCGGTTCTTCCCCTCTCCACCCCCTAGCTGAATGTCACTGTCGCCTCTTGAAAGCCTTGTTAACTGCTTGTCTGTGTGTGTGTGTAAAATGGCCCTATAACAGACAAATTGACTCTGTGGAGAGAGGGTTTTGTTGCAACACTCTGGAAGGATGAGAAACGCCTTCATAAAGAACAGGACGGCAACACCGTGCATAGTGGGTTAGGGACCGCCATTGGCATTTGCTTCTGGGCAAATCACTTCCTTTTTGGACTTCTTGTTTTGGACCACTGACTGCTGAAACGTGGATGCAAGCTTAAAACGCAAACAATCTAGTGTGCCCTCCTTAAGTTTTATGGGGAAAAATTCAGTGTTTGTGTAAAAAAAAAGTCACATTTAAAAGTAGCAGCTTTCAAGTCAATGAATAATTGATGTTTCCATTAACTATTTTGAAGAAAATATTAGTTGTAAGGATTTAACATCCTCTGTAATTAAAAAAAAATTAACAGTATTCCATAAGCAGCCTTTTTATTGTATCAGACCATTGCCTGATTTTAATATAATAAAAAAGTGTGCATTAATATTACTGTACTGTAACAGCAATTATGTTTAGACATATCTATTGAGGTTGGGCACAGAGAAAGTTTCCGCTTGTTAATGGCACTTATGCAAGTGCTTATACTTTTCTGAGTTGTCACAGTTTTATTCCTACCTAATTTGATTCTGTTTCCTGAGAAATTTTCCGTTTTTGTTTGGAATGAAGAAGTGTAGATGAAGAAACACTGGATACTGAACATGGGATGTGCCCTCATCTGACTCGGTCCCAAATATGAAGAGGGATTCCAAGGGTGTTTAAATACATGCAACTAAACATGAACAAACTGCACAAAATTAATTTACAGTCTGGACAATTTGACAAGTGAATTACACGTTCATCACAAGGTGATCTGTCTACACAGTGTTTCTAACTAAGCTATTCCTTTGGCTTTGCAGACAGGTATTCCTGGCCCAGTTTCTTTCTGTGTGCTGTTTCTTTGTGATTGATAGCAGAAAGTGTGATGATCCTGTTGATATGTTCTGTGTTAGATGCAAAAGTCGTAAAGGAAAGCTGGAAAATGTGAGCTTGCATTCTGAGTTTTAGCAGCGTCCTTGAACTCTTTTTTTTCTAGCAAGTAACTGCGGTTGCAAGAAGTGGAAACTCCCAGAATTAACATCAGGTGATGAGTTAACATACTCGTGGGATTCTTGTACGCCGAAACCATGATAGGTGAACAAGTTCTGTTATGCCATCTCGTTTGCATGCTCCATAGTTGTATCCAACCACACAATTCAGAGATTTATGCTGATTCTCTTCGTTTCTACTGCAGACCTCCATTACCCTCTGCTTTCTCTGAGATTTGGCTGACCATTATCAAGGAGAAGTGGGGGGAGTGCTCAGGGGCTGATGGGCAAAGTGGGAAAATCCCACGCCACACTTGGTTGAATTGCCAGTAGCAATAGGAGACAACTGTGGTAGTACTTGGTTGAGTATATGCCTCCGCCAGGAATTAATACTATCAAAGTGATTGGATATTCTGATGTACCTCTGAAGGTATGATGGTCTTGTAAACTGTACTGTAACTAAGAACTTCACCAGTAGAGGGTGCTGATGAACTTTGCAGCAAACGCACAGCAAAATTTGCGGTGGTTCAGTCGGTTTTTCTGAGCTGAGTACATCATTTTCTGATTTAATTAGTTCAACAGCTTTGATATAGCCTTCAAGCTATAGGTTGGAAGTGGGGGAGAGTCCTATTTAAAACACACGTGCCGTGAGAAAACTCAGAAAAAAATGCCAAACCAAACTCATGCATTTGTTTAGCAGTTTTTCATTCTAAATGAAAACTGCATTTTTTATAATTTGTGATACTGACTAACTGTTATCCTTACCAGGTGTCCCATATGCCCTTTGATCTGCTCTAAGACTGTGTTGAGTGTTAGTCATTGCAGACAGGATAGGCATTCTGCTTCCCTACTCCAGTACCTAACAGGCTTCCTGACCAGACCAAGATAAACTGGGTCATGATCTTGAAAGATCTCAGCATTGTTGGACCTTGGGAGCAAGAGACTCGATACTAAATTCGTCTTCTCCAGTGACGCTTATAAATTCAAGGGTGCCATGCCAACTGTGGCCCTGTTCAAATGTGCACCTGATCAAATGCATACTGCAGGTCATATGTACAGCACGTAATCTGTGGACAGGGTAGCTTGTAATGACTCCATTGTGGATTGGGTAGTTTCCTGATTAGATGTTCGGGGCTTGATAGCTTTCAGAGTTGGAGAACTAGTTAGGACAAGGCTAATGGCTGGCTGTTCAGTTGTGGTTCTGCTTGTTCTCTGAAGATGGGATTGCCATGAGCTATTGACACTGTAGCCCCATGTACTCCCTTCTACTGGTTAGAACTGGATTCACCTTTTGTTTTTTGGAGGAAATAGAAGGTAGTGGAGACAATTACTACAGCATGGAAAGTGGCAGGAAACTAGCAAGGAGTCTAAGTGCAGCTTAATGGTCCATTTTCAAGATCCCTCACAAGAAGCTCCCACTTTGCAGCTGTCATTGAGTTGTCCTTTTCAGGAGGGGGCTCTTGCAGCTTGAGATGGAGAAATCAGCCGTAGGTTACTGCAACTTATTTGTGAAGTACTTGACTAACAAAATTTAACACACCGAATGTAGAGTGTCCATATTGGAAGCATCTTTAACTTCTGGTAGCATTTGCGTGGATGAATTTCTCTTATGGATGCCCGAGGAAGCTGACTGGATGATTGGACAACTGCTAGCATGATCAGTCCCTACTCCTCATGGCTGGTAAAGGTTAGCTGTAAGAGTCTAGTTGTTTTGCTCACAGTGGTGTTGAATGTCTCATTGGGAGAATGGCATTTTTTTAGTTTGGAGCGGATATGTAGTCAGTCAGTTGGCGACACCCAGTTCTGTTTTCTGTTTTTTTGCAATGTGGGTGATGAGTATCTGGAGGTGCTGATAGACTAGGAGGTAAGCAAGCAACTCCTTCCAGATAGGTTTTTGATGTCGGTAATAGGGGACCTTCCCTGGCCTGGATAGCCCAGGCAAGCCCAATCTTGTCAGATCTTGGAAGCTAAGCAGGGTCGGCCTTGGTTAGTAACTGAATGGGAGACCTCGGAAGAAGACTGGGGGTAGCTATGCAGAGACAGGCAATGACAAACCACCTCTGTTAGTCTTTGCCTTGAAACCCTGGCAGGGGTGGTCATAAATCAGCTATGACTTGACAGCACTTTCCATCAATAAGGGGCCTTATTATTTAGGTTTTTATCTTCTGGGTGTCATATGTGGTTTTCCTTCTCTCCATTTCATCCTCACAACAGCCCTGAGAGGTAGGTTAACCTGGGAGTGGGTGACTGACTTGAGATCATCCAGCAAGTCCAGGTCTTTCCAGTCCTTGCCATCAAGCTGACCGTTACACCACACTAGTTCTTATGGAATTTGCATTTTCAAGGTGGGGTCAGGTTCTCTCTTAAGGCAGCCCAGTATACAGCTTGAATTCAGCACTGTTCGTCTCTCCCATTTTTCAGTTCCTGAAAAGGAAGGGTCGTGCCATGTTCATGCATGCTTCTAGATTATACTGTTACCTTAGCCAGTATGTGGGGTTGCTCTGGAAAATAGTTTAGGCACTCAGCTGGCCTCAGATGTGCCTGTGGAATTGCCAACTGGTGCAAGCCATATTATGCTCGTGTTAAGAGAGCCTCACTGGCTACAGTTTCACTAGCTTAAAGTACTGCTGTGGACCTCTTAGAGCCCTGTAACAGCTTAACATTTGGGTACTTTAGAGAGAGCCGCCTCCCATTTGAATTTCATGAAGCACCTGCTCTGGATGCTTTCTTTAGCCAGAGTGAGGTTGAGAATGTCCCAAAGAGCAGGGCCACCTCCATGGTAGCACCCTGTCTGTGGAATGCCTCTGCCCTTACGTTTTAAAAATATTTATAGTCCACATTTATTTCCTTAAACTTGAGGCAGCTAACAAAGCAACAACAAGTTGCAAACACATAAAACACCAATATAACAATCAGGATAGAAACAGTACAACCAAAACAATTTGCACTCCAAACACCCTTTGGAATAAGGCTGTTACAGGAGGTTAACATGGGCTTGCTTCTGGTCTTCAAAAGCTGATGAAATCCTTTAACTGCTTGTAAAGATTAAAAGCACTCAGCTGGTCTGTGTATATTTTAGTGTTAAGTTTTCCCATCGTTTTATTATTTTCTGATGGCTTTTAATGATACTTTGTGATTAATTGCCAAGTGGACTCAAAAATTGGTAGAACTGAAGAAATAATGGATTAAGCAAATGACTGTTCTCCAGTGAGAAAGTGCCGTACTTTCTCCATTTTTAAAAAACTAAAACCTTGGGAACAGTAGCAGTCAGTGGACATGTAACTCTGCTTAGGATGATGGTGCTTATCTTCTGTTTCAAGAGACAAAAGCCAACCTGTCAACATGGTGTTCATTCTTTTTATGATGTTCATTATTTTTAAGGTTGTGGGGTTGGCATGAAACTACCAATTAGTATTAATTCTGAACCATTTTAACTACCATCTTCCCACAAGCATCTTAGGAATTGGAACTTGTTGGCGGTTCTAAGAATATTGTGATAAAGAGAATTATTGTTTTACTTCATTGCCTACTTTTCTCAGTGAAACTCAAGGTGGATTACAAAATATAAAAATAATGCAATCAAACAGCATTAAAACCCCAAAGAACATTGCAGTAGTACCCAAATTAGAAAATTAGAACAGGATACAAAAAAGTGTAAGGTATTAATTCAGAGACTACAAAAGCTGAAGACAACGTAGGAGGAGCAAAGTAATGCCTACAATAAACAGTACAGTAGACTACAGTCTTTTCCCTTTGTTCCCTCCTGAACCATTCCACTAGACTATCTTGGCCTCAGATACTCTGGGGAAAAGGAAAACCAGTTAAGTCTGAGAGTCGTGTTGAAGTGCTTATCATCATCAACATATATCAATGTACCCACTGGTCTACATATCTTGTGTTCCTAGCTGGTATTGGAAAAATTGTACAATCTTTGGAATGGGCTATCGTATAGATGCAAACAAGAATAATTTGCATTTTCCTATCACAACATTCCTTTGGAGACTGAACCATAGACAGCTGAAGAAACGCACAGCGTTCCTGACCTTGAAATGAAGGTCTCTTAAGAAGTGAGGTGCGCACTGGCCTTCATGTGTTGGATGGGAGAATGGGATCTTGGTACATTGCACTACAGTGACTCCCTTCCTTACCCAGCATAAATTTGGTATGAGGAGAGATTAATCACAGCTAAATTCTGAGCAGAGAATGAGATTAATGCCAAAAAAAAAAAGTATCCCATCTCCTTCCATTCTTTGTCTTGAAAACTTGCTGATTCAGTAGATATTCAGCTACTGCTCTTAGTGCTACAACATTGAGCCTTGTAAATTGCACCACTGCTTTTTATTTCTTTTAATACCATAATTTCCGGGGTGAGAGGTTGGTGTATTTTGCAAAATCATGCTTGAATTATGTGAATAAGGTGGGGTGTGTGAAGTCTTGCGCCAAACATATGAACAAAGTTGGGAAGGGGGATATGCTAATTTTACCTTTTGTGTAAAAAAGCCCTGCATATAATGCTAACCAATGGTTTCTTTATCGCTATAAGTGCAAGTGGTTTTTTAAGCTACAGATGCATTTTGAGGAAAACTTCTAATTTAATAATATTTCCATGTCTGCCATTAGTTCAGTATAAAAATGTGGGTTTTGAAATTAATTTTATATTAAAAGTCCCTTGGGAAAAGGTTTCAGAACAGTTGGAATTTTAAATAACCACACATCTGTACATTTCAGCAGTTATTTGTTAACTTATACTGTGCCTTTCTCTCCAGTAGGGAACTAAACTTACTGTATCCTCACAACAACCTTATGAGGTAGATAAAGTTGTCTGTGTGTGACTGGCCCAAGGTCACTCATCAAACTTCCATGGCAGAGCCAGGATTCGAACCAGGCTCTACCAGATCTGACACACTGTCTACTATACCACACTGAAACTTATCTGAGTCCTTTTAGATGAACCCTAAAAAATCATTTATGTTTACTGTAATGGTTTTAATATATCACTACATCATCTTGGTTAAGGTAATGCATTATTAAGGCCATTAGGAAGTTGACAGACAGTGCAACATTTTTACTATCAATTATGCGGCCCAGAAGTGGAGGAACACTACTGGTGCGTTCCTGTTTTGCACAGCAATAGCAGCCTCATGTTGTGTATCTACTTTTTTAACTTAAGTTTCTCCAGTAATTTGTTGAACAGGGTGGTGGCTGTCGCAGGGGAATGGCAGCTACTACTGAGAAGTCAACAGCCCTGCTTTTGTTAGGCCAGAACATTACATTACATGGATCACATGGTTACCGCTGAAAGTTGCAGCCATGTGTCTCTTTCCTCCCTAATTTCTTGCATTTTAAATTTTGAAACTGATTGTTATCAGCCCAGCCCCCTGTGAAAGGAGTTCCTTCCTGTGAAAGGGGCTCCTTAAGAGCCAGTTTTGTGTAGTGGTTAAGAGCGGCAGGAGTCTAATCTGGAGGACTGGGTTTGATTCCCCACTCCTCTGCTTGAATCCAGCTGGGTGACCTTGGGTCAGTCACAGCTCTTCCAGAGCTCTCTCAGCCCCACACATCTCACAGGATGTTTGTTGTGGGGATAATAACAATTTGTAAACTGCTCTGAGTGGGTGTTGTCCTGAAGGGCGGTATATAAATCGATTGTTGTTATTATCGAATGTTGTTATTAATGGTGTGTTAGGTGGCCTGTACATACGTTGACTGATTCCCCTCTCCATTTAAGATTTGTCATTTGCCCTAAATTTTTTGTTTTTTACCTTAACTGTATAACCATATTGTTAGATTACAGAATCAGTTGCTTGGTGAACAGAGACATTCAGTCAGCTAATGATTGATCATGAAATTCAAGTTGGGCATTGGATGTCCCTTCAATGCACTCTGTTTCCCTTGCCTCAGTGAAGCAGCCGCTGATGAAGTAGATTGTGAATGAGAAACTCAGAAAATGAAGTGATGCAACATCACCCATTTTGAATTAGTGGTTATACAGGAGAGAGAAGAAAATAACACAGGGCTTCTGTTTTCAGCAGCAGCAGCAGCCAAATATCGATTGTAATATCTAGTTCCAGACTTGGTCTGTGGCTCTGATTCTAGTGATCATCGTTTGCTAGTTGCGAGCAAAAACAGGTCCTAGTAATGATTTATTGAGAACTGAAGCGCGTTACACATTTCTCCCCTCAAGTCCATATAAACTTTCAGCAGCCAAGTCATGCCGTCCAGTTTTATTCTGCTGTGGGATCCTTTATCAGTTATAAATACTGAAAGATTATATAGCTGTTTCTGCTCCCAGCAAAGTGCTCGGCTTGATTTACATATGGTATATAGTTTCTGAATCAAGGGGTACTTAGGACTTAATTTTCCCTGCCCTCCCCTTCAAGCAGTTCAGAACAGCATCCAGGTCCCCCCCCCACTTCACCCTTACAGTAACACAATGAGGTAGATTACACTAAAACCTGGTGACTCACGCCTCAGGACCCCAATATCTGAAAGGCTGCCTCGCCTGATACGAGATCACATTCAGCTCAGCAGCATCTGTTGACTATCCCACACTGTCTTAAGGGTTTGATCAGCAGTGATCTATTCGTGGCCCTTCTCTCTGTGGCCTGATCCTTGGAATACTTTGCCAATGGGCCTTAGCCAGTCAAGGCTTCTGAAGGTCTGTATGACTGCAAAATGTTTTTGGAGTTCCTTCGAGAATTTTTCTGGGACTCGACTGAATTTTTAGGGGTGATGGTACTGTTGGTTATCAGGGTTCAACTCAATGTTGCTGAGTTCGGGTTTCCCTGGCCTAAGTCTGACGCTTCTATCTACTACTGTGTTATTCTTTGCTGTTTGGTGTATGTACAAAAAAATTCTAGTTAACTAAGTGGGGAACACCGCCTGTAATCCAGAGAATTACATACAAGTGTTCTTCTCTCATCAGTGATCGGTGCTTCATTATTGACTGTGGCAGAGCAGAGATCTTCCATTTGGAAAAAAACACACAGAGATGAAACTCTTGCCAAACTCCATTCTCCCTTCCCCCTTCTCCATGGGGAGCTCTCAAATCCTGGGCTACCAGATTAGATGTTGTCTAAGGTTAATGACCAGATGTTTCTCAGCTGCTGGACAGACTTCCAGCTGAGACCCAAATGAGTGGCTATCCAACAGGCAAGTATTAATATAAACATTTTAGAGGCCTAGCCTTGAGCAAACCATTAAAAACTTCCCACGATCCTGTGAGGGAGACCGACTTCCTTAGAGACCCATCCAGAATGACGTGCGCTGCACTAGAATATGATTCAGGCTCGGACTGCCACCTGCTAATGTGAGGCTGGAGCCAAGCCTCCCGCTTGGTTTAGTGGCGCCAGAGCCGTGTGGTCCCTGGAATTTGATTATTTGTGTTAGCAGATAATTCAGGCCAGAAGGCTTAGAGCTCTTTCTTGGTTTGTTGGATGTCGTCATACTTCCCAGCAAACAAGTGTTGCAGAGCCATCGCTCCTGCCTCCCCACAAACCACTACAAAATCAGGCAGAAAAGGGGCTCTCTTTTAATGTTGTGCTCCTTTCAAAAGCTCAACACGAATGTGTGAAGTGTTCATGGGACCGCAGCATTAGTTTGTCATTCTAAATAAAAACCTGAACTCGCACTATTCTGCGAGTTTAATACATTTTGCTGAAATTGCAAAAGGGGAGGCAGTATGAGAGCCAGATATGGTTTCTATTAAGAGACATTAATAGATACTGACTTATCCAAGCCGAATGAACACACTGGTGGGGATACAGGTTGCCAGCCTCCAGGTGGGGCCTGGAGTTCTTCCAGAATTACAACTGATTTCCAGACTTGAGAGCTCGGTTCCCCTGGAGAAAATGGCAGCTTCAGAGGGTGGAGTCTATGGCATCCCACCCCTGCTGAGCTTCCTCCCCAAACTGCTTTTCCCAGGCTCCACACCCAAATTTCCAAAAATTCCCAACCCAGAGTTGGCAACCTTAGGAGACATCTGCATCTGTTCAGTTGAGCATTCACTTTCTGCACTATGGTATGTCTTGCCTTAGGGGTTTTTTTAAAAAAAATTGTTAGCATTGTTTTGTCATACACACTCCACATAACCTACCTCACAGGGGTGTTGTGCAGATAAACTGGAGGAAGGGAGAATTATGCAAGCCGTTTGGGGACTCCACTGGGAATAAAGGCATGGTATAAATGATGTAAATAAAATGCATATGCATGTACAAAGAGGCTCTCCACTGATATTACACTGAATGTCGCCAATCTGGGTTGGCCTGACTCACAGCCACGCAAAGGGCATGCTCGCTCGTCCACAAATATGTTGGGAGTGCGTCTGACCAGACTGGAACAATTTGACAATGAACAATGAACTTTGAACAATGACAGTTTTGAACTTTTATGATATTGATGGATGCCTTATTTGCATTACAAAACCTTGAGGTGGTGTTCTAAGCATGAATTCTTAATTCTCTGGTTGCACGTCAAGGATGTTTTTAACCACCTTACTCAAAGGGTCAAATAATATTTAAGGTAATATTTAAATTCTATACTGTCCCTGCTCCCATAAGTCTTCATTGGAAGGTTGATGCTGTTATGGGGGGGGGGGGGAGGCGGTGCTGAGAGGTGATTTTAATGACTGGAATGTGTGCTTGCTTAAAGTAGGCGTCCCTTCAATTAGTTTTGCTATTAAGTGGTCTCTGCTTTTATTATTCCCTTCTTGGGAAGAGGTTATAATTTTGCATGTTGCTATGGGATTTGGGGGCTTGTTTACATAGTCTGTGCTTGATCTGCAGATTGAATTCATCAGTTTGATAGCCCTGTGACATTTTTACACGGGTGAACATTTCCTGTTAAACCATAAATACTTTGGGTGGGGGCAGGGGGGAGATGACGCTAGAGAAACAGGAGTTCTTAAGACACATTTTCCCAACAGGCTTACACGTTCAGCCTCTCAAAAACCCAACCTTTGAGCAATAATCTCTGTTTACAGGCAAAGAGCACCATTTGAAAATGCATACCCTACTGATCTTTCTGAGATGGAGTAAATAATATAGAATTCCTTCCTGTCTGTTGTGGGATTATAAAGTGGAGCCATACTTTATGAATTGAAATGCTAACAAATGAGAGCTTTGCTTAAATCTTTTGTATACAGAAAGGAAAGCATGTGTGTGTGTGAGGCTTTCATTAGCTCATTCTGCTCTCTGCCATGTTCATAATTTGTCCTTGCCGTTTTTAAAATGCTATGGTTGCAACAGTGTAATAAAAGCAAACAGTCATTGTGTGAATCATACTTGTGTTTGCACACATGTTCCAGTGCGACCCCCAGAAATGAAAAAATGGATTCTCTTATATGCCTTATAAGACAGCATGAGAAACAATTGAATTGGAGGTTTAGGGGTGGGCTGCTGTCCCGTATGTAATTGCTCCCAGCTGGGATTGAAAAAGGAATTGACCACAGTAGAGCTTCTCTCCAGAACATGCAAGAAATTTAACAGGTGGCTCTTACATTTTTGCTGCGATTTAGCTGGAATCCTGCACAGAAGAAAGGTGGAGAGGATTCAGTAAGAAATTGAACAAGTATGCCACAGTGTATTTTCTTTCCTCTTATGACAGGAGGTTCATTTTCAAATAGAGGCGTTGGCCCTGTTCTGTAGGTTTGTATGTATTTACTTTATAGTGGTGGTGCCCTCAAGTCAGAGTTGACTTATGATGACCTCTGGTGGGGTTTTAATGGCGAGAGACTAACAGAGGTGGTTTGCCATTGCCTGCCTCTGCAACCCTAGTTTTCATTGGAGGTCTCCCATCCCATCACTAACCAAAGCCGACCCTGTTTAGCTTCTGAGATCTGACAAGATCAGGCTCCCCTGGGCTATCCAGGTCAGGGCACATCCTTTATACTCCACCCCTTTCTCCCCCATGTGGACCAAAGCAGTTTATAGCATTCTCCTCTCCTCCATTCTAACCTCACAACAACCCTGTGAGGAAGGTTAGGCTGAGAGAGTATGACTGGCCTAAGCTCACCTAGCAAGCTGCCATGGCAGACTGGGGATTCAAAGCTGGGTCTCTCTGATTCTAGGCTGATGCTCTAACCATTACACAACACTGTCTCTCGTGGTTAACAGTCCCACTGGCTTTGAAGAAGAAGGAAGGGCTGTTTGGGTGTTGGCAACCAGAAAGTGTCTAGATTGTGTACAATGGTGTGGAGTGTTAGCAAACGAAAAGTGCTCTCTGCAATGGGCCTTCTGGTCCAGCATCCTCTTTCACACAGTAGCCAGCCAGCTGCTACAGAGAGCCAGCAACCAGTGCATGGAGGTCAAGGCCTGCTGTTGCCTCCTAGCACTGGTATTCAGACGTCAGCGTATGTGTTATGTTAAGTCACTTCCGATTTATGGTGACTCTATGAATGAATGATCTCTGAAACATCCCATCACTGACAGGCTCACTCAGATCTTGCAGACTGGAAGATGCGGAATCTTTTATCCAGTTAAGCCATTTCATCAGATCTTTTGCTTTCCCTACAGCCATCCATCTTTCCTAGCATTATTGATTTTTTAAGTGACTCATCCAGAGGTCAACTGCCTCTAAATGTGGAGGTTCCCTTCAGTCACCGTGGCTAGTAGCCATTGATGAACCTCTCCTCTATGAATCTGTCTAATCCTCCTACAAGAACATTTGTCGTAAGAAAAGTGCCGCACCCAACTGGTTCTGCACAGCTTGGTTCTGGGCAAGAGCCTAGGTTTTCCAGGCTGTCTGCTATAGCACTCTCCTGCTCTTGGTCCCAGAGCAGGGCAATGAGGGCAAAATGGGTGTGTGTGGGGGGGGGGGGGCGGGAGACTGGCATTGAATAACATTCTAGGAATTTCCCAAATCTGTATGGTAAAAAGCCATAGAGATTGGGGGAATTCCTAGAGTGTTGCCGCATGTCCGACACCAGTTTCCACAATCTCCACTCCTGCCATCTTTTTGGAACTTGGTCTTTTGAGTTGGTGGTATAAGCTCTGTGATGACTAGCGCCACTGTGCAAGGAGAGGAAGGAATGGAAAGTGATGAGAAAACTTGATTTCTGGTTTGGATCTGTAAGGTTAATCTCCGACATCTTCCTCTTGTGTGGTGTGTAGAAGCATGTGATTAGCTATGTATATTATTACAAGAGGAAGCTAGAGAACACCTGTGCATATTTTCCCCTACTGTCCTTTTCTCTTAATTTTTTTCTGTGTTTACTTTACATTTTTCTCCTTCTCCTGCACAGTATTGCAAATCAGACTCACATAAGCCTTGCACACACACGTGTGTGCACAAACCAGCCCACAAAGACTGGAAATTGGGAGAAAGTGCAAGAAACTGAGCTTGCCTGCTGCTTGTGACCAAGTGTACTGGACCTGCCCCATCTGAATAAATTCACCGGGACATGAGAAGAGATGGTTTCTGAACAGTTAAAGAATTGTTGCATTTTTAAAGGGATCGTGAGTTAATGGTATTGCGATACTTTTATTTTCTTCATTTATACCCCATTTTTCTTCCCAATGAGAACCCAAAGCGGCTTATATTGTTCTCCTTTGTTTTATCCTCTCAACAACCTTGTGAGGTAGGTTAGATTGAGAGGGGGTGACTGGCTTAAGATCACCCAGCAAATTTCCATGGCAGAGGTGAGATTCAACGTTGGATCTCCCAGGCTAATGGTCTCTCCTCTAAACAACATTGACTCAAGTGAAGGGCTCGCACACGGAATCTGCAGGTAACTTCTGCGGTTGTCTTTGGAAATATTTTGTCCAGTGTTAAAGCTATGCTCATATTACCTGCAGTGAGAGATGCCTTTATCATGCCACAAAATAGTGTAGGATGTTTCAGTGTTATGAAAATAACTGTATTTCAGGGTGAAAAGAAAAATCCCTTTTCAGTGAGTGCATAGAGGGGAGGGTAGATTACGGATAATATCCACTTTTGTTCTCCTTTCCTCTTCAGTTGAGGATATAAATAGGGGTCATGAATGCTTGAGCTGTCTGAACATCAGGAAACCTACAAAAGACAGGAGCCCCAGATTGCACGTACAGGTCTGTAGGCCTTCTGCTGAACATGCCGTGGTGTCTGTGCATGCGCACCACGGGCATGAACTTGTTGTACCCCACTAATTTATATGTTCTCTGAAGTGTGAAAAGGGCATACACTGTACAGTCTGAACATAACTGGTGCATTCCTGAGCCACTGGTTTTCCGGACAGGAGGTGTGTGTTCCAACTTTCTGCATATGCAAATGTATTACCGTGTGTTGTATACCCAAACTAGGGTGGATTTGGGGGGGGGGGGGGTTGGCACTGTTCTTATCACTATATGGCCAATTAGATGAATGAGCTCATATCTTTGGAGCACTGTTTTGAAAAATTATGTGGCATAAATCCAGGCCAAGCTCAAGGCCAGGCTTTCAAATATTTCTGATCTCATTGATCACAAAAGATATAAGTAGGGTGAGTGGCTCTGATATCCCAAAGCAACCTCCCCTTCCTCCTTTTTGTTTCATGTTCCCCAGATTTTTGGAAGATTTCCACAAATAGGAGAAAAGGACTAGTGATTTTGATAAAAAAAGAATCCTCCCCTTCAGAGCACACTAATGGATGACATGTTTTCCCGTTTTGGATCCTGATCAGGATCACAATGGAGATGATTTAGAGGACTTGGATCGAAGGCTGGCCTCACTGCGGCCTGCTTTCCTTGGTTTTGAGGCCCATCCAGGAGTTCTACTTTCTCCGATTTATAGCTCACACATGATAAGAGCCAGTATGTTTGCCTCATTGAATGCCTGTTTTAATAACCAATGAAAAGGGCCTATATCCCAGCTGTGCACCTCACAGACACACACAACTCCTTCGCTTCCACAGAGAGAGTGTGGCCAGTAGCTCACTGGTACTGAAAACACAGATATCGTTAACAAAGGCAGGCGTACAGAAAGAACGGAAACAGATGCACTCAAAATCTTCTTTTTTGCAATCTAAACTTGACTGTAGCTAAGGCAAAATTGGAACCTTTGTCTATTTATTTATTTAGTTCATTCCTATTCCACTTCTCGCTAGTGTGGCTCCAAAAGGCTTACACCATTCTACCCTTCTCCATTTTATCTCTGTGTGTCCCCCTTTCTTAAAAATCTACCCCTCATCTGCTCCTTGCCCCAATCTAAAAGCTAAATGCAGCCTCTGATATCATGTGGATAAGGCAGAGTACACCCCAACCTTATTTTTAGTTCTGCTGAGGGGTTGAAAATCCCTGTTTGTAAGTAACCCTTCCCCCAACTCTTCGTGGGAATACCGGCTCTAAGGCCTGTTCAAGGATGACGAATGTGGGGTTGGAAGAATGCCTGAATCCTAACACCCGAATTGCTTTGTCTCACTGGATTCAATGGCCCATGCTTCATGAGTAGGTTTGCCAGCTCCAAGTTGGGAAATTTCTAGTGATCTGTGTGTGTGGGGGGGGGGTGAAGCTTAGAGAAAGCAGGGTTTGGGGAGGGAAAGGGCCTTGGCATGTTATAATTCTATAGAGCCCCCCTCCCCTGCCCAAAGCAGCCATTTTCTTTAGGTGAACTGATCACTGGAGATCAGTTGTAATTCCAGGAGATCTTCAGCCACCACCTGGAGGCTGGCATCCCTATGACCTATGGGTAACTGAAGTCCTAACCAGACATTACACTTCCCTAAATAACAACAACAACATTAGATTCATATACCACCCTTCAGGACAACTTAATGCCCGCTCAGAGCAGTTTACAAAGTATGTTATTATTATCCCCGCAACATACACCCTGTGAGGTGGGTGGGGCTGAGAGAGCTCCAGAGAACTGTGACTAGCCCAAGCTCACCCAGCTGGCTTCAAGCGGAGGAGTGGGGAATCAAACCCTGCTCTCCAGATTAGAGTCCCGTGCTCTTAACCACTACACCAAACTGGCTCTACAATGGGGAACGGCTTTGGTCCAATTTCCAAACCATGCTTGTATTTCACAGCAGAAATCACTTGGAGGTATTATGTCAGTATTTGGAATTTGAATGTTTCATCCACTCTGCGAGGCAGGGGGTGGGGGGATATATATAAATAAATTAGAAATACATGTTTTTAACACAGTATCTGTACAAATGTATGACTGAGCATCTATGCAAACTTATCTGTGTAGGCATGTTCATTTGTTTAAATATTCGCATATAGATATTTTAAATTTTTAAAAGTGAATTGGCAATTTAGGCAAAAAGGGATAAATTTCACATGCCCCACCTTGTGGCCAAATGTTGGAACACTTCTAAACCTGCAGATTTAAGGAAACGTAATGAGCATGCTCCAGACTGAAAGCCCCCCCCCCCCCCCCGGGATAGTACCATGGGGTTATGTCTACACATTGGGTATGCACTGTAGACGTGTAGAATAAACGTCATGCCTATGCTGTAGTGTCATTTCTGGCGCAAGCCCAGAGATGATGTCATTGCATTGGTGCATTGCTCCAGGAATCCCTCAAAATCCTAGCGCATCACACCAATGCAATGATGTCACTTCCAGGTTTTTTTGCCTGTTTCTAAGTCCCTGCCCCCTAAAACTCCTGCCATTTGCCAGCCTACATGGAAGCTTGCTGCATAACCTTGGGCCAGTCACATATGCTCTCATCTTGGCATGCTAGGGTTGTGGTGTGGATAAAATGGGGAGAGGAGGAAAACTTCGTAAGCTGCTTTGGAATCCTATCAGGGAGAAAAGTGGAGTATAAATATCTAAATAAATGCATATATACATAGAAAGGAAAGCACTATGTGATGCATAAAACAGTGGAGATCACTGAGGAATTGGACTGTAGGGTAAGTGTAATGATTCTAAGTAAATGGGTGCATGTGTCTTTAAATGCTTGGTGTGAGCTAGGTGAAGAGTGGGGGGTGAGAGAGGGAAGAGTGAGTGATGTGACTGGTTGATGACTGAGAGTGTGGGCGGAGTGAATGCAGTTTGAGACTGACAGTAGAGAGAGAAAAGTTTTGAGTCAGAAGAAAGCAGGCTAGCTGTGTGCTGCCTGAATATGTTGAAGTGTTTATGAGCGAAATATAACCTGTGTGGAACCTGAACTGAGCATGTTTGTGAAAGGACACTCAGTCAGGGAAAGAGAGGCCAGCTGTGTGCTGCCTGAGCAGGTTTCATATTTCTGTGAATAAGAGAAAGAGGCTAGCTGTGTGCTGCCTGAGGAGTTTTAAGCATTTCTGTGAGAGAAATATTGAGTTAGAGAAAGAGGCTAACTGTGTGTGAAGCCTTAGAAGAAATCTGTATGAATGAGTTTAAATGAAGTAACTTTAAGAACCAAGAACTACATTTATAAAACCAATACGCTTCTTGACTAAATAAAAGTTTATTTTGTTTTGTTATATCCCAGAGTAGCTGTCCTTGCCATATCCCATTCCTATCCTCAGGGCCACATAGAACCACGAAGGAGCCTGATGCTTTGGAACGTTACCAAGGGGAAAACTTAAAATATATTGGAATGTGATATTCCTGGTGGCAGCGGGCTGCCCAGGGGGTGTTAAGGGAAAGATTAAAAGAAATATCTACTCAAAGAAAGTAAAGGGCGTAACAGTAAGAAATGGGACTACACAGGTACAGCAAGAAAATGGGGTGAGTTGTTCATGGGGAGAAAGGGGTTAATAAGGTAGAGCTGTAACAAAAATTGTTTTCCCATTCTTAACATGGGGATGTGGCCCTCTTGATTTAGTAAGAACAAAATGTTGGCTGTGGGAGAGATTTGCAGGGTGCACTTTTGATCCAGAATAACCAATTTTAGAATATGGCAGTCACATAAACTCTGAACAAGTCCTTGCCTTCCATGGAACCCTCCAGCTATGGACATAGGCCCAGCAGATGGCTGGTAAGAGTTTGCCAAACTTCAGTTTCTGTAGATCCTGTGGTTATATTAGTATTAATTGATTACAGTCCCAGAGAGGAAGGGGGGTCATTCTTTCACATCTCTCCCTGAGCATTCTCTAGAGTCCCCTTGTGTTGATTTCCCATTCTGCATCTCTAATGTGCCTTCCTACAGTGATGGAAAGTTTCTTTTAAAAAATCCTCCTGTTGTAACTTGAAATCCTATTGATTGTTCAAGAAATACAGAGATGGCTGTGTCAATAGTCCCCTTCGAGAAGACATGTGGCATCTTAGAGAAAGGACGTCTTGACACTTCAGCGGTCATTAAACTTGCTCAGCATTTGACTTAATTGCCCAGATGAAAATCCTGCAAGCATCCTTTCCAGCAGGATGACGGATACAACTTGCTGAAACCAATCAGCTGCCGGTTCCAGAGGGAGGTTGTTGGAAGACGAGAGACTCTGAATGCTTGCACAATCCGGACTGAAGTCTCAGACTGTAAAGCAGCCGGATTCTATTGTGATGCAAAATATTTCCTTTGCATTGTAAGGGTTATTGGTTTTTTTTAAAAAAAAATCCCCACTCTGTTCAGTAGATCAATATCGTCAGTCCTGTTTACCTGAAATCCCTTTAGCCTGCTAGTATAAGGATTGAATCTCAGTCATTCTGCATACAAAGCACATGCTCTACTTGTAAGCCGCAGATATTAATCTCATCTTGGAGGTTGAGGAGAGAATGAGTCAGAGAGAGAGAAGAGGAGGCCAGCTGCATCAGACCACAGGCCCATTGTATCCAATGGTGGGCCAGATGTTCCTGGGAAGCTGACAGCAGCAGTCCCCCTTTGTACATCTCCAGCATCTGGCATTCAGGGGAATTTGGAATCGGAACAACAAGGCTGAATTAGCTCTCAGAGCTACCAGGCAGTAGACAATGACTTGCTTAAGGCCAGTTGGAGAGTTCACATCAGAGGGGGTAACTTGAGAGCCCAGGTCTTCCTACTTCACAGCTGTGATTACTTCTATTCCCACTGTTACCTGCCCGCTACATCCTTTTGCATCTTCTTCACAGGGTTCCCAGGTCTTCAAAGGGGTAGATTCTGGAAGCTTTAAGAGTGGCACCTGCTAGAGAAGAGGGTGAAGTTTGGTCACATTTCCTTAAAGAAAATGCTTCTCCATCATTTATTTCCAACTAATATTTACGTTATTTATAGTCTGCCTTTTTCGTTGAAACTGGTGGGTTATGCAGTGCAAGTCAATATGATCAACGGGTGGGACATTCGATAAACAATGCAATAGGATATGCAAATGCAAATTTGCAGAGATTTGAAAATAACAAACCACACTTCATTTCCCAGAGTGTATAGAAAGATAGTCAATTAATTATTTCTAATATATTTAACAGTGTATTTGAAAACAAGCAGAAATCCAATACAGAGCCAAAACAATGCTGACACAGAGTATAAGCAATTAAATTGGACATATTAAACAACACAAACTGCCCAATAGGATCATACTTATAGCAACAGACAGTACGCAGTAGTATAGTCTACGGTCCCTATCAGGCTGCCCCATTCTATAAGGTAGGAGCCACAACACAGAATGTGCATGTATGGGCAGTTGTTGATTTTGTCCATTTGCTGGGTGGCACCTGCAGAAGATCCTGTTCAGATGAGTGAAGCTGGAACAACAGAAATAAATACAAAATTGTTGAAAATAACTAAAAAATATAAATTAAAAACACCGGTATAAAGTTTAATAGGAATACATAGATTCGATTAAAAGCATCATATGGTTGTATATATACATACGAAAACCTTGTATATATATAAAATAAAATCGTTTCTAAAAAAATTTAAATTGGGATTTAATTGGCTGTATCTCTTTTTTTTAGATTTGTTTGCAAAGGAAGCACAACCCCCTATTATGATCAGTGCCCTGACTTCTTTTCATGCTGCTCTAGGGTAGAATTCTAAGGAATTCACTCCGTGTTATTTTAATTTCATCTCAAGTGTGAGTAATTTTTATTAAAACATATATGTTTGATGTTGGTTTTACACTCACCATCCTTATATCAACCACTGCACATCCCGCCCCCCCCCCCCCCCGCCCCATTTTTCTCTCTTTCAGGTTCAGTATGTGCTAGGTCATGTATGCATTTTATTGAGGGGGTGTTGTCTTTAATATTTATGTACCACTGAGGAAGGCCTTTGGGCTGAAACGTGCCTTGTTTTATTGGGTTTGTATATATGGCTATTAGTTGTACTGTTATACTTATATATTCATGATTTTATTTTACGTATTTACTAGGTTTGAGTACGTATATGTACAACCATATGGTGCTTTTAATCTAATCTATGTATTCCTATTAAACTTTATACTGGTGTTTTTAATTTATATTTTTAGTCATTTTCTACAATTTGATATATATTTATTTCTGTAGTTCTAACCACCTTGCAGGGATGTTGTTTTTCACTCTCCTTTTTTGTTGTCTTTACCAGATGAGTGAAGCTGCCATGGCAGAGCATAGGGAGAGAGGCGGTCCTGTAGATATGAGGAACCAAGGCCCTGAAGGGCTTTGTATGGGAGAGCCAAAACCAAGTAGAGCCAAGTAACTTATGGATAGCCAATGAAGTTGGCTGCAGAATGAGTGTAACATGCACGCTCTGTATAGTTCCTGACTGTAAACGAGCTGCAGCAGTCTGCACCAACTGGAATCTTTGAGTTGACTTCAAGGGAAGGTCTATGCAGAGTTTATTACAGTAGTCTAGTCTTGAAGTTACTCTGGTGTGGATCCAGGTGGCCAGATTGGCTGTGTCAAGGTAGGGGGCCATGTTCTGGGCTTGACTAGAAGGCTGTTTTTGCAGCTGCATTAACTTGCTTCTCAAGTAGCCGCGCTGCATCCAGTATAATCCCTAGGCTTTTAACGGAGTCTGCAAAGCTCAACTGAATCCTATCGAAAGTAGGAAGCACAATATCCTTCAAGATCTCCTCCTTCCCAACCACCGTCACTTCTGTTTTGTCAGGATTCCGTTTTAATTTGTTTGCTTTCAGCCACTGGACCCCAGCTGTGAGGCAGTGCCTCAAAACCCCTGTTGCGTCTCCAGGGGATTTGCATAGCAAAATATAGAGCTGGGCATCATCCGCATATGGCATGCAGTTCCTTAGCTAAGATTGTTGCCCTTTCTTCCATGTGCTTCCAAGACAGATGTGTTGTTTTGTCTAGCAATATCTGTTTCACAGTCATATTCTCCCATAAGAAGATCCATCCTCAACAGCGTCAGTAAATGGCAAGCTCCCAAAGTTTTAGGCCTTGTTGGGCACCTCTTCAGTTTTTGACTTACCTTGTGTTGCCTCCTGCTAAAGACAACAGCTGCCTGAGTGGACCTAGTTTGGTCTCACACAATGTCCTGGTCCCATCAAGTTTAACAAGAGGCTTTTTCCCCTTCTTTCTTATCTTGCCTCAGACCAAGTATTATTCCAAAGTGAAGATTTCTGCAATGGAAGCGCATGTTTCCAATCAGCCACTTTCCCTTGTACCTCCTTGTTTGCTTTCCAATTTATTTTTAATGGACCTGACACCCTTGTTTATAATAATAAATATTAAGTCCAGGAATACAATGAGACTGTTTCAGGGTTTTTTTAAAAAATAACTTTGCAGAAAAGGGGGGGGGGAATAGAACAAATCCTTCTAAATCTGATGAAACTTGATGAAGACTGTCTCCTGCGGCAGAGAAATATGATTTTGGTATTGCTGCTGTGAAAACACAGTTTGAGATAGCTAGCGTTTCATTGCTTTGACTCGCTGCCAACTCCTTAAGACAAGACTCCCCTTTGTGTCTCACACAACTCCACTTTCCACATGCAGGCCCTTTTGTCTTCTATCACCCACCTGACTTAAGACAAACAGTGAGCAAGGTGGTAGGTTCAAGACATAATATTATTGCTTTAACCAAGTTAAACCACTTAAGAAGGGATCGGTGTGGGGAAAGGAACAGGAAGTGTTAAAGAATGAATCTCATCTGGACTTCAAAAGGTGGCTGCCACCAGGGGAGAAAAGCTTTCCTCTAGGACTGTTGTGGGAAAGGATTGACAGTTTCAAGGTAGTGCAGAATGGCTTTGTGCTTGGCATTGGGAATAAGGGGCCATAGTTCTAATGGGGGGGGTCGAGTGGGACTTGATGATTTCAGTTGAGGACAACCATCCCTGGAGGAGGTTTCCTTGAAACATGTTGCTTAACAGCAGGGCTTTTTTTCAGGGGGAACGCGGGGGGATGGAGTTTCGGAACCTCTTGAAAATGGTCGGCGCGGAGGGCAATCTCAACTCCCCTCTGTCTGGAGATCAGGGGGCGGGGCCACCAGCCATGTGACCATGTTCTCCGAGGGCAACCCACTGAGTTCCACCCCCTCTTTTCCCAGAAAAAAAGCCCTGCTTAACAGGGTTCTGAAATGGCCTCTTTCTCTGTCATGGTGGCATTCAAACAGAAGTAGGGGGTTGTCTATTTACTCTTGCCTTGCCCCTCTCCCGTCTTTGTGATCAGGGAGCCTTTTTGACCACTCACAAAAAAATGACTAGAAAACAATACATGCTTCCAAAGAAACTGGACAGTTTCTTTCCCAGGGTGCTAAGAAGAGGTAATGGCAGCCATGAGAAGGGAATGCTGCTTAAGTGTGGCAGGAGTGCATGAAGCGTTGTAAGAGCCCTTTAAGGGCAGCAAAGGAAAGAGGAAACAGATCGGACCCATGGAGTTTAGTTCATCACGAAATCTCCTGGGCAAGCCCTAGCCAAATGAATGGGAGCTGCACAAGGACATAAAGGTTGTTTAAGGAAGGCTTGCACAGAAGAAGTGGGTTTTCCCCATCAGGCATCACTGCTGGCCAGCTGGGGAGCACAAAAGAATTTGCTGCTAGGCACCCCCTGTAACCTGGGAGCCAAAGTTCCCAAATGCTGTTCTTAGGGGAAGCAGAGATGCAGGGAGCATTTGGGGCTGCAGTGGGAAAGGGGACACAAGAAGGTCACGCCCCACAGACAGAGATCCTTCCCTTTGCAGAATCGATCTGATGGCTCCAAGCCACAGATCTGGAAGAGCCCTCAAGCACTTTGTATTCCTGGCAAAGTTTTCCCTACTTCTAAATAGCCACTCCCCTCTTGAACTAAATTCAGATGGCCTTCCTTTGAGTGTTTGTTCCTTCAGAACAGAAAGCTTTTATGTGCTTTGAGTCATTTGCCTCAAGCATTATAGAAGAATGGTAATCACATTGTTAACTTCTGCTGATGAGGAATGAGTGAGGGCAAGTGCGCCTTCCTCTTTTTGTATTCCTCTGCCCATTGCCACAGATTAAAGGGACCCATTCCCCAAATCTTCCTCCTTCCTGGTCATCCCTCTGTCCATGATGTTCTGCCACAACTTTTGTATTAGTAAAAACAGCCCTGTCAAGTAAGTTGGTCTTATTAATTGGTTGACCTAAAATCCCTTTAATGGGAGATGGTGAGAATTGAACCTAAGATCTTCTGCATCAAGAGTACATGCCTCCAGAGCACATATTTTATTAAATATAGATAGCAGATGGAAATGTTCCACCATAACTTCCCCGTTAGTTCCAAGATGGCAAACAGGTGTCTGAGAACCTGGGGGAGGGAAAAAGAGAAGTGGCTTGGTGGGGAAGCCAGATAAAGCACTCCTCCCCCTAGTGGCATTATTCCCCACAAGATTTGAGTTTTATGGGAGATCTGCCAAAGTCTCATTTGGCAGCCATAACAACTCCCCCATGCACAACTCGGTGGCTTGTATGTTCTGTGTAACGGCAGAGAGCCTTTTCATACAAACCATGAAGTTGCACATGAGGGAGTTGTTAAGACTGCCAAACTGGACTTACTCACTCTAACCATCCGCTCTTGCCTCACATGTCTCAAAAAATCCATCAGTCATACTCTCGAACTCTGTCAAACAGCCAAGCCCATATGTTTTTGCCCTTTTGTAAGTGCCTGAAGGCCATTTCCAAGAAAGAGCAGTTTCTAGGGAATTCTAACTAACTGGAAGGGACTTTCAGCCGTCAGCTGGATGGTATGGATGGAGCTGCACAGCTCTTCCCAAAATCCAGGATAAGAATGGCTTGAACTAGAGGGTTTAATTAGGTAAGAATGTTAGTAACTAACTATTGAGCAAGTTGGAAGAGTCCACCCATTCGCCAAGATGAACAGCCACATCCATCCATTCCCAAAATGAATCTGAGGCTAGCTAGTGACTTTAGTTCAAGACAAGTTCCCAAAGCAGATTCACAGAAAAGCACCTGCCCACATGAGTTTCAAGATAATGCTGCTATTTTATGAAAATCATTGCAATTGTTGCTGAAATATGCATTGTTTTATTACCAAAAGGCTGCAACTGCCCATCTACTTTACTCATTTTTAAGTGGTTTTGAATTATTATTGTTTTCAATTATAGTCCTTTCTCACTAGAACTCAAGGTGGATTACAATTTTGATATAAAAAAAACTTTTCAGTTAATGAATAAGTGGATTACAAAATATACAACATCAGAATCTGTCAGAAAAGATTCCTAGTATGACTAAACAATACAGTTGGTCTGGGATCGTGGAAATGGAGAAAAAGAAAACCAGAATACATGCAAACAGATCTGTTTAAGGCAACAAGACAGTGGCCGTTTCCACACGTCTTTACCTAGCACAAAACTCACGGAATGAGGGCGTCTTCCTGGCATGATTTCTGATGTCATCACTCCACGATTTCATGGCACGATGATGTCAGAAATTGCACCAGGAAGACTCTCTTGTTCCGTGAGTTTTGCGCTTGGTAAAGACATGTGGGCCCTGACCTGGATAGCTCAGGTGAGCCTGATCTCGTTGGATCTCAGAAGCTAAGTAGGGTTGGCCTTGGTTAGTAATTGGATGGGAGACCTCCAGCGAAGACTGAGGTTGCAGAGGCAGGCAATGGCAAACCACCTCTGTTAATCTCTTGCCATGAAAACCCCACCAGGGTGCACCATAAGTCAGCTATGACTTGAGGGCACCACACACACACAAAGACGTGTGGAGCTGATCCATTATGCTCCAGCTTTGCTCCTTCTGCAAGAACGCCCTCATGAACAATTCTGTTTTGCACATTTTACCAAGATAGAAGTGTGAGAGCCTTCCTAGTAGCCTCAGGCAGAATGCCTTTATTTAAAATGTGCTGTTCATCAGTATCACTAGGGGTGAACTGCCTCCTTTTAATTTTAAATAAAATAAAGAATGTACCACAAAACACACTGGGAATAAACATCATTTATTTATTTAGATATTTATATGCTGCTTTTCTCCCCATTTGGGATCCGAAGCAGCTTACATTGTTGCCTTCCTTCATCAATTTTATCCTTACAACAGCCCTATGAGGTAGGTTAGGCTGAGAGAAAGTGACTGGCCCAAGGTCACCCAGTGATTTTAAAGGGCAGAGTGGGGAACTGAATCTGGGCCTCACAGGTCCTAGTCCAACATCCTGTCAACTATACCACACTGTTACTGTCATCTTCTGCATAGCCTGCTGGTTGGCTGGTTTGCTGTGCTGTGTGTGTGGCTTACTGAAAAGCATCTCCTAGCACTTGGTCTTTGATTTAACCCCTCACTTCACTACAGCTGGTCTCACTTATTGATCTCACTGAGGATCCCCGATAAACCTCTGAGAAACCTGCAGGTTTCCTGGGCCCCTGCTGTATTGAAAGGAAATCTTAAGTACGCTCTTATGTCTTTTCTATTTGGATATTACTCATCTCACTCTGTCCCATGAGCTCAGAGGGGCTTACTGCTGTTTTTTCCCAAATGTAATAATTTCTGTTTCCCAAAAGCCTGCAACTGAAATGTCTAATTTGCAGTATGCCAATAGAAACGTCTTTTAAAAGGCATTTTTGATGCATTAAAATCTGTCCACCCAAACAGCCAACCAAAGGGCACTGTTTTTACCAGGTGACCACCTGTTCAACACTCAAGCTGGCATTGCATGCACCAGCAATGCCTGGTGTAGACCATATCCACCACCTACTCCAAAACTGCTGCCAACGAGCCGTGCCAGAATGTCCAAGCTGTCCCAAGCAACTGCTTGGCCTTTGAGCAGTCCTGCTTGCTCTCTACTTAACCTTCCTCGGTGTGTTATGATGATAAAATGGGAAAGGATAGAAAACGGTGTATGCAAACCTCCTTGAGCTCCTTGGACAAAAGGTAGTACAATTTTGATGAAGGATCCCAAGTCGGGTTGCCAGTTCCTTGCTGGGAAATTCCTTGAGATTTGGGGATGCACCCTGGAAAGTGAGGAGGGGAGGGTCCTCAGCATGGACTTGATGCCAGAGTCCACCCCTCTTTTGAGAAACTAATCTCTGTAGTCTGAAAATCAGTTGTAATTCTGGGAGAACGCCAGCCCCTACCTGGAGGTTGGGGAACCTGAACCCCCACTTTCAGATGTACACTCAGAGGTATTTGGGTGAGGGTAAATTCCCTTCTTGCAGTGTCTTGCTTCCTGTTGTTCTTTTATCATTAAATCCAGTACAGTGTCATGGTCAGAGCATGGGTTAGGGCCGAGAAGAAGTAGGTTCTAATCTCTAACTACAAAATACATTTTTCCTAGGGATATCTCCAGGTCAGGCTGAGAGATATCTTTTCAGGTTCTGCGATTCCCAGGTATAGACCAGGTGTGGACTGACACTGGAATGGGTGGGGAAAGGGGGCTTAGACCTCCTCTGCTCACCATTTTAGCAATTTTATATGGCCTCAGTCAGCCATTGTTTGCCCCACTGGGGAAACTTAATGTGTAACTCATCAATACTCACGGAGCCCCCAATAGGGCAAATGGTATCTCCTCATGGCCATTTGAGGTTGGGAATTTGATGCAATAGGAAGCCTCTTTTCTCCAGGTGCCACAGTCCCAATCCAAATCAGGCCTGTGCATGCATAGGAAATAGGATTTCCAACCTCCAGCTGGTAGCTGGAGATCTCCTGGAATTACAACTGATAACCAGATTACAAAGATCAGTTTCCCTGAAGAAAATGGTTACCTTGGAAGGCGGAGACTCTGGTATTATATCCAGCTGAGGTTTCTCCCCTTCTCAAGTCCTGCTCTCCCCAGGCTCCAGCCCCCGAATCTCCAGGAATTGGATTTCCAGCTCCTGGAGCTGGCAATCCAAATGGCAAACAAGAACCTCAGAACATGTCTTTTGACTCAGTCCAGTGCAGAAGACTTATTGTACAGTAGGAGCCCTTCCTCCAGTGAGTGACCCAGAAGAGATATCATCCCATATGAGTGTCACTCTAGCATTGTCTCCAAACTCTGTGGTTTATGGTTTGAGAGAAGGCTACAGAAGGTGATGACATAACTTCCGGGTTATTCTGTGACATCACTACATTGTGCCATTTCCAGCAGGTGCCCTCACCACACAGTAAGTCTCTCAGTGCCCCTCATTTCCACTACAATTTCCCCCTACTGCCCAGCTGAGCAGCAGCAGGCAAAACTGGTGGGGATGGGGGTGGAAGGGCTTCCACCAAAGTGGAACACCTGGCCTCCCTAATCCAGGGATGTCCCTGGGGGAAATGTATCATGTAGTTACGCCCGTTGTCAACTATGAGGCATACTGAAATGACCTTGAGCCAGTCACAGACTCTCAGGGTAGAGATGAGGACGAAACAAAAAGAGGGAAACTACATTTACTGTCCTGACTGAGGCCCTTGGAAAGAAGGGCAGGATAAAAATGTAATGGAGGTTATACATATTTATTTGCTACCATTGTGCTTACACAGAGAACATTCTAGACAAACATAACTCCAAGACCTGAAACTTTAACTGCAAGAAGGGATGGTTTCTGAATACAAAGCAATTAGTGGTATGTTTTTTTTTAAAAAGCAATTAGCCCCAAAGGTAGCACATCTTCAGCAGAACTGACCTGTGGTCTTCGGAGAGTATTACAAGCTCCCTGTCTTTCCTCCCCAAGTCATGAATGGATTAGTTCCTTGCTGTGTGACCGATTTGGCAAGCAGGTTTTAAACAGTGTGAAAGGTCTGGCCAGCAGGAGCCGGGCTCCTGACTTCCTACTGTGCCAGTATAAGGGTCAGGGACCTTGCAGCAAATTAAAGGACAAAGTGCCTTTTATCCAGGCCTGAGATTAGCTGTAGCTCTTTGGGGAAAAGAGGCACAGAAGAGAATCCTCCTCTCCCCCCCCCCCCCCGCTCCCACTGCCATTCATGAACGTAGGGTAGAAATCAACAACCGCCCTCAAAAGAGAAATGATCCATTTTTTCTCACTTGTGCATGTCACACGGGCAGTAAGCCTGTTCAAAGGGCACTTTATATTAATGTGGGGATTCCAACACTGTAATGCTTTTGTGTTGCTTTTCAGAGCATGGGATGGTGGCATTCCTTCATCAGCAGGCCAGAGAGTGCAGTGGTTAAAGCATCAGACTAGGATCTGGGAGGTCCAGGTTCAAATCCCCAGAATGCTCACTGGGTTTGGGCCAGTCTTCCTCATACTAGCCTACCCCAAAGGCTTGTTGTGCTGGTACAGTGGAAGAAGGGAGACCAATGTATGCTGCTCTGAGCCCCTTGAAGGAAAAGTCATATAAAAACGTACATCATCATCATAAAAAAGTGATTTGTCACTAAAAAGCAATCATCCTAGCTAGGGACATTTGATGTAGCTTGGGCATTTTAGGCATGGAACAGGTGACATCCTGGAAGAGCCACGACTGGCTCTCCAGGTAGCAGCCATGAGGGGGCCTGATTTGGGGCAGGAGGGTTTCTTTTACTGCCCTGCCATTGCCTTAACATCCAATCTCCTGCCCAGAGCTGATGGTACAAGACAGGCAACCTGTTTATTCCCCACTATTGCCACTAGCAGGGCAAACAGCAGCTCCAAGATATCATTTGAGTTCCGAAAAATTATGCAGGAGGAAAAGTCCTCACTCCCCACTCCCGCCACAACCCCCCAGCCAGGAAAATGGTACCAAGGAGAAAAGTTGTCTCCTCCTGGGGCCATGACTCTGATTTGAAGTGGGAATTTTCCATGGCTCTTTATGATGAAAAAACATGCTGGAGAGCTGATCACATATCCGGTTGGACTCTTAGCTGCTCCTAATATCAAAGTATAACGCCACTGTTGCATTGGAATTTTTAAGGTGCTGCTGTGACACTGCCTTAGCCGGAGTCAGCCTATCTAGGTCACTGTTCTGACCTACTACTTGACCCTTTTAACTGGCGGTCCCAGGGATCAAATCTGAGACCTTCTACATGCAAAGCACATGCTCTGCCTCTAAGCTTCAGCCTTTTGCTCCAAGGAACCACAGACATCACGGGTTGTAACTGATAAACCACAAGGGCAAGGAAACTCGTGGACATCCATCAGTCCTGCCTCGTCCTCCGCCCTCCCCCAACTAATGCTGTGGCTCAGGAAAGCCTCGTGGACAAACTTCTCTGAGGCACAGGGAGGTGGGTGAGGGAGGGTGAGGAAGATGGCCGCCACCCCCCCCCCCCCATCTACCAATGGAGCCTCTTCAGCCAGCACAGCCATTATTGGTGGAAGTGATGACTATTGGTCAGTGAGCCCCCGCTATCTGGCACCTCCTTTTAGGAGGTTCCAGGGGGCTGCTGTGGGGAGGCAGAAAAGATCTGTGAGAGCTGGGTTTAAGCCTATAATTTTTGCAGGGGTGGGGGTGGTTTTAGAAGAGAAATGTGTCCTGACCTTCTCACTGAAGGACATGTCCCAGAGTTTATCAAGGATGCTTAGACAGTAACATTGCAATTCCAAGCAAAGTTACACCCTTCTAAGCCTGTTGATTTCAATGGACTTCGAAAGGGGTAACTCTGCTGAGGATTGGAGCAGTAAAGTTATTTCAGTTTGTAGGGTAGATGTGGCCAAAACGGCTGGGGCGGTTGCAGATGTGGCCACTGTGGCTGCTGCGGCTGCTGCTTCCCGTCCTTATGCAAAGGAGCAGATGCCTTCGCTCTGCTGAAGGGGTAGAGGTGACCATTGCTGGTTGAGATATTTCTAGCAGAATGCTTTGCGCGTTGGCTCCTAAGAGCTTGTTCTCTTTCTCGCTCCTACCTCCTCCCCCTTCCTGAGGTGGGAAAACTGATCCCATCTGAGAGTTCACAAGAGGTCAGTTCCAAATATGTTGATCCTGTGTAGGCTTAAGTGGGGGAAATAGCGCCAAGCACGAAGGTGTCTGGTTTGGAGCAGGTCCACCTCTCCTAATCACAAGTAACGATGAGGACTTTCAGTCAATCTAGGAAATTTCCATCCGTTTGTATTCTGGCTCCATCAGGAGGAGGATGCTGGTTCCAGCCATTTCCTTCTGTAATGGTTACCTGGCAGCGGCTCTCCCTTTTTAGGCATTCCAGTGGTGTTCCGAATAACTTCCTGCATTTTCATGTCAAAGTGTAGTTATTGCAAACTAATCACATTGTGGATTTTCAGTGGTTTAGGACAAAGAAGGAAGGAAGCAATGCCCTTGACGGCATTGCACAGAAAGGGCAGAAGAAGCCATAAACTATGACCAGAAGAAACCAGCATGGCTACTGCTTGCTTGCTCCCATGCCTCTTTTTTCTGCTACCGTCTGGACTTTTCTTCGAGAGTGTCTGCTGCAACTTGTTAGACAGAACTTCAATTATTCTGTGTAAGTGCAGCCCAGCCTACTTCCACATAATATAACATTTGATTTATATACCACCCTTCAGGATGAATTAACACCCACTCAGAGCGGTTTACAAAGTATGTCATTATTATCCCCACAACAAAACACCCTGTGAGGTGGGTGGGGCTGAGAGAGCTAGAAGCTATGGGCCAAGCTAGAAGTGACGAATTACACTTGAATGGCAAGTGAACAGACTCACATGTATTCCTCCCTATTCACTTGTGCTCCACTTGCACTTCACTCAATCACTATGTAATCGAGTGGAGCGCAAGTGGAGTGCAAGTGAACAAGGAGGAACACATGATAGGGCCAAACTACAAGTGATGCCTGACACTAGTTGGACACTTGTCAGCTTCCCTCAAGTTTTGATGAGAAATGTAGGCATCCTGGTCTTGCAGCTTGGCTCTCCAACTGCTGTCCAATGGACTTTTCAACTGTCACTTGTCCAACATTCCACCAAGCTGCCTACATTTCCCCTCAAAACTTGAGGGAAGCTGACAAATGTCCAACTAGTGTCAGACGTCACTTGTAGTTTAGCCCTGAGTCTGTTCACTTGCCATTCAAGTGTAATTCGTACTTCTATCTTGGCCCTATGACTGACCCAAGGTCACCCAGCTGGCTTCAAGTAGAGGAGTGAGGAATCAAACCTGGTTCTCCATGAATGATCTGCACCACCTCAGCTCTCCTGTAGCAGGAAAAATTTTTCCAGAGCATTCACAAGGCATCCTCCTCCTCCCATTCCCTTATAGTTTCTCCTCCTTTGGTCTGATATTTGATTCCATGCTTCTAGAAACATCAGTCAAATCCAGGATTTCCTGCAGTGTGGATGAGAAGGCATGGATGAGAAGGTGTGGAGTCCTGCACCTCCCCACCCACATCTAGCCCCATTTCCCCTCCCTATCCCATTGCGCCCTCCATCCCCCTCCCCCTCTGCTGCTGCTGGAGGGCTTTTTAAAAAAATCAGTAATAAGTATATCATTATAGTGATATGCCTACAACATTTTCTTAAAGCAAGCAGCAACATCGTGCGGTAGAGCACAGGGGTGGGGTGGGGGGTGAATGGCAGGTGCAAAGGAATGGAGAAGGAAAGCCAAAGAATGGTGCCGTATGGATCCTGCATTGCTTCTGCATTCACCACAGCAGTGAGTCCACGATGGGGAATCCTCTCATGTTCCCGTATTCCAGCAGGCCCCAGCCTTGCACTCCTTTTCCACATTTGTGCAATCAAAGCAAAGCCCTCTTTTTTTTAATAAGAGGAGGAGGAATTGGAGCAGGCCCGCTAAACGGGTGCTTCTCTTCAAAGCCATTTCAAAAGGAGACAGTCTTAAGTGAGCCAAAGCAGCCAGCACTTAATGGCTGTCTTTGTCTGTCAGCAGGGCGAGCACTGAGGGTTAACAGGCTGGCTCCGGGAGATGGATGAGGTCCTGTGACGGGGATGGCTATCCGAGGTCACTGCTCCGGCAGCCAAGTCCCAGGCTGACCCCTCATGAGATAAGCGTGCTCTGGTCAGTCACCATCCCTGTCTCTTTCTAGAGATTGCTTTCCTGGTATATGACCCTCTCCCTTTTTTCTGTCTCTCCCCCAAAGAATTTGGCATGGTTTCCTCTCTGCGTGGGAAGCAAATGTATTCCTCCATCTGCAAAAATGGCAGACAGTGTTTTGACACCCTGCTCAGCTCTGGCCAGACCCGTCAGATAGCGTACATTAGCAATGGGAATTGTACTCATAAAGCAGTCAGGCTGGAAGAGATCCAAATGCCCTTCAGTTTCAGCTCTTGCCTGATGGCAAAGGATTAAAATCTCATTCTCTCCTATGTGAACTCATCCAGGAGTGCTCTGCAGAAATCCCAAATGCACAGGGCTTGGGTGTGTGCATGTTCACACGTTTCATCGATTCATTCAGAAAAAAATTGTACCCCACCTTTCCGTTAATGACTAAGGAAGTTTACAAAAAAATCAAATGCAATACAAAGCAAAAAAAGGAACTGGATTAAAGTATAAAACACATGCAGGTTCAGAAAAAGCAGTGCTAAAATCCAGGGAGCTACCCACAACCAAAACCCAATACAGGCTGTACAATGTTATAAGGATATTGGATGTGCATATATGCTTGACATAACTGTCCATCTACCGGGGGTGGTGGTGGCTTATATAGCCATGCAAATAAACTTACCAAAATTTCTAGCCCACAGGGTTGTTACTTTTTTTACTAACCTGTCTGCCTATCTATTTACACATATTTGGTAATGACTTATGGCCTAAAAGGGGGGGGGGCAACAGCTAAAAACTTTTGTAAAAGTTTTGTAAAGCTTCATTCTTTGATTATTTTAGACAACTGTGAATCGTCATAGGTGACTAACCAAGTGGCTGATCATAAACCTGGGTATACACACAGAGGTATAATGTTGATGCGATGCTAGCCCTTAATGCACTGCAATGTTCAACCATGCGTATGGAATTTAAACATTAGGAGCTGCTTCATCAAATCAGAACATCCCTTCATATGGCATTTATTGTAATTGGTAATAGCTCTGAAGAGACTCAGTCAGAGAAGGGTCTTTCGTAACATCTTCTGCCTGTGATCTGTGAGGAATAACAGCAAAAGATTGAACATAAGACCATCTATATGCTCAAAGCCAAGTTTATTCCCTTGTCAGAAATGGCAACTTACTTTCTGCATATGTAACATTAACGCTACAACAGAGCTATAATCTCTCCACACAGCTCCCAGGTCTTCTGTTTGAATGGTTAACTTTCTGTCCTGTAGGGTGCGCTGCAATCAGAAAGCAGAAGCAAATCTCCTGCCTCCCTTTAAGAGGCAAAGAAGATCTTGACAACTCTAATAAAGAGCCAAGATGCACTCTGGGAAGAAAGGAATGCTAGCCAATCTGACTTGGAATTAGGGTGGGAGCAAACATTAGTTCCTCAGCTCGACTATGGCTGTCAGTTACACCCTCAGCAAGAAGAGAACATTTCTTGACCACCTACCTACTCGGTGGGCAATATATCCTACCACTCTTTCCACAGAACGTGGATTTTTCCTCCTCCATTTCTGAAGTCCCTTCCGCCACCCTCCACAAAAGATCATGGAGCAATAACCATGTGGGCTGAGGGCAGGGGTGTTCTTAGTCAAGGATGTGACCTGCCTCCAGACCTCTTTTATTCCCACCATCACATGCCTCAGTCACCTATGAGTTGTTGCTGCTGCTACAGAGGCAAAGGACAGCACAGTTTGGGGGTGGCTGCTGCAGGCTGCAGGTGAGCAGAAGGAACATGTGGTGTGTTGGTACATGTGTGCTGCCTTCTTCCCACACAGCTGCAGACTGCAGCTCCGGCTGGCCCGGCAGCAAGGGTGGATGGCTGAGCAGGTCGGGGCCCTTTCTTCCAGCAGCCAAGCATAGAGGGCACCCTCTCACTTGCTCACTCACTGACCAGGTGTTCAGTTTGTCTCTCTCCTCTTTTGGAAGCAACAGACAGGCCAGACTGGGGCAGCTGAATGATGGTTGGGGGTTCCCTTCCTGGCTGCCACCTCTTGAGTAACTGCTGTGGCTGCAATGAAAAAGACAATGACAGCTGCCCAGTGGTCAGGGGACACCCCCAGCATAGGGCCCCCTCAGCATAGGGCCCGGGGAAGCTGCCCTATGGCTACGACTGCCATTTCTTGTTGGGGACTGATGCACAAGAGGATAAAATTGCTCCTTCTGCAAGAACACCCCCGGTCCACTGATCTGTGCGACTGTTCCTTCACATGGATTTTGCGATCCCAAGAATGATCTTTCTGAGTATCAGAAGGGACTGCAGGAATGGAGAAAAGAAGAGGTGTTAGACAGGCCAACAGAGGGGGAAACTTCTCTGCACAGATGGCTGGATACACCCAATCACCCAGTCTTCAGTTGCATCAGAAGAGGGAGGATAACAATCCCCACATTGCTGGAAAGCATGCTTGGGCGCATTGGAGGAGGTCATTTTCTTTCAGCCTAGCCTACTTTACATGATTGTGGTAAGGATCAAATGGGGCAGGGAGAATCTGTTGGTGGATTGCCTACGCAGCAGTCATGATACTGAACCAATTAAGAGTAGCCAAAGCTTTATTAATAGAACTAACAAACTGGATAGGAAAGAGAAAAAAATAATCTAGCTGCCTTGCTAGTTGGAAGAGTTCTCTAGAGTTCTAAGAAGAAGATTACCCTGAGACCAACATTCTGCAGACAGATAAGGGCCATTTCCACACGGCTGACCTTATTCTGCAAAATAGCTAAATCTCGTGTGAAATCTCACGAGAAGACGTGATAACAGCATCTCCTCGCAATATTTTGTGCAAGATTTTGCTATTTTGCAGAATAAGGTCAGCCGTGTGGAAACGGCCAAGGAGAAAGACCATTATTAGAAAGAAGGACCTCCTCCTACAGTCCTAATTAACTAGAGTATGCTGCCCCCTTCAGGATCTTTTCCTCGCCTTCTTTGTACACATGGCATTGCTATACTTCAACAGACTCATGTATGCTGCTCTGAGTTTTTGGAGGAAGAGAAGGATGAAGTGGCAGAGAAAGGTGGAGTGATTTTTACTTTAGTTTTCCTATATGCAGCAAGTTGTACGCACTGTTAGGACAGCCAGGATGTGTGGTGCCCTATTACTGTCACAGAGAGCTGGACAATGTCACTAAATACAGGAGTGTGAATCTGTCTATGCTAACTGGGTTCATGATGCAGCAATCCACCTGCTATGTTTGCCCAGACTTTGAACTATGCACCTTGTGTCTCTGTGCTGGTGAGTGATTGGTGGCTCTGGGAAAGCATTTGTTCCTATGAGAATCTGGGCTGGTTGGAGTCAGTTCTGCTTATGTTGTCTAGCAAAAGCATGTATTGGCAAGTCAGCCAGCAGCAGCGAGACCTGATGGAATGCACATTTTCTGGAAACCAAGATTATTTGGTAACCACATTGACCAGTGTCTGGGCCTGTCTGTGGGTGAAACAGTCCGGCCATGTTGCTTGGTCTGGCTCAGGAATCCTGGGGGATTCCAGACTCCAAAGGCATGGTTTTGCAAAACACGTTGAGCTCTTAGAGCTGGAGAGCTGCCACTAAAGAGTATTTTAGTAGATCTTACGCTTCCTTAGCATTGTCGCTCAGGCCTTATCCCCTTGGAAAGAAAAGTTCCCAGAGAAGTAGGAGCTCAGGGAGAACACACAGGAAGCTTTGTCCATCGTTTTCACACAGGGTTCCAAATATTGTGCTGAAAACAAATTCCTTTATCTTGAATAAAGTTGCTCAATTTTCTGCCCAGTACATTTTTATCCGACCCATCCTCCAATGATTCTTCCTTCGCCATTTTATCCTCACAGCACATATGGTAGGTTAGGTTGTGAACGTTTGACTGGTTCAAAGACCCTCAGAGCCAAGCTACAAGTGACGCCTGACACAGGTTGGACACTTGTCAGCTTCCCTCAAGTTTTGATGGGAAATGTAGGCGTCCTGGTCTTGCAGCTGTAATGGAGAGCCAAGCTGTAAAACCAGGACGCCTACATTTCCCATCAAAACTTGAGGTAAGCTGACAAGTGTCCAAGCTGTGTAAGGCATCACTTGTAGCTTGGCTCTCAGTGAACTCCCATTAGTTGAACCCAGGTCTCCAAGCCTGAAACTCAAACCATTATCCGATTCTTTATAAGTCAACATTTATTACTTTACTTAGATGGATATTTTATCAGCATTGGCACTCTGGGCGGCTACAATGGTATAACGGGTGCTCTGAACATACATGACAATGTAAAATTAAAAACTCTCTGTGCTCCCCTCCCCTCCGTACTCAGCCATTCTAGTTCTCCTTTGGGTCACATATTAAATGCAAGCTGAGCTGGGGTTTCTCCCAATCAAACTCATGTTTAGCATATGTGTAAAGAGACCCTTTGGCCAAAAACCTACACATGCCCTATCTGAAGACAGGGAGTCAGGAACTCCTTAATTCTTCTTCATATCCTTCTTGCTTGGCTATCATATCAATCTGGTTTCATTCCCACCTCCAGGATATGAGGAGTGAGAAAGCACAGGAGGCCCCCTTCCCACAATGTCATATTTGGAGAAAGAGAATCGACCTCCTTCCAAATCCTGCAGTTCAACACCCCCCACCTGCCCCCCGGCACGAATATGTATCATCCATGTCAAATTCAATAAGTAGCTGTAAACCCCACGATGCATCTTGAAATTACCTTTGTAACACAAAAGCAATTTCGGTCAAAACAATAATATATCTTTTTGTGTGTATGTAAGGGAAGAAAATTCCTCCAAATCCCAGGGAATCCCAGGCAAATTAATAACATCAGAAGAAACTGAATTGCTGAGCAGTTCAGTATACTAGCCAAGATGTAATAGGAGGTGGTGGATTTCAGTTACAAAAACAAAACAAAAAAATGTGTCTCATCACTTCCCAGTACACAGGGCTTCAAACAGGGGCTTCAACTCAAATACATCAGGAGAGAAAACAAAATAGCCAGGAAAGAGAAAAGAGTACTGTGGTTGGACAAGGCCCAATGTTTTTGCTCTCCATTTCTGTGATGACAAGATTTCATATTATCTACCTATCCCATTTTGATGCTCTCTTTCCTCCAAGGATATTTTTTTTCACAAGGGAGAAAAACCCATACTCCTAGAGCCACTTTTGATTGGTGAAACAGGGAACCCTTAAAAGCATCCCCCCGCTCCAATGCATGCAATGATTCCATTCCAAATTGGGCCCTTGTGTGACTGGTAAGTTTTTTAAATGCTGGGAATTCTGTACACAGAACTCCTGCTGAATAGTGTAGTTGGACCAACAAAGGCAACATAATCTTTGCCCAATGGCTTGGAGGTGGAGAATGCCCTCAAGTCAGAGCTGGCTTATGGCGACCCCTAGCGGGGTTTTCATGGCAAGAGACTAACAGAGGAGGTTTGCCATTGCCTGCCTCTGCAACCCTCGTCTTCGTCGAAGGTCTCCCATCCAATTACTAACCAAGGCTGACCCTGCTTAGCTTCTGAGATCTGATGAGATCAGGCTCACCTGGGCGTCTAATTAAAGAAAGAAATCTAATTAAAGAAAGAAGACGTGTTTGGGTGAGTGGTTAAGGAGCAAAATAATGAGTGTAGTGGTAAGGATGGGATCCAGCAGAAACTGCCCGATGATTCTCAGACGAGGGAGCCAACAAGGCTACATCAAAAAGAGTCCAGTAGCACCTTTAAGACTAACCAATTTTATTATAGCATAAGCTTTCGAGAATCAAGTTCTCTTCATCATCTGATGAAGAGAACTTGATTCTCGAAAGCTTATGCTATAATAAAATTGGTTAGTCTTAAAGGTGCTACTGGACTCTTTTTGATTTTGCTACTACAGACTAACACGGCTAACTCCTCAGGATCTATGAACAAGGCTACAGTGGTTCTCTTCTGTGCAGAAGGAATGAATGAAGATGACTATTTACTAGCTGTTCTTTGATCAGTAGCCCTGATCTGGACGGCCCAGGCTGGCCCAGTCTCATCAGATCTGGGCTGCTTAGCAGTATTTGGTCAGTATTTGGATGGGAGACCACCAAGGAAATCCAGGGTTGCTTCACAGAAGCAGGCGATGGCAAATCACTTCTTTTAGTCTCTTGCCATAAGTCAGCTGTGACTTGACAGCACCTGACACACACACAGTTCACCAGGAAAATGAAGTTGTAAAGAGATTCTTGCCACGCTTCTGCACTGGATCCAAAACCTGTGGAAGCAAAAAAAAAATGTTAAATTTCTTCTCATCCCTTGGCAGAGCTATTCACATGATGAGATAGATATGGTCATAGCACGGTAAGCTACCCCTGGGGAAAATGTTTGTATTCACCCCTTCCAAACAAAAAAAAAGTGATAAAATCCTGGAGTTGGAAAGGATATTATTCCACAGACGATGCAGGAAATCCAAACTAGAGCATTCCCAACAGATAGTTGTCCAGCCTCCGCTTGAAATCCCTCACCAAGGGAAAGCCATCTCTCCATAAAGTATTAGGTTCTGTGGGTGATCTGCTCTTCCCAGTAGGAAGTTTCTCCTAGTGTGCCACTGAAATCTACCTTCCTGTAATTCAATCCCATTAGATTTATTCCTGCCTTCTGGATCAGAAAATAGCAAGTCTCTGCCCTCTTCCAGGTATTGGAAATACACACTAATGTCTCCTCCTTGTTTTCTACAGGCTAAAATTAACCAGTTCCTTCCCTTTCTTCATAGGACTTGTTTTCCAGACCTCCTACCATCTTCATAGAGCTCCTCTAAATTTATTCTAAGTAATTTAGATCTTTCTTAAATGCATAGCACACAGAACTAGACACAGCACTCCAGATGTAGTGTGACTAGCGTGGAACTGAGTAGAACTGTTTCTTCTCGTGACTTGGACACACTGCTTCTATTAATGCAGCCGAAAAAAGCATTCGCCATTTTTGCAGCCTCATCACACTGCCGACTCATGATCAGCTTGTGACTGACCACAGCCCTGAGATCCTTCTCCGTTGCCCGAAAGCCAAGCCAGGAATCCCTCATGCTACCCCCTTGGCACTTGATTGTTTTTGCCCAACTGCACAATTGGGCATTTGTCTCTGTTGAATTTTTTGTTTGTTTGAGCCAACGTTCCAAGGTCATTTAAAATTGTTATTCCTGTCTTTTAAGGCATTCGCTGTACTGCCCAGCTTCGTATAATCTGCACATTTGATAAGGATTCCCTCCACCCAATTGAGCAAGTTGTTGATAAAAATGCTGAAGAGTCCCAAGCCCTGGGCAGGCCCCCGCAGCCCCTCATTGAAGACCTCCCTCCAGATTGATGACATGCTATCAATAAGCAAGGCTTTAAATCCACCTGATGGTGAGAATCAATCTGAAGTTAAGAACCAGTGAAATGGTTGTTTAAATCCCCCCATGATACAGCTCAGATGTATACGACAGATCACATGAACCTAGATTTATCAGCCTGAGGGCATCATCTGGTGGGACACACATTGTGAGGGGAGGGGGCTTACCGACCTAGAAGTGACATCATTGCCGGTGATGCTGTGGCATTTAACCCAAACTCTAAGGTACTCATAGAATCCTAGAATCATAGAGTTGGAAGGGGTCTCTAGGGTCATCTAGTCCAACCCCCTGCACAATGCAAGACATTCACAATTACCGCGATAATAGAGTGTCACCCAATGCAATTGTGCCACCTCCAGGTTGTGCCAGAAGTGATGTATTGGCATTGGGATGATGCAGATCACCCCTCATTCCCCCCACCATTTTTCTTCCACCACCCAGCTGAGTAGTGATGGGGGCTTCCATCAAAACGGAAGACCAAACAAGCCTGCGGGAACCTGTCTCATGTTGAGTCAGACCACCGGTCTGTCTAGATCAGCATAATCTGTTCTGATGAGAAAAGCTTATACCCTGGAAAATTGCATGGATCTTTAAGGTGCTACTGACCCTTTTTGCTGGAGATTAGATCTGAGACCTTCTGTAGGCCAAACAGATGCTCTGCCACTGAGCGGTGGCTCTTCTCTTAAGGATCCCCTCAAAGCAGTCACAAAGCCAGTTATGAGAACTTTTATGACACAGGGCCAAGCTACAAGTGATGCCTGACACAGGTTGGACACTAGTCAACTTCCCTCAAGTTTTGATGGGAAATGTAGGCATCCTGGTCTTGCAGCTTGGCTCTCTGACTGCTGTCCAATGGACTTTTCAACTGTCACTTGTCCAACATTCCGCCAAGCTGCCTACATTTCCCATCAAAACTTGAGGGAAGCTGACAAGTGTCCAACTTGTGTCATTCGTCACTTGTAGTTTGGCCCTGAGTCAAATAGCCTATCCTCTCACTCAAATGACCCAAACCTCAGACCAATCTCTAGCTACCATTCCCTCCCTCCCTTATCCCCACTACTGATCCTTCCAGCTAAAGAGCTGCACTATCTGACCATGGAAAAGGTTTTTAATTATTTTTTTAAAACCAGCCCTGCAACCCGTCAGATTACTCTCTACCCCCTCGAGGTCCACGGAATTATATTGTCCATTTAATAGGAGCTTATAAATCAGCACAAAATGTTTTATAAAATAATTGAAGGTAATAGAAACCATTTGTTTAAATAACATCTTCCTCATGGCCCAGAGGTGTAATAAAAGCTAGATTAATTGAGAGGCTTTTATATCTCCTTGTGAAAACCAAAGAAAGAGTTCTCGGAGCCCACAGTTTGGGAAAGTTGCACATTCCTTAGACACCCAGCTACTATCCAAATAGTCCATTCCAGGCAAAGAGGCACATTTATGTGACCCCCCAGAGGACTTGGAGATGAGAATTATTTACTTAAACTGTGAAGTGAACTAGCAAGTGTGAGATCCTGACCTAGATAGGATTCCCCCCCCCCCTTTCCTTTGTATCTCGTTTCAACATTTCCCCCCTCCATTGTGATAAAAGTTACAGAAAGCTCAGTCCTAATCCTGGGTTAAAGATTCCTGAATCCATCCTCGCCCATGAGAATAAAGTTCAAAGTCTGTAATGAAAATATTGCCAGAAATGTGCACGTTGGATGCAGCTGTGGAGCAGAGCCGAGGCCAGATTGAGATCCTGCTCAGACCATTTGTGTGGTTGACAACCGACCTGAAAATTCAGCCTTCGGTTCTTCTGTTTTTCACCACCACTGGAGCATCATCATAAGTCGGCAGGTGATGTTTTTCTTAGCCTAGAGAAAATGCATTAGGGTTATCAGTCACCACAGGTCAGCTGTTCTTAAAGGCAGAGCTATATGGGCTGGTGGAAAAATTGGCAAGCGTGTGTGGCTGGAAGCAAGGCTGTGTTCAGGCCTGCCTTGGGCGATAAACCAGAGGTCTCTCTTACTTTATCATTTCTTAGGTGGAATCGCCGATTGGTTTTATTTGGATATTTTATTTCTTTGCTTCATTTATACCCAATGGGGACCCAAAGCACTGTTCATCACTCTCTCCTCCCCTTTAAGTTTATACCTCACTTTTCTGTTGAGCAGAGAACTCAAAGCCACTTACAACGTCATTCTCCCCTCTTCTCTTTTATCCTTGTAACAACAATCTTGTGAGACAGGCAAGGCTGAGAAGGTGTGACTGAGCCCAGGTCACCCAGTGAGCTCATGGCAGATTTGAACCTTGATCTTTCAGATTCTAGTCTGACACTTTAACCACCAGGCAACGCTGTCTCTCTTTTTCTTCAGTAACAGATGCACTTCACCCTCGTGGCAAATTTAACTGAAGTATATGATGCCAATGAAAACTTTAAAAAAAATAAAAACTCCCTCCCTGCTCCAATTAATACAGCATCCCAGATGTTTAGCTGTTGTTTCCCATAGTTGCCAAGACCCAGTCCACATGTGAAATCTGGCTTCTTATTTTTCAGGCATTCAAAAAAGGGAAACTTGGAGGGGGGGATATAAATTATTTAAGCAAGATTTTTAGGCAAGAAGACAAAATATCTCTCTGCGTAATATCAGGAATAACCGGTCTTGTGCAGACTGAAATGAAGTGAGACAACACGGAGGAGGCAAGTTTGGGGCAGCTTCCCACCCCTCCATGGATGCCTGCAGTTGGGTAGGTGCTAATAAGGATTCCAAACATCTCCAAGAAAACTCTCAGTCACCAGTTTCCATGGGGACTGGGCAATGTGGCCATCCAGGAAACAAGACAGTGCACTCTCCTTCTGCTTCGTCTCCAGGCAGTCTGGCTGAGTCAGCGTTACAAAGAATTTGCACTGCCATGGGCGACCCCTGTCAATCAGACGCGCGCCTGAATTTCTGTACTTGGAACTTAATTCCCAGGTGCACCTATCTCAATTTGGAATTGCATGGTGGTTTCTTAACTCCCCCTCCCCCCCCCCCCACACACAGTCCCAATCTGAAACAGACCCAGGGAGCTGCTATTTACCCACTGGGGAATCTGATCCTGTACTGATGGCTACATGTAAGCTTTCCCACAGAAGCAAGTAACTGATCCCAGGAAAATTGGGGGCCAGAGCAGGGCAGGGGAAGATTTATGCCCCTCTCCCCTAAAATGTGGTCCCAATCCAAATCAATCTGATAGAGCCTGGGAATGAATTTCCTATCCCAGAACTCCAGGCACAGTCTGATCGGCAAGACCCTTGGGTCTTTTAAAGATTCAGGCCTGTACTTGTGTTGACACTCAGCAAACATAGTCATTCATTACTATTCATTACATTCTGTCTTCCACAAAGTATGCATTTTTTCACAGGAGTCTTGTGTGCACTGAAAAGATATATAGTTAGTTCCTCCAAACCTGATCCATACTAATTTTAGTGGGTACCCTTTCATTCACCAAATATTAGAATGGACAAGCGCTGTTCTATATATTGTTTGGCTTTGTTTAGGGAAATGCCTGCTGTGGGTGGAGAGGGGCTGTGGCACAGTGGTAGACTATCTGCTTTGCAAATAGAAGATTGCTGGTTCAGTCCCCAGCATCTCCAATTGAAACAATCAGATAGCAGATGATATGGAAGATCGGGAAAGCCCTATGCAGCCAGAGCAGACAATACTAACCTGGAGAGACCAGCGGTCTGACTCAGTAGCCCTGTTCACATGCTACAGTGAATGCATGTACGTGGTATATCTGTTTGTAAGAAAGAGCCAACACTCATTCAGTTTATGAATGAAATCAGGGATAAAAGTGAGTTTAAGATGGGTAGTTGTGTTGGTCCGCAGTAGAAGAGCAAGATTTGAGTTCAGTAGCACCTTAAAGGCTAACAAGATTTCCAGATACAAATGGGTTACCTAACAAAGGCAGCTTTACTCTTGAAAGTTTATACCTTGGAAATCTTGTTAGTCTTTAAATTACTACTTGATTCATTCTTGGAGGATAAAAGTAGGGTTTGACTGTAATGCATGGATTGACTGTAAACCTGAGAATTACTCAACACACATACAAAGAACAATCAAATGTACAACATACACAGACTAGGCATGCATTTTCTGTAACTTGTGAACAAGGTTAATATAAGGCAGCTTCATGTGATGGGGTCCCACTCCTCCTTAGGGAAACAGGACTACGTATTCCCGGCCCCTACCTTTGTTTCTGGATGCCCATAGTTGATTCACCAGCTGCACTTACTAATAAAGGACTCTGGTCTTGCTTCCTTTGGTGACTTCTAGGTTACATGAGCTTCCCTTGAAAATAGTTCAGAAATTTCAACTAGAGCAGCATTTCTTTGTTTGTATACTGATGGGTCTAAGCTGTCCAAGCTGCTGGACAGCTTAGACCCATCAGAGGTGGTGGACAGAGGTGGTGGTCTCTCCTTCTTTGGAGGTTCTGAAGCAGAGGCTAGATGGCCCTCTGACAGCAATGCTGATTCTGTGAACCTGGGCAGATCATGAGAGGGAGGGCAGGAAGGGTTACATCAGTGCTTAGTTCATGTGGCCCCTTCTTACATGACCCCGGTAAGGTCAATCGCCAGCTTGGGGTCAGGTAGCAATTTTCCACAGGCCAGTTTGGCTAGGAATCCTGATAGTGTTTTGCCATCTTCTGGGCATGGAGTAAGGCTCACTGGGTGTTTGTGTGTGTGAGGAGTGTATTTGTGAATTTCCTGTATTGTGCAGGGGGTTGGACTAGATGACCTTAGAGGTGCCTTCCAACCCTATGATTCTATGATTCTAATAAAAATATAGTGCCTCTTCATTGCCTACCAGTCTGTGCTTGTGGCAAATTCTAGGTGCTGGTGTTGACTTTTGAAGCCTTAAAGTCTTTGGACCCAAGGAAATGCTTTGTTCTGGATGAGCTCCCCCACCCTGCATTAAAATCTTCCAACCAAACTCTGCTCCAAATGCTATCTATTATGAACGCTGGTTTGTCTTCAACATGCAAAAGGAGTTTTCCCGTGATGACCTCTTTTCTTTGAAACTTCCTTCCCATGGATATTCAGCAGGCACCGTTGCCCCCCCCCCTCCTTTTTTTTCCCAGAAAGGAGCATAACTTTTCACTGGCAACCAGAAGAAGCAACTTTTTTTTTTTGCTGTATTGTTTATTCTGAAACTTCACTTTGAGTTTTGACTTTTTGCCTCTTGCTTTCAAGCTTTATTTTGGATTGTTGCATTGCTCATTGTTTAATCGGTTTTTTAGGGGTTTTATTTTTTTTGCTATAAATTGCCATGCGGTCAGGTGCTCAGCATCACCTGTCACACTCAGCAACACCCTGCTGTCATAAGGGTGGTCTAATGTGTCATGTTATGGTTATGCTACTCTTTTAATGGCCTGCAAATGTTACTTGCCTTGTATTTTGAACCCGCGATGTGAAACTATGCAAGGGGGGCATTTGTTCCTGCTGTTATCTCTATGAACCTCTGATCTGCCTCTCTTAGGAAGCGGCGCCAGCCCAGATGCCACAACCTTGAAAATCCCAAACATCACAGTCCTGCTGTTTTCCTTCTTAGATGTTTTCCCTCTGAGTTTAGCTGACGGTTAGACGGTTCCACCACTGGGGAGGATCTTAGAATTTGCCCACGCTCTGGGAACCTATATGTGTTTAATGCTTGCATGTGAACATCATTCCTGGCAAAGATGGGAACCTATATGTGTTTAATGCTTGCATGTGAACATCATTCCTGGCAAAGATGGGAACCTATATGTGTTTAATGCTTGCATGTGAACATCATTCCTGGCAAAGATGGGAACCTATATGTGTTTAATGCTTGCATGTGAACATCATTCCTGGCAAAGATGGAGTAAGCACATGAAGTAGAAGCTTTTCAACAAAGTTTCTTTTACTGCCTACAGTGAAGTGTTTTGAGAGTTGCTTGGTAGATCCTTATATATGGCTGAAACTGAGTCTAACAATGGTACATAAATATCATCCAATCAGTAAAAAAAGAAAGAAAAATCAAAGACGGTAAGCAAAATGCATAAAATGTATTTTAAAAATGTAAAATAATAATAACAACAACATTTGATTTATATATCACCCTTCAGGACGACTTAACACCCACTCAGACTTAACACCCACTCAGAGCGGTTTACAAAGTATGTTACTATCATCTTCACAACAATCATCCTGTTAGGTGGGTGGGGCTGAGAGAGCTCTGAGAGAGCTGTCACTGACTCAAGATTACCCAGCTGGCTTCAAGCGGAGGAGTGGGGAATCAAACCCGGTTCTCCAGTTTAGAGCCCCACACTCTTAACCACTACACCAAACTGACTCTCCATTCTGGCCATTCTGCTTTTCATACACATCAAGTAGCGACAGTTACCAAATTTTTAACCAGCCTCTGTAGCTTTGACTTTAATGACAGATCTGGACACTTTAGCAGAAGATGGTTTTGTCCATGTTGTGAAGAGCTTTCCCTGGTAAAGTCTGCAGATCAATCTGAGAGTAACGGCACAAGAGCAAGCCCCGGAAGTGATTTTCTTGTCAGTTGGTAACTCCCTCAATACTATCTTTGACATACTACAGCTTTAAGCTTCAACTAATTGGTGTGATTCACCACCTCAAACTCCATTTCCAAATTAAAACCTCCAACCAGCTTCATCTTCTAATCCTTCTCTGACAGCGCCATACTCTGAAATGAGAGTATCTTGAAGGATACGCTTCCTTTTCAAGACACGTCACGCACATGCGCCATTTCCCTCTTCCCTGTGCCAAGAGACGGATTTTCCTTTGGACCATAAACCTGGCTCACAATTAGGAAAACAATTTCAAGTGGAAAAAGAGTACCTTCACTGGGACTTTAAACTACATTTATTCATTAACAACCCAAAAGCCAGACTGTTAAGCATTTTAAAAAACCTTTTAATTAGTAGGACTGCCAGATCACAGCAGAGAAATCCCCCCTTGCCTATTAAATCCCCTGTTATGATAAATTAATGGTGGTTCCTACCTGTTTTCCACCAGTTTGTTCCTTTCCTCTGCCTGCGTAGCAGCAGAGACACTGTATAGCTGGTGGGTATGTGTTACGTGCCATTAGGTTGCTCCCAACTTATGGAAACCCTACGAACTGACAATCTCCAAAATGTCTTATTACCAGACTTGCTCAGGTCTTGCAAACTGGAACTTGTATCTTCCTTTACTGAGTCAAGCCATCTCGTCTTAGGTCTTCCTCTTTTCCTGCTGCCACCCACCTTTCCTAGCATTTCCAGTGAGACATGTCTTCTCCTGATAAGACGAAAGTATGATAGCCTCATGTAATGGACAGGAGGCTGTCCTGGATCTGGTGGAACAGATCTCTCATTCCTCCTTTTTTGTTATTAACTTCTATTTCTCTGCACTGATTAGTTCTCTTTGTCTCTGTGTGACTGACCCAGTGAGCTTCCATGCCAGAATGGGGATTTGAACCCAGGTCTCCCAGATCCTATTCTGACACCAAAACTGTACAACTTTACTGATCATCAACTTATTCATGGCGGACTTGGAGCAATGCTTCCTCAGCTCCCATCCACTGAAACCACTACTATATTTAAGATTCTTGGATGACATCTACATCATTTGGACCCATGGGAAGGAAGCCCTTGAGAGATTTCATCAGGACTTCAACAACTTTCACCCTACTATCAACCTGAGCCTGGACCACTCTACACAACAGGTACACTTCCTGGACACCACTGTACAACTACATAATGGACAGATAAATACCACCTTATACCAGAAACCCACTGACCGATATTCATATCTACATGCCTCCAGCTACCACCCTAAACATACCACTCGGTCAATTGTCTTCAGCCAAGCCTTACGTTACAATCGTATCTGCTCCAATGCTCTTGATCAGGACTCCCACTTAAGAGATTTACAAGCATTTTTGGGGCTACAGTACCCACCAAATGAAGTGAGGAAACAAATCGACAGGGCCAGCCTAGTACCCAGAAACAGCCTGCTCCAGGACAAACCTAAAGGAACTAACAACAGAACACCACTGGTTGTCACCTATAGTTCCCAGCTCAAACCCATCCAACATATTATCAGTGATCTACAGCCCATCCTGGAAAATGATGCCTCTCTCTCACAAGCCCTGGGTGGAAGACCTCTCCTTGCCTACAGACAGCCCCCAACCTTAAACGACTTCTCACCTACAACCATGAATCGGCTAGCAGAGTCACCAGCACAGGTACCAGACCCTGCAACAGACCCAGATGCCAGCTCTGCCCTCATATCTACCCAGGAAATACAATTACAGGGCCCAATGGCGTCAACTACACTATGTCTGGCTCTTACAGCTGCTCATCCTCCAACGTGATATATGCCCTCATGTGCCAACAATGTCCATCTGCTTTGTACATTGGACAAACCAGCCAACCTCTGCGCAAAAGAATAAATGGACACAAATCTGACATTAAAAATGGCAACATCCAGAAACCAGTGGGAGAACACTTCAATCTACCAGGACATTCCATCAAGGACTTAAAGGTCACTGTAGTTCAACAGAAACCTTTCAAAACCAGAATCCAACGGGAAGCTGCTGAATTGGAATTCATATGTAAATTTGATTCAGTCAGGCTTGGATTGAATAGAGACTATGAATGGTTATCTCATTATCAGAAGTAACTGATTTCATTATCAGAAGCTACTGATTGCATCTACTCCCCCCTCCCCCCTCACCACCTATATATATCTGACCAGTTTCTTCGTACCACGCATCTGACGAAGAGAACTGTGATTCTCGAAAGCTTATGCTACAATAATGTTGGTTAGTCTTAAAGGTGCTACTGGACTCTTTTCGATAGTCCATAAAGTGTCCAGAGGCCAAACCCTGGTTGTTGTGAGTCCTTTCTTAAGACTTGGCACACACAAGGGCCATTTCCACACTTCCATACACACTTGGAAACGGCCAAGGTCTCAGGAACACCCTACACAATTGTTTTAGCACACCTGCACTTTTTAAAAATTTGGATTACTGGCAATTGTTCACCTTTATCATCTATAAAGCAACTCTAAGAAGACCATTAGTCTGACAAAAGTCTTTATGTGCCATTCTTTTCATATACTGGATATTCCAGCATCTCTCCTACCACTCCAATATACCTTAATTTACAGATTTCATTCTCTTTTTGGAGGAACTATATTTGGTTCCACACTCAGCCACATTTGGTTCTAGAGCCTTAGGTTGCAGACCCCTGCTCCAGGGCAGACTCCCCAGGTTGCAAACTGGCAACACCATCTATCTGGTGCTGCGCTTAGCCACCCTGGCGCTTCCACACAAGGAAAGGAGACACCAGCAGCAAATCTGCAGCTAATCACAGCAGATTAGGAGCGTCCTGAATAGGCTGTTGTCTCTTCTTCATTATCTCATTCTTAAAAGAGCCCCTTTTCAAGCTTTCGCAGCTGCGGAAGGATTCCTGGAGCCCATCCCATAGCCACACACACATGAGAATGTTTCAAGGGAATGGTTTATCCATGTGATCGTTCTGTGAGCCGCGATGAGCTTGTAGCAGCTCCCGTGCTCACACCAGCAAGTTGGGTGGATGAGTCACTCACATCAAAAGCTTTTGATGTGGATGCAGCCACAAGAATCGGTCCAGGAATCAAACCGTCTCCTTGTTGCAAGATGCTCTGCTAAAGCAGACTGTCCAGATGATGGCCTTGTGGGCTCATAGCTGAGCAGCGTGAAGTGCAGCCCGGGGGCGGGGCGTGTGTTGAGAAGAGGTAGGTTCCTCCCCCCCCCTTCACCTCCAGGAAACTCCTGAACATCCTGCAAAAAGCCAGCCGTGGGAACACACATGCTCTTCCCCATAAGCTGTGTGGCCCCAACTGGAGGTCCTCTGTGGCTTGAAGCATTGTGCATAATTGGATGGCAGGCACTGAACATGCTGATACAGCCATCTGGTCCCCTAATTTAGGGTTGTTCCCATAAAATTTTGCTTCCTTTCCTTTATTCCCATCATTAGTTGCAAGAACCAATTAAAACAATCAAAAAGGCAGATGGTACAGCCCTCCAGACAATGTGTCACTTCAGAAAGCAGGTTGGGAAATGATGTGTTTCCATGTGACACCAGCTCCTTGCACATGGAGAGCTGGCATTTTAAGAAAAGAATTATCGTGCAATCTTCTCCCTGATGTCCTAGCTTTTAAACATACAAGGAGGATTTGGGGGCAGAGGTGCATTCAGATTTGCATGATACAGTACAGCTCTGTGTCACACCCAGCAACTACAAATTAAGGAATGCTGCAAATTTCACAGTGAACATTTGACAGGTGAATGTGGCTGGTTCAACAGCTATGATCAGGGTGAGTAGACCCCCAGATTTGTTGGCAAAGGCAGCAAACAACTCAAGAGCCTTATGAACTATGTCTTAGCTGTGCTTGCTTGCTTTTAGGAGCTCCATCAAGCTGTGTGATAACACGTGAATTGAGCTGGACTCTACGATGCTGAGAAAGAGTACAGCCAGGGCTTTTTTTTCAGCTGGAATGCGGGGGAATGGAGTTCCGGAACCTCTTGAAAATGGTCACATGGCTGGTGGCCCCACCCCCTGATCTCCAGACAGAGGGGAGTTTAGACTGCCCTCCATGCTGTTGGCGTGGGTGGAGGGCAATCTAAACTCCCCTCTGTCTGGAGATCGGGGCGGGGCCACCAGCCATGTGACCATTTTCTCCGAGGGCAACCCACTGAGTTCCACCACCTCTTTTCCCAGAAAAAAAAGCCATGAGTACAGTCATATGCAGGGTGCAAACAGTCAAAACGATCATCAAAGAAACAGCTACTTGATCGCAACTGGGGATCAAGATATGATCCAAACCAGCTGGATGGGTTCGAGCATCCCTAAAACAAGTAATTATTTCAGATCTGCTTGCTTTTGCACTCAGCCTTTTTTTTTGCTTGGAAATTTTTAACCAGCTTGGCAAAAGACTCTTCACATACCAGCATGCAAATTGGCAAGAAAATGCTATAATATCCTCTGATGAAGTGCTGGAAATAGCTTTCAGGGTATAGGAATTCATCCTTCCAATGGCTAGCTTGCTACAGAAGCACACACACTGCATATCTGACACATCCTCCTTTAAATATTAGGCTTGTGAGGAAACCTCTGCTTCTAGTTTGGGTCAGAAATCAGGGCTGCATGGCGTGGATTGGCTGGCCCTTGTGTGAGTCACAAAGCCAACTCCCCTTCCGCATCAGAGCAGACCAAAAGCAGAAAAATACAATGTTGAAAGTTTTGAAACCTTGAAGTTTGCTGCCATAAAAATAATAAAAAGTTTTGTGACACCTTGTAGGTTCTGGCTCACAAAAAGCTTATGCCACAATGTCAAAGCTCTCTTTGTTATTTTAGTGGGGGGGGCACTTTTTTTTAAAATATAAAGTGCCAGACAATCTTAGAACAAATAAACAAAATGGGAGGTTGGGAAAAAATTAAGTGGAGAGCTCACCCAAATCGTGGAGGTCTGGTAGCTGTTTTTTATCATTAAAAGTGCTGTTATGAATGTTCGTGTCTTTATCTATTCCTTCACCCCTACTTAATTAAAAGCATACATTTTTTAAAAAGTGAACAAGTTCCCTAGGCTGGCTGGGGTAGGGTTATTGGTGACATTGCAGAGGGCCAGGCAACCTGCATTGTCTACAGCCAGCTTCTGTGCTAGACTTAAAGAATAATTTCTTCCAGAGCTCAGCCCAAAAAAGAAAGATAGGATAGGACTGAGATGGGACTTGTAGAGCAGTCCCTGCTGATCTAAAACTGTTACCTTTCTGTTCATCTTTTATCAGACTTGGGGAGAATGAAATGGTTGTTTTCTGTACTTAGGGAGGCTTCTAACAGGAATTAAGAACATCTGCTTTAGGGAAATTCCATTGAGCCAAGCGACATGAGACGCCCAATGCGTGAAGAACACGTGTTGAACATCTCGTGTAGTTTGGATCCTGAAAGGTTCCCTGGGTAGTGTAGTCTTACAAAGAACAGCTGCTCCATACGATTCTCCACTGGGGAATAGCAGTGGGGGTGATTCTCTCTCTGTCTCTTGCAAAAAAGCCCCAGCTTGGGTTTTCCTCTGGGAGCTCAGGGGCAAGAGTGATGGTGGTGGTGATGGACGTAACAGGAAGCAGGAAATCCAGGGCAGCTTTTTGCAAGGGAGACAGGGAAAGAAAGAAACGCCTCCACCACTCTTCTCCTTGGTGGAGAATCGCATCTCATGTAGTTTCCCTCATTCTCTTGTAGACAGCAGCAGAACCTGATATATAAATTGAATGTTATTATTATTGTTTTTGTTATTATCATGCATATGGCAGCAGCTTGGTGGGCACACATTTTCACAGGTGAAATGTTTCCTTTATTGTGTAACAACAACAACAACAACATTCGATTTATATACCACCCTTCAGGACAACTTAATGCCCACTCAGAGAGGTTTACAAAGTATGCCATTATTATCCCCACAACAAAATACCCTGTGAGGTGGGTGGGGCTGAGAGAGCTCCAGAGAGCTGTGACTAGCCCAAGGTCACCCAGCTGGCTTCAAGCAGAGCAGTGGAGACTCAAACCCAGTTCTCCAGATTAGAGTCCCGTAACCATTACACCAAACTGGCTCTTAACCACTACACCAAACTGTAGATCTTTGCAGTTCCTTCTCACTAGGAAAAGATCTGCCCACAAACATTTTTGCCCTCAGGCTATTGTTTAAGACAGAATACCAGTGAAAAAAGGCATCCTTCTGGGCCACAATTCAATTTTATTATGTTGCTGTTGCGACCTGCCCAGACCCTGCTTGCAGGGAGGACAGGCTAAATACCTAATATAATACACAAACAAATAACAAACAAATAACAATAACAATTCACTCACCTGTGCCCATCTCTGCTATTCCAATGGCTGACTTTCAGAATAATTCACAGTTTTGAGTGGCCACAACTCACATACCCGCCCTGAGCCTGCTTGCGGGGAGGGTGGGCTAAAAATCCAATCAATCAATCAATCAATCAATCAATCAATCAATCAATCAATCAATCAATCAAATACTTCATGTGTTACTTTGATATTTCTCAACAGACACATTTTAGCTGTTAATAATGTGAGAATACCATGAAGTGCCTTTGTGGGACAGAGTGAATTACACCCTTCTAAGCTCATTGACTTCAATGGACTTAGGAAGGTCTAATGCTACTTAGGATTACACTGTAAGGGTCTATCTCATCTAGCATCCAGTTTCCATTGGTGGCCCATCCCATTAAGCTATGACAGCAATAGCTGTTGATCAATCTATCATCAGCTTGTCTTTTAAATCAAACCTCCTCCCTGAAGCTTAGGAGATTCATTCTTCATCTGTTTTATCTCCAGTCTGCAAGAAGTCACCCATTAAACTTCAGAGCAGAGTGGGGATATGAACCTGAATCTCCCTGGTTCCAGGACAGAGATCTAACCACTGTACCACATTGATTTCTATGGCCTGCCCTCCATACATTTCTCTACTATCCTGCTGGCTCTCCCCCTCCCTTTCTGGAGCACTGATGCCCACCCTAAGCCCCTTTGATACGGTGGGCTTCCAATCCTATTAAGCTAATGAATAACAGATTTCCAAGTCGAAAGCAAAGTGCCCTGTGAAGGAACCTGCTTCTCCCCCACCCCTCAAGTGCACAAGTGAAATGGGTTTTTTTTCCCCTCCGTACATAAGGAGCATTGAGTGAGGCCTAGTCCTCCCTCCCTCCTTTTCCCTCCCCAAAATCCCTTCACATGAGCTTTTGATAAAGCAGCTCTGTCAAACAAGGGCTGAATAAATCATGATGTGTTACCAAGAAACATTACAGCTTTTAAAACAACCACCATGGCATTCTACCCCACAGACCGATGAGCCGGGGGATGCCAGATCCCTGACGCTCTGCAGCCACGCTGGAGCCAGCGCACATCTGGAGTGCAGTAAACGTACCCAGAAGCAAGAAAGCGGCTCTGTCAGGGTCAGGAGTACAGAGAGCGGCTGCTGACATCAGGCGCCACCCCAAAACCCACATGCATTTCCTTATGTAAACACATGTGGCCAAGAGGCATCTACAGTCACCTTTCTCCAAAGCAAGCCCCATAAAACCGCTAGCAAAGTGAGGAACAATGTCACTATTATTGTTTTAGAGGAATTCCTCCAAAGCAGAAAAGCATAGCCGGCTGCCTACAAGAGTGTCTTTAAAAAAAAAAAAAGCAAAGAAAGAAAGAACTCTAAAGCTTTGGGAACAGCCTCAATTTCTTACTCCGTTGCTGTGGTCTTGAACTGATTTAACCTGTTGTCTTTGGTACATTTCAAAATCCAGGCAGAACATGGCTTTTGGACCTTACACAGTCCTTCTCAAAGCAATCAGGATTATTTATTTATTTATTTATAGACTTTCTTTCTCACTGAGACTCAATGTGGATTGCATAGTGTGAGATTAGTAAAATCATTATCAAGGACATTTCCATAAACAATGCCATAGGGTAAACAAATACAAGTTTACAAAGACATAGCATTAGCAAGGATCCAATACAGAATTGAAGAAATGCCGAAATAGAACATAATCAATTCTAGGACTGATATTAGACAGCATGAAGCACAGGTAGTATATAGATATAGGAGTACACGTTTAAAGCAACAGATAATATGTAAGGCAACATTGTGGTGAAGTCTATAGTCTCTAACTTATTAGCAAAGCTTCTGAGACCCCCTCCGTACAATACAGCCCTCCTATCTGAGGGAAAAGCCTTTTTGAAAAATTCGGTTTTGCATCATTTGTGGAAAGCCGGGAGAGAGGGGCCTCTCCTGACCTCCTCAGGCAGGCTGTTCCACAGGGTAGGGGCCACCACAGAGAAAGCCTGTGTATGGGCTGCTGTTAATTTCGTCCATGTGCAGGTTGGCACCTGCAGGAGACCCTGTTCAGATGAGCGAAGCTGCCGTGGAGGGCCATAGGGAGGGAGGTGGTCCCATTGATAAATTCCTACTCTCTCTTGCAGTCAACTTCTGAACTTGACAAAAAAAAAAAAGAAGTAGGGAGCCACATTGGTCCATAGCAAAACCCAAAATCAAAATCCATGTAATATCTTTGATCAAGGCCAATGGAAATAACGTAACACAGTGTATACTCCTGCAGGTTCTCCAAGCCCTGAGGAAGAGTTCTGGAGGGAGCAGGGGGAGAACGGGTGCTGTTTTCAAACGAGCTTTCTGAAGGATGTTGGCCTTGCACACACAAAATCAAGAAAACGGGTATTCCTAAAGTTGCTTGGGGCTCCCAGACCTCCAACATGATACTGGAGGCTGCCCCTAGAAATTCCTGCTGCTCAGGGAAGCGTTGAGTCTTGAAACAATAGATATCAATGGGTGGAGGTACAGTGAAAGAGAAGCCATGTTCTGAAGCATACCCCCGCCCCGCCCCACCCCCAAAAGTGAACATATGCCTGGAGCTATCAGCCAGTTGCAAAACTCATGTTCCTGTCTCTTTTGAGTGGCACGAGTCTTTTAGTTATGAAGCTTCTGGTTGGAGTTATTCTATGGACCAAAGTGTCCCTTTCCAGCAGCAAGCTGCTTCTCTCCAGCTCCCAACCCAAACAGTTGGGATGTGTCACCGAGTTGCCAGTGCCATGGAAAAATTCCTTTCTGGCAAATTAGTGCCCATTGAGGAGACATTGGCCTCTTTGATTGGTGGCTGTGACAACAAATACCTGCCATATTCTCAGTTCTATTGGAAGGATACGGTCTTTGTAGAACATCTGTATATTTCTCTCTAAATTTGAAGGAAATGTATTTTTGTATATGAATTGGTAATTTTGTAACGTAAGTAATTAATGATATTTATTGCACTGAGCACTTTGAAATATAAGAAGACTTTTGTAACTTAAGGTTTACTGATTAGTTCAATCAGTCCCAGGTGTTGTTTTTGTTACTCATTCCATTGTCTCTTGGGAACGCCTCTCGGTTTAGTATATTCTCAGTTCAGCAAGTATCTGGTGAAGGTTATTGTTTATGGGCGCCCACTGTGCATTTAGACCAGTGTGGTGTAGTGGTTAGAGACCTGGGCTAGGGTTTGGGAGACCTGGGGCCGTTTCCACACTACTCACCTTCATCCGGAACGCTGCGGAACATCACGAAAAAACTGCGGAAGATAGCGTCTTCTTGCACGAGTTTTGCATGACATCGTGCAAAACTCGTGCAAGAAGACGCTATCTTCCGCTTTTTTTCGCGACGTTCCGCAGCGTTCCGGATGAAGGTGAGTAGTGTGGAAACGGCCCCAGGTTCAAATCACCCCTCTGCCATGGAAAGTTGCTGGGCAATCTTGGGCCAGTCACTCTCTCTCCATCTAACTTGCCTCACAGGATCATTGTTGTGGGGATAAAACGGAGGCGAAGACAGTGTTAAAAGCCATTTTGGGTTCCCATTGGGAAGAAAAGTGGGGTATAAATATCAAATAAATAAATAACCCATTTGCCTCTTACCTTTGCTAATTCCCTCACTGCTCCATCTAAAAGGTAACCAATGGGCAGTTGTTTAATTCAGTCAATGGCATGTAAGCATGGAACCTCTGCTGAAAGAGCACTGCTCAAGCACCTGGTCTCCTGTTTGGGCAAAATCTGAGATGTGTGAAGCATCAAATTGTTTCTGCATGCATGCAGCTTGCGCCAAAAGTTACAGCTACAGCACTCTGCTCCACTCTGCTCCAAGAATTTTAGAGGCGGCATGACAGAGAGTACAGGTTGCATCTGCAACGTATGTTTGGATACACACGAGCTCTTTTCAGATGTTACAATTACATACATCAAGAAGAAAGTACCAACCACATGTATCAGGAATGTGCACTATCCACAAACCTTGATATATGTGGTTGCCTCGTGTAGTTCATAAAAGAGCAACATGCATATTTACCATGCCTGCACAGCTCTGGTATGCATGAATGCAAACCTTGAAAAATCCAGTGGTCAGTTTGCATGTACTGGAGCTGTATATACATGGTAAATAAGCACATTGTCACTGCTCACATGACATGGTAACCACACATTTCAGGAGAACGTAGGTGCAGTTGGTAGGTTCCTGGTATGTACAGCGATAACATCTAAAAAGGGCTATGGCCACTGCAGCATGTGCCAAAATGCAAAAGTTTCAAGCAGATAAGAAAAATCCCTGTGATAAAATCATTTAAAATAATCTTTGCAGAGTTCATCCAGGGAGATACAGCACCGTTGGCACATCAGCTTCATTGTCTTTCCTGGGACCGCAAGTGGGGAGAGGATGTGGTGATTAAAACAGTAGGTGAAGTGCACTAAACCCTGCTCACCTTTATGCTGTACAAAATCAAAAAGAGTCCAGTAGCACCTTTAAGACTAACCAATTTTATTGTAGCATAAGCTTTCAAGAATCAAGTTCTCTTCGTCAGATGCATGGTACAGAAACTGGTCAAATATAGAAGAGGAGGGGGGAGGAGGGGAGGAGAGAGAAGATGCAGTTATGGGGGGGAGAGGGATGTAACCAAAACTGTACTTGATGGACAGACAATGGAATCCTAGGAAGAGTTACTCTTCTAAATCAATTGAAGTCAATGGACACCCTGTTTACGACCCTGACCTGGATAGCCCAGGTGAGCCTGATCTCATCAGATCTCAGAAGCTATGCAGGGTCGGTCTTGGTTAGTAATTGGATGGGAGACCTCCAAGGAAGACCAGGGTTGCGGAGGCAGGCAGTGGCAAACCACCTCTGTTAGTCTCTTGCCATGAAAATCCCACCAGGTGTCACCATAAGTCAGCTATGACCTGAGGGCACTCTCCACCACCCACCCTGTCTCGGATTGCGTTGATAATCAATTTATGCCCGCATGGCTAACTTCCAGTGTTAGAGCTGGGCCAGGAGAAGAAAAGGCTGAAGTCAACCAAAACAGTGCAGTGATATAAGGGGGAGGGAGGTTTGTTTAAAACTAGATCCCGCTCCTGTTATTTACTCAGGAACAGGCGGCCTTGTACATAAAAACTTGAGGATCACCCTGTTACAGCCTGAACTAAAAGAAAGGTTGCCTGTCTTTCTGTCTTGTGATAGCACTGTGGCCCTGATCCCGTATCAAGTCCCCATTCAATAAGTCTTTAAATAAACATAAAGACATTTGAGAGATCTCAGACACTGTCAGCGCCATCCTAAGCAGAGATTTCAATGGACTCAGAAGGATGTAACAAGGCTTAGAATGGTATTGTTAATTATACAGCCAGTTTGGTGTAGTGGTTAAGAGCACGGGACTCTAAACAGGAGAGCCGGGTTTGATTCCCCACTCCTCCATGAAGCCAGCTGGGTGACCTTGGGCGAGTCACAGTTCTCTGGAGCTCTCTCAGCCCCACCCACCTCACAGGGTGATTGTTGCGGAGATAATAATAACACTTTGTAAACCACTCTGAGTGGGCATTAAGTTGTCCTGAAGGGCGGTATATAAATCGAATGTTATTATTATTATTTATACAGAGATGGCAGATCTTTTCTCATCCAAGATCTCTTGCATCTGGTCAAGTATGGCCCTTTTTCATGCAAGAGAGGGATTTGTCCCTCACTATCCCCTCCCAAGTCTCCAGCAGCCATCCTGTCTGCCCATCTTCCAGGGAGGACAAATAAAAGATCTGCCTGCCTCCCCCACAAATCCCTTTGTGCATGGAGAACATTTATTTATTTCATTTGGGGATCCAAAACAGCTTACATTGTTCTTTTCTCCTCCACTTTATCCTCATAACAACCCTGTGAGGTAGGCTAGGCTGAGAGTATATGGCTGGCCCAAGGTCACCTAGCTAGTCTCCATGGCACAATCAGTAACACTTTCATCACAGTATACAAATAGAAAGTTTGCTCCAATCAGGCAACCAACCACAACATCAAAGCGAGGCCCACTGACTTCGGCATATATTAAAGAACCAAGAAGTCTTCCCCAAGCCAATGCGACAGTGCTGTGCTTGGAGGAAAGTGAAAACGCTGCACACAGACTTATTCTCTTCAGTGGTATGATCTGCTAATTCTTCAGGTTGGAAGATACCCCTATGCAATTTAGATTACCTACGGAACCACTCACACACCCCTCACCCAGCTGCTCTTGCTGTCCTTGCTTTCCACAGCTATGAAAAGCAGACAGCCAGGCACCAGAACGGTGATGATTTTTGGAGATTATCATTTATAGCAATTGGATTTATGATATTAAAGATATTAATGATCAGAGAATTTTGTTAGAATGTTTATTGGCTAATATCATCCCTCCTTCTTCCCTTCCCTTTTTGTGCTTCAGTTCCTTCCTGCACCTGAACAATAACCTAAGTTCTCCTTTCCCCCTTCTAAATTTTCTATTCCCAAGGCTACTTTTGTGTTGTTTTTCTTTAAACAGTGTTGGACCTCTGTTACGTGCATTTTTTGTGTAACCTGTAGTTCACCCCTAGACTCTAACAGCAAAGTGTTCTAACAGCACACCCTTGTCTGCTGATTCCAGAAAGGCAACGCGGCCCCTAAGAAAATCCTGCTTGGAGCCCCGCACATTTTTACAACATGCTATAACAGGACTCAGAGCAAGGCCACCCCAACAGATCTGAAAGAATGGGAAGGCTCACGTGGGTGGAGATGTTCCCTCAAATATTACCTGAAGATTAGTGTTGCAATCAAGGAGCTTTTCAGTATCACACAATGAAAATAAAAGATGGTTCGGTTCAATTGTTCCAGAGATTAGATTGCAGCATGTTGGGGGATGACTCGCCCAACCCTTTTCTGCTCATGGTTGATGTGGTAAGGTGACCTCAGCAGATGTAGAACCAAGTCTTCAAATGGCATCTCACCATGCTCTTGGTGACACCTTTTCAGATATATGGTAAGGGCCAAAACGAGCAAGACATTCTCGTGAACTGAGATCTACTTTTCCCAGTGACTTTTAAACAGCCATTTCAGAAGAAATGGAAAGTGCTGGATCAGACCAGTAGCAAACCAGTTACTTTGGAGGGCCAACAGGGCATAAAGGCTGTGGCATGCTATTTGGCTGCTTCCACGTGGTGACAAGTCTTCATATAGCTCTTGCTGCTGCTCTGAATGCAGAGGCATTTGCAGGGGCAAGGGAGCATCCACACAGTAGTTTCCCCCATACTATCCTTGTTTTAGCATGTGTGCGCATGCATAGACACATGCGCAAACACCATGGCTGTTAGAGCCACCAGAGGGTTCTTTAAAATAATTGGTAGTTGCTATATTGCATTATAGTTGCTATATATTGCTATACAGCATTATAAAATTTGTTTTCACAATCTATTAGTTTCAGGTGGGTAGCCATGTCAGTCTGGAGTCAACGAGCATGATCCAGGTCCAATAGCAACTTAAAGACCCGCTAGATTTCCAAGGTAGGAGCTTTTGAGGGTCTGATGAAGGGAGCTTTGACTCATGAAAGCTCGTATCTTGGAAATCTAGCCGGTGATTGCTCTCCACATCTCCTAGTTTCTTAGAATTCCCAGCTTGCTTGCTTGCTTTTTAAAAAAAGTCTCTAGGCCTTTTCATTGCAAAGATATAAGGCCTCCGTGCACTTGTTAAGCCAGGGTCCTAGGTGCCTGCTAAATGAATTTTTAAAAACTCTGGGAGCTCCATAAATAGCACTCCCAATGTGTCATGTAGTTAGGCCCTGAGATGAATGTGTCTCCCAGATCACAGAAATTGTTATGGCCAAATCTGTGATTTTGCCGTTTAGATGCCATATTTGCACAGGAGAATGCATTTGGGGGGAAGCTTGGGACAACTTGTCCTTGTACAAAAGGCAAATGGGAAAACAATTATCTCTTCACAGCAAAGCTGAAAAGCTTTCTGCCTGTTATACCTCTATTAATAACACTCAATTTATATACCGCCCTTCAGGACAACCTAACACCTACTCAGAGCAGTTTACAAAGCATGTTATTATTATCCCCACAACAATCACCCTGTGAGGTGGGTGGGGCTGAAAGAGCTCTGAGAGAGCTGTGACTGACCCAAGGTCACCCAGCTGGCTTCAATTGGAGGAGTGGGGAATCAAATCCAGTTCTCCGGATTAGAGTCCTGCGCTCTTAACCACTACACCAAACTGGCTCTCAAACTGTCACTCTCATTAAAGCAACAGGACATTCCCCCCTCCCTGCTAATTAGGTTGCCAACTGGGGGGAAATGCCTTCTGTCCCTTTAAAAGAAGTTTAATAAGCAGAAAACTTTTTATAGTATGGAGGTAAATGGCATCACCTGATAATTGCTGTGGATCAACCTGATACTAAAGTGACAGCTACAGGGGCCAGCAAACCTACCTGCTGCTAGAATCAGAGGGGGGAATAGCATCACCAACCTCATTATTTTATTTCCTGTTTATTTAACTTGGAAGTGATTGTGACACACACACACCCAAGCACACTAGGAATTCTAGCAACTCGAAGGAATTCTGAGAGCATTTTGGGGTGTGTGTGTGTGATGTCACTTCCAGATATTCACCCAGAAATGACACCACAGCATCTGTGATACCATTTTCCAGAGTTCCGCCCCTGAAAATCTCCTCGGGGTCACCCAGGGAGGTCCAAGCATCCCCTGAGGTTCGGGCAGAATTGCTGGGGCTTGACTTTGCTTGCTTCTGGTCACCAGCAGCCCTCTCGGGCCTGTGGCTCACTAGGAAATGCCCCTGTAATGTCCCTGTCACTAGGAAATGTCCCTGTAATGGCCCAGTTTCCACATTTTACTGTTTGTTATTCTCTACTTTTCAGTGATGCTGTCTTGGCATCTTGACTCTACAGGGTGTTTTGTGATTTGATTTAAAAAAAGAAAACTTCCTCTCCCTTCCTGATTGGAATCCTTTCCTTGTTGTCAGCGTAGGAGGATATTTCACACACACGTGCACACGCACACACACACACACACACAGCTCAACAGAGAGCCAGGGAGGAGTTTGAGGTCTACCCCCTGCAGGTGTATAAGCCTCCACTCCAACCTCAAGCTGAACAGGATGTCCAACATCAGCGATATTGGACAGGAGACTTGAACAGGAAACATGTGTGAGAAGGAAGGACACTTTAATGCAATAAAAGATTGTTTGATTGCATTGCTGGAGTAGATAGAGAGGGACTGTTTCATCTGTGGCCGAATTAAGACCCTTACAGACCAGTGTTATTGGTCAGAGAATGTACAGACAGTTGAGTGGCTGGGGGTGGGTGGGTGGGTGTGTAGGGAGGTCCCACTATTTTCCAGCTTGGATCTAGCAGCCAGTCAATCCTTGGGCTGCAATTTTGAAGGGTACCCGAGCTTTGGTCCAGCAGGTGTCAAAGGTACTTTTGGCTTGTGACATTAGTCAGAATGGCTAACCCTTAACTCTTCCCTGACATGTCAGGGGTTTGGGGGAGGGGGGTGTTATAAAGGGCTTTTAAAAGAGGCGGTGTGCTCTGTGCTGTTCTATCTCAGCAAGGAGACAAGTTATAGACAGCTTTTGTACCATGAAAAAATAAAATATTTTTTAAAAACTTCAAACACTGTTTTTCCTCTGGAAGATCTCCAGCAAGACTTGCTTCCATTTTTTTTTAAAAAAAATCTTAGCTGCGCACTCCTGGTTTCCAGAATCAGACAGGTATTTCCAAAGGTTTTAGCCTGCCTTCCTCACTAGGTGGGGCTGCAACATTTCCAAGGGTGGCTGACGATCTCTCCACCAATTGGCAGGAGGTGGGCAGGTAGAGATGACATCATAGTAGGAGAGGATCCCGCCCCAGGTGGAAGACAGTGGTCATCCCTGCTTTCAATCACCTCTTACCCCCTTTAGAGTAATCCTAAACAGGTCTACTCAGAATCCTACTCAGGTCTATTCTACTCCCAGGGAAAGTTTTTAGGATTGCACTGTTATGCACCTGGCCATGTTCATAGTCATGACAGCTTTAAGCAGACTTTAAAAAGATTTCCCATTCTAAAATCAAACTCTGTTTCTTTAAATGCCATGATACACGTTAAAAGCAGGCTTGTGCACGGACCTGGGGGCGGGGGCGGGGGCGGGGGGGGGGGGATGTCCTGTCCCTTTAATAGAGGTGGAATGTGCAAAAATGGGCAGCTGAAGTTTTCCGTGGCATAGAGGTAAATAATATCACCCGGTAAATAGCCCACTAGAGGAGCAAAATATTTTCTCCAGGCCAGCTGGCAACCCTAGTTAAAAGCCGGGGGGTTTTTTTTAAAGCTTAGAGCAAAAGGGAGGACAGGGCACCCCCACCCACCCCAATCCCGGGAACTCTCCCCCTTCTCCTAACACAGCCATTTTCTCTTGCAGCAAAATTATTTGTTCATCTGTTTCCAAGGGTCCTTGGGAGAAAAGCCAGCGTGCAGCTGGTGATAGGGGTGTGTGCGTGTGTCTTTTTTATTGTTGTTTGGAAAAAGCCTAGAAGTGACCGACGCCTGAGGGGTACATTCACTACAACCTGTGCGTATGTAAAGCACCATCAAACGGCAGCCAATGTATGGCCATCCTATTGGAGTTTTCGAGACAAGAGATGAACAGGGGTGTGGTTTGCCATTACCTGCCTCTGCATCGCAGCCTTAGACTTTCTTGGTAGTCTTCCATCCAAGAACTAACCTGGACTGACGCTGCTTAACTTCTGAGATCTGATGAAACGGACTAATCGGGGCCATCCAGGTAATGCAAGCTGCCACCTAGGGAGGAAAAAATGAATTATCTAGAACCTGGTGGGCTCTTAAGCGACAAGACGTGGGCCCAAAGCAACCAGCCCACTGTAGCCCCATCAAAAGGACTGGAGTTTTGAAGGGCCAAGGATTGCCTTCCATTGCAAACTGTGCGTTTGTGAAATGGTCCTCTTGCAGTCGAGAGGAAGGAAGAGCCGCCCCCACCCTGGCCTCCCGCCTTGTCATCAAGGTGAGTGAGGTCAATAATGTTTGTCCAGCATCAGTTTCTGTAGTCAAGTGTCCCCAGAGCTGTGCACACACCACCAAGAACACAATAAGCCTTGTGCTGATGAGCCGTCTGTGCACTGATTCACCATGCAGGGAGGGAGAACAGACGCGAGCACCCTGGTCCCACCCCCTCCTTGTGAGCAATGGTGGAGTCATCGGCACAGTGCAAACATGAACAGGAAGCAGACCTTGGAGAAAGGTGGGGGATTGTTACATCTGAATTTTCAAGTGGTTTTTTTTATAATAAGTCTCTGGAAATCTGGAGATCACAAATTGAACATTCAGAACAATGGGCCTTACCTGTCGACCTTCAAAGCTCCAGTGAAGGGCGCTGGCTTAGTGATGAAACTCACGTTCACCTGTGGAAGGTCCCAGATTCTCTCCTTGATATCTTCTGTTAAAAATGCATTAGGGAGATGTTGGAGAGCCCACCTGTCAGATAACACAGTTCTAAACTAGGTGGCTCCATGAAACAGCTTCACAGGTTTTTAAAACTTTTATAGTAGTAGCATTCTGCAAATCTGATCCAACAAGGTTTAATTCTGAAACCTTTGAGACTTAAAAACGGCAGCAAATTCAGATATCCACTAAGGAGCCCATCAGCAGGGGATACATCTGCATACAAATGCAGCAAGTACATTACTTGGGGAAGAGGTAGAAGTATATAGTTTCATGGGATCTTGGGTGGTAGTGTTTGCAGGGACCGGGAGAAATGGAGCATCCAGTACCTGACTTGAAGCAAGTAGGAAACTTGAGATCCATGTCCCGAGACGAGAAGAGTGTGAATTCAGCCTAGGATGCCCAAGGCAAACATTGCACACAGGTAGGTGCATTTCAATTGTCTTCATCCTTCACACCTGATTGGGGTGACCTTCTTTTCTGATAACCGTATCTCCATTCCTGATGAGAAGCTGGAAAACTATGTCTCGTGGTCAGGCTTCACCAAGGGTTAAATGCTTTCCAAAGTCTCCCTATACTCGAGACATTAGCAAAGCCCCCCCCCCCTTCACCAAATCAGGGACTTCAAAACTCTTTTCTTCTATGAAGTTTTATCTTATCTAGCATGGAATAAAACATTTGGATGGGAAATCTTACAAGTCTATACTAAGCACATTGCAAAACTCAAGGGACCATTAAAAGCCACATGGAGCAGAGAGCGAGTAGACATACTCTCAGTAGGTCAGTTCCTGATGTGCAGGGGGTGGGGATCAGTGCTTAAACCTTGCTCAAAAAGCATGTTTCATCCTCCTTCCCCATATTAAGCAATAGCAGGTGAACGTGCCACATGAAAGTAATGTATATGCCTTCTAACATTAGTGCACTGCAGGGCTCTAGACAGGAGCCCAAATCTCTGTGATAACGCCATAGATGGACCTGTCCAAAAAGCCCATAGGCTGTTGAACTTAACCATTACAGGTAATACCTCTCTAAAACAGAAAGAATTTAGCAACTAAAATAAGACATATTAAGTGTTTCTCATATAAATTAACAGAAATAAAATGTATGTATGTATGTATGTATGTATGTATGTATGTATGTATGTATGTATGTATGTATGTATGCAGGGCTTTTTTTCAGCTGGAACATGGTGGAAGGGAGTTCCGGCACCTCTTGAAAATGGTCACATGGCTGGTGGCCCTGCCCCCTGATCTCCAGCTAGAGAGGAGTTTAGATTGCCCTCCGCACCATGGTGCAGAGGGCAATCTAAACTCCCCTCTGTCTGGAGATCAGGGGGTGGGGCCACTGGCCATGTGACCATTTTCCCCCGAGGGCGATTTAAACTTTAAAAAACTCCCCCCTTGTTCCAGCTGACCCAAGGTGACATCATTGTGCGGTCCTGAGTTCCACCACTGAGTTCCACCACCTCTTTTCCCAGAAAAAAACCCCTGTATGTATGTATGTATGTATGTATGTATGTATGTATGTATGTATGTATGTATGTATGTATGTATGTATTTGACATACCCCACCCTTCCCGCAAGCAGGCTCAGGGTGGCTTCCAACAATATTTCAATAAATACAATAAAAACATTAAAACCACTTAATCCAGATAAAAAAAGATTCAGGCGCCACTGATCAAACCAGGCTACTATAAAATCACTACAAGCCATGGGCACCGCCATGGTGTAAATCTGGGCAGCTGCAAAAGGAGGGCAAGGCGGTCAGAAAGGGGGGGACACAAAGCTGGCCCCTAATCAAAGGCCTGGAGGAACATCTCCGTCTTGCAGGCCCTGCGGAACTGTAATAGGTCCTGCAGGGCCTGGATCTCCAGTGGGAGAGCGTTCCACCAGGTTGGAGCCAAGGCAGAAAAGGCCCTGGTTCTATTCGAGGCCAGCCAAATGTCCCTCAGGCTGGGGACCACCAGGAGCTGCTTATCCGCAGAGTGAAAGGCCCTGTGGGGGACATAATGCTTGTAGCAAGCAAACAAGTATTAGATAAAAATGATTTGATGTAACTAACCACTATAAAATGTCTATAATTGAAATTCGAAGCAGCAGGCTAACCAAGAAGCAACAAAACTTTAGCTGAGATTTTCAAAGTTACTGGAATATACTTAGCAGCTTCTTCTGGAACCCTTTGGTTGTTACCTGCAAGAATAATTAAAAGGTGATAATCTGCCAAACAAACAGGGAATGTAGCCATGTCAGGGGCTAGGATAGAAGTTTTGGCTTGGTGGAAAGCTTACAGGAAAACAAAAAAGAGTGATACTTTCTAGTATCTGGGCTCCACATGAGCACTGTCTCTGCTCCCAAAGAATCCCTACAAATCTTCATAGGCATCTGCGCATATCTGTCTGATTAGAGTTGTCCAGACAGAATATTGTCTACAACGAATGCCAAGGAGGCTTTAGGCCTGATTCTGTGCATCCTTATTCCCAAGTAAGTATGCATCAGATTGCAGCTTTATATTATTTGGAGTTATATGCAATTTGGGATATTTTCATTGGGATACAAGAAAGCAAAGAAGAGGGAGGTACGCATGGGCCATGGTGTCTGCATGCAGAAGTGTTTCTCATCTGACTCATCTGAGGAAACTTTTCTTCTGAATTAAAACAGGAGGCATGCGGTACTGTTTCAGAACATTTTACAGACAGCATGGTGTAGTGATGAGAGATTAGGAGGACTAGGATCTGGAAGGCCCAGGTTCGAATCTCAGCTCTGCCATGAAAGCTGCTGGGTGAGCTTGCCTCACAGGCTGGTTGTTGTGAGGATAAAATGGAAAATGGGAGAATGATGATGTAAGCTGCTCTGAGCCTTTGTTAGGGAGAAAAGTAAACTATAAATATTTAAAAATAAAACAAGTATTTCCAGAGGAAGACTGTCTACCAGTACTTGGGGGAGACTGCCTCTTATGAGTCTCTCTACATGAGATATCTGACACATGAAGAACACGTGTCAGACAGAGCCGGTGGCAGGGCAAAGGCTTTGCTATAAACTGGAGCTGTGTGAAATGCCAGAAGGGAAACTTCAGCCCATTATAACCTCTCCAGGACCAAGCCCGGCTCCGGAAGGCAGCTCCAGCCCATTTCAATTCCTCACTGTCAACTGGTTGCAGTCCCACACAGTTTTAAACTGCAGAGGTGAAATTGACAGAGCCTTGAGGGAGGCAAAGATGGAATTAACAAACCCTCTGAGGAGTGATCTCCTCTGGCTCTGTCTTTTAAAACTATGCTTCCCGGCTAACATTGTGTCTCTCTACATTTGACGAACACATGCTGAGGCATCTTGTGTTTCTGTATGTTTTGAAGGTGCTTCTTGAAAACGGATGTATGCCTAGAAGAGGGAGGTGAGCAAAGGGGCAACCAATCTTCTGCTCCAGCAGTGGTAAATTCTGTTCCACGGCTGCATCAGGAATGATTAGTAGATCTAACAACATCCCATGCAGAGACGTAGCAGAAATACCTCCCTGCTGGAGAAGGCCGGTTATAGAGATGCTAGAACGTTAAATCATTCAGAGACACAACTGGCACTGTGGGAGTCTACTTTGTACTCATTCAATTAATGCATTGCCCACCACACATTAAAGAGTTCTCTTGCAACTCATCAGCCTTCTTTGACTTTCCGGTTGGAAATTACTGGTATATGGGAGCACGTGCGCTGCACGCACACACAGAGAGCCAGCGGGTGAAGACTTTTTTTTGTTTAACTTGGCATTCCCTCAGTGGTCCCTCCTCCTTCATCAATGTTTTTAACTGTTTTATCTTTTGTATTTATTTTAAATTCTGTTTTTAAATTTGTTTTGATGATGCCTTTATGTCTTGGTTTTAATGGCTTCTAAGATGATGTTTTAATTCACATGTTTTAAATTTGTTAGCCGCATTGGTGGCCATGCGAGGGCAGAAAGGCGGGGTAAAAATCTTGTTAACAATCTGATATAAAAGTGGAATAATTCTGTGGATTTCCCTTGAAGTCTGAACGTTCTTTCTCTCTGTTTCGTTTTTCCTATCGGGCTCCTTGTATTTTCCCACCATCTGATATTGCCGTGAAGCATACTTGCAAAAATCCAGTGCATGTTCTCGAACGCGGACTCATGCCATTGTTCGTTGTGGTACAGAATACCTCCTCGTGTGGATCGCCCTGTGTGTTTGGGGACAAGGTGGTCTCAGTCTCAGGTTTCTTGCCTGGCCTTCAGAAATGAGCAGATCCTAACTGGGTTCAATGACACGCCCTAGTTGTGTCTCAAATTGCTCGGAGGCCTCATCCTTCATGAGAAAATCTTTTAAGGAGATGAAGTTCTACTTGTAACCTCTTATCCCTTGAGAAAGAGTTATCTTTGGATGTGTCAGGAAACAAGCGTGTAATTTGTTCTGTCTATAGCTCTATCCTTGGCTGCTTGTAGGTCCTTGGTTTGGAGAGGAAAACGGGTGGTGTTCGTAGCATGGTATTCACGGGTTCCTATGGCACCACACCAGAGCAAAGTGTAATACAATTTTGGCAACAAGTCCTTCCATCATTTTGAAGCTACAGCAGTTAAAAAAAAATCCCTGTCAAGTCAGTGCAATTTTAAGACTGGCAATGTAGAGATCCGAGTTCAAATTTGTACTCAGCTGTGAAGCTCAGTTGGTGATCTTTGCCTAGCTGTTCTTTCTCTGCCAAAATCACTTCACAGGGCTGTTGGGAGGATAAAATGGGGAACCACATAGGTGTAAAATGGGCAAAGTTCTGCAGCTAGCATTTTCTTTCTTGATTATGTTATTGTTTTTTTTAATACTCTCCCTTTCTTCCCAATGAGAACCCAAGTTAGCTTACATAATTCTTTTTTCTTAATTTTATCCCCACAACAACCCTGTGAGGTAGGTTAGGCTGAGAGTTTGTGACTGGCCCATTTCTATCCCACCTTCTCTCCTGAGACTCAAAGTGGTTCAACTTTTGTTTTGAACTTGTGTTGTTCAGTGCTCAGACACCCGTCTCTCCAAACTGTTATCCTACTATATAAAAGGCAAGTTGTATTGTTGGCAACTCACTTTTTATCCTGGTGCGCCTGCAAGTGTGCCTGCGCAGGCGCACCAAGATAAAAAGTGAGTCATCAGCAACATGGCCTCCAGAGGGCTGGGATACCCCGTTGCTGTGGTGGCCTCCTCACTGTGGTGGGGATGTGCTATGCCAGGTCCCTGGAGGGCTGCAGGGCCGCGCTGGCCCACCCTGTTGCCACGCTGGGCCTCTATGGGACCTTGGGAGGGCTGCATGGGGCCTTCCCACCTAGGGTTGCCAGGTCCCCCTACCCCCTGGGCAAGAGGTGGGAAGCCCAGCACTTACCTGCTTTGTGCATGCCTGCACTATCGGCCAGCACGGGAAGGGATGTCATCGTGCAGGCAGTGGGCCACCCTGGGAGCACTCCCATGCTCCATAGGGGCCCAAATCAGGCTAATACAGCCCAAATTGGGCCACTGCAGAGCATGGGAGCGCCGTGAATTGGGATGCTGCAGGAGCGCACCCCAGGAGGCACGTTCTCCCCCTGCCAGCCAGGTAAGTGGGGGGTGGGAGAGGGGATTCCCCTGCCCTCAGCGGGAGACTAGCAATCCTATTCCCACTGCTGCACTGGGCCTCTCTGCTGCCACACTGTGCCTCTGAAGTGCCTTTGGAGAGCCTTCCCGCCGCCACACCGGGGCTTCCTTCTGCCACGCTGGGCCTCCCTGCTGCTACGCTGGGCCTCTGCAGGGCCTTGGGAGGGTCTTCCTGCTGCCACACCAGGCTTCCCCCCCCCTACGCCGGGCCTCTGTGGGGCCTCAAAAGGGCCTTGCTGCTGCCACACCGGGCCTTGCCGCCTCAGTGCCAGGTAGGGTTGCCAGCCTTCAGGTGGTGGCTGGAGATCTCCCGGAATTATAACTGATCTCCAGGCTATAGAAATCAGTTTGCCTGGAGAAAATGGCTCATTTGGAGGGTGGACTCTATGGCATTATATCCTGCTGAGGTCCCTCCCCTCCCCAAACCACACCCTTCCCATGCTCCACCTCCCAAATCTCCAGGAATTTCCCAACCTGGAGCTGGCAACCTTAGTGCCAGGCCTTGCAGCTGCTGTACCAGGCCTCTGTGGGGCCTTGGGATGGCTGGCATCCAGTGCAGCCCTCAAGGCCCCGCTAGAGCCCATTGTATTTTCTGACACAACAGGCTTTGTTGCTAGTTAATAAATAATCCTCCACTCCCACAATAAGGCTAGCCAGGACACTGACAAGTTCCATCCCACTTACTTACACGGGTACCAGTCTCTTGCTGCAGAGAGTTGATGCTAGCAGAAAAACTCTGGGGAGTGTCTTGGGAAGGAGACCTCTGCCCCAAAATACCTTTCATCATATGACAAGGTGTCCTAAGGAACAGTTAAAAATCCACCCACTCTCCCTTGCTGGTGACAGGGTCTGACCAGGTAGTCATTTTATTGACTTCCTAGAAGGCCTTATATCTGCAGGACCTTGTATCTGTAGGACATATCTGTAGGCCTTATAAATTTCTGGAGATTTGAGAGCGTTGTTTGGGGAGGGCAGAGTTTGGGTAAAGGAGGGAGCTCAGCTGGGATATGTCACCATACAGCCCACCCTTCAAAGTTGCCATTTGCTCCAGGGGAGCTGATCTCTGTATTCCGTAGATCATTTGTAATTCCTAGTACACGTACCAGGTGCCTGCCCATAGCAGGCAAGCTCCCGTTCTGCCCCCAATTGCCTGCGCTTGATCCATTGAACAACATGAGAAAATGGGGGAGAATGATGGCACAGTCGCTGTAAAGTAGGGTTGCGAGGCCAAGCCTGGCAACCAGAGGGAGGGGTGGGGGGGTTCTGGAGGGGGCGTCACGGGCATGACAACTTCACTTCCAGCGAAAACACAGAAGTAATGGTGGGTAGCTCTAGGAATCACCAGAAACTCTGTGGTAGACTTTCTGGGTTTTTTCCGGAAGTGACATCATCATCCTTGCAATGCTGCTTGGCTTTAAAAAATTTTTTTCTTTTGCCACCATGTGGAGCAGCAGTGGGCAACAAGAACTCAGGGTAGAGAATCCTCCCACCCCACCAGGTGTCATGTCTGTGCCTCACCCATGCCATGCTTGATGCTGACCTGTTGTTCTGAACTAATGTTTCATGCTATAACTTGATGTCATATTGCCACTGCCATAACTGATTTGCTTTCACAGGCTTATTGAAGTTGCAGGTGTCTTATCTAACGGACTGTAGAAGCTCTCAGTGCTTTTGACCTGGTATACGGCTCACTCCCATGCGCTGCTATGTTTCAACTTTGATCTCCTGCTTTCCCAGTGTCTAGACTTGATAGTGCAAATATGTGAGACGTTCTCAGGATGGGTTCGCACCAAAAGTCCTGTTTTGCTGATGGGAGGGGGAAGGAGTCAATGTGTGAGTTAAGAGGAAGGGTTTTCCCACGTGTTGCCATTCCTGTCAACCTGTTTCTTACTGCTTAGATGCTAGCCTTGCTTCTGACTAATCTTGTGGACATATCTGTGGAAATGATTTGATTTCTGAATAAAACCATTTAACCAAGAGCCTGGATTCTTGCTGCAATGGCACAGGGATCTATCTGCCATAGCCTGTCATCCATAGCCTGATACCAGGGGCTTGGCAACCCTGCTATGATGCCATTTCTGGTTGATATACGGCAACTGTGATGCTCTAGGAATTTCCCATGATCTCTATGCTGGAGAGATTCCTAGGTCATCATGGTGTCTGCAATGCTCCTTCCCAATCTCCGCCCCCCCCCCCGCCAAAGCTCCCAGTATTTTTATTTTATTTACTTATTTTATTTATTTATATCATTTCGCATTGAGACTCAAGGTGGATCACACAGTGTGAGATGAGTACAGTCAGTTTCAAGGAGATTTCCATAAACAATGCCATAAAACAATTACAAAGACATAGCATTAGTAAGAATCCAATGCAGGGTTGAAGAAATGCTGAAACAGAACACAAGTATGGTGGTTGTGGGTTTTCCGGGCTGCATTGCCGTGGTCTTGGCATTGTAGTCACAGTGACACTGAGAGATCTCTGTCTTTTGGTGCTACACCTCTGAAGATGCCAGCCACAGCTGCTGGCGAAACGTCAGGAACTACAATGCCAAGACCACGGCAATGCAGCCCGGAAAACCCACAACCACCATCGTTCTCCGGCCGTGAAAGCCTTCGACAATACATAGAACACAAGTAATTCTAGAGCTGACATTAATCAAAAAGAAGCACAGGTAGCTCATAGGAGCACATATTTAAAACAACAGATAGTACGTAAGGCAACATAGTGGTGAAGTCTGTGGTCCTTAACTCACTAGCGAAGCATCTGAGACCTCCTCCATACAATACAAAAGCCTTTGTGAATAATTTGGTTATGCATTGTTTGTGGAAAGTTAGGAGACTTGGGGCTCTCCTGACTGCCTCAGGCAGGCCGTTCTACAGGGTAGGGGCCACCACAGAGAAAGCCCGTGTATGGGTTGCTGTTGATTTCACCCATGTACAGGGTGGCACCTGCAAGAGACCCTGTTCAGATGAGCGAAGCTGCCATGAAGGAGCATAGGGAGGGAGATGGTCTCGTAGGTATGCCCGACCAAGGCCATGAAGAGCTTTGTATGTGATAACCAAAACCTTGAACTGAGCACAGTAACTGATAGGTAGCCAATGGAGTGACTGCAGGATGTTCATGCTCCTGCTCGTTCCTGATAACCATTGTGTTGCAGCGTTTTGCACCAGTTGGAGTCTCCTAAATGTGGATGGGAGACCTATGTATAGTGCATTACAATAGTCAAGTCTTGATGTTACTGTAGCATGGATACAGGTGGCCAGGTTGTGGGTGTGGGGCTGGCAGCCCTACTTTCCAGAGAACTCCAGTCCCCACCTTGGGGTTGGTAACCTAGCTTCCTTAAGGCCTAATCAGAAAAAAGGAGATGTATTGGAGGATCTGTAATCAGATTCTTTAGCGTCTACTTCTTAACTTCAGAGCATCTGTTTGGTCTCTATGTACCTTGATATGCTGATTTTCTGCATGTGGGGAATATGTGAGACCCATCCCCACAAACACAGTGAAGAAATACAACCCAGCTATATGTTCTCCACTTTAATGACAATCTGGCATCTGATAAATAGCTGCATTCCATTCCTAAGAATTTGAAGTGTTATTATCTTACTGACAGCAATGAAAATCTACAGTATTTTTAAAAAAAAGCTTTTCAAGAAAAAGTTCTGGGCAAAGAAAGTTTCTCCTTGGCCTGCTGCAAACATCAATGATTCTAAAAACTGGCCACAAAAGCAGCATCCTTAAATATTGTGGTTTAGCACATGTCATCCCCCCCCCTCCTGATTTCCCCCTCTGATTCCACTAAGATTGCTGTTTCCTAAACCCAATCCTCCTTTGGAACTTCTTAAAAGCAAACATACTTCAGCAGGCGTCTGCAAGCAACTCTACAAGAAGGAATGTGGTTGCGTATGGTCCTTATAAATGAGCATTTAAAAGAATTCCTCCAGATCAGCAGAATGGGAAGAATCTAATCTCTAAAAAATGCTTTGCTTTCTTCTTATAATTTTTGCCTCTTCTCTCTCTCTTTCTCATGCACGCAAAGGCGCACGCGCCGCGCACATGCGCACCCCTTTCATGGTTATGTCACTTAGCAAAATTACCCCCCAAGGCCTTTCCCATAGAACTTTCAGATGGTTCTTCATGGTTCATTAAAATGCTAAATGGTATTTGGGTTGCCAGCTCCAGCTTGGGAAATTCCTGGAGATTTGGGGACACAGACTGAGGAGCCTGGAGTCTGGGGAGGGGAAGGACGTCAGTGAGGTGTAACTCCAAAACTGCCATGTTCTCTGTGACTGGAGATCAGCTGTAATCCCAAGAGATCTCCAGCCACCACCTGGATGCTGGCAATGAAAGGGCTTTAAAATTGGTTTGGACAGGGGGAATCTGCCTGGAATAAGGGCCAAGCTAGATGGGACAGCATCCGCAGGTCCAACCTGTGGCCACTACTGCCATTTTAAGGAGATTTAAAACTGCTACAAGGACCCAATTCTGATTGTGTGTGCAGCACAGAGGGCTGAAGTGCTGCTCCCCCCTGCTCCTTTTCAAGTGCTGATACGACTGCACATTCCCCATTTGAAGGGGGGAGCACCTCAGCCTACCCTGCTTCTTCAAGGCACTTTTAGAGCCCTTTAAAATGGTGGTGGCAGCCATGGGGAGACCTATGGATGCTGTCACATCTCGTTTGGCCCTAAAATCTTTGAAGCATTTATCCCCCAAAGCCAAGTGACAATCAAAAGCCAGTTTCCTGCCATGTACCACCACCACTCCAGAGATGAATACATAATTTCTTGGAGAAGGACTGGGAATAAGTTTTGCAGTTTATCTACAGTTGCTTTGGTGGAGGACTCAATATACAGGAGTGGGTCAGTGTTATTTCACCTGCATAGCTCCAGTCAACAAACTTCTGTTTGCTTTTATCTCTGCTCTGAGACCATCAGTTGGTCTGGTTTTAGGCACAGTGTCTAAGAAACTAATGGAACATTCATATCACTCACTTTCTTAGCAGAACTTGTTAGAAATGTGCGGTGTAAGTGTCCTTTCCTGTTTGGATGAATTCCTGCTCGCTCTTCCTTTGTCCAAAATTGACGGTAAACTTGTTGGAGAGAGGCTGCAGAGTAAAAAGGAAAGCCCCTCCTTCCAAATTAGCTATTATCTGCCTAGTGATCCCTTTTTGATTGAAGAGGTAATAGGAGCCAGGTGCAACCAATACCAACCTCCTAGCCAGAGCTTGTAGAATAAGCATGAGAGCCCAGTTGGTTGGATCGTCCGAGAGACGTGGGGTGGGAATGAAGAGAGGCCAGGCGAATGCTTCCTTTGCCGTGGTTTTCATCAGTGATCTAGGGAACCCTGGGATTTCTCAATGAGAAGAGCCCTGTCTAGTTGTCACAGTTTTGGAAATCCAGCCATGTAGTGGGGAGATGCTGCTATGCACAGTCATGTTGGTATGAATGAACTGAGTTAGTATCAAAATCAAAAAGAGTCCAGTAGCACCTTTAAGACTAACCAACTTTATTGTAGCATAAGCTTTCGAGAATCACAGTTCTAGAGCAGACCCTTCTTAAAGAGGACAAGAAAAGAATATCCAAGGTATACCAAGTACTGTTGAAATGGTATACTGAGGATGAGACAGTTAAAACACAAATGGTGAAATGGGCTATAAATTTTAACAAAGAGATAACAATGGAGGCATGGGAATACTTGTGGAAGACTACAATGAAGACAACGACATGTACAAATATTAAAGAGAATATCTATAAAATGATTTATCGTTGGTACATGACACCAAAGAAGATTGCACTAGGGAATCTGAACACTTCTAATAAATGCTGGAAATGTAGGAAGCATGAGGGCTCCCTCTATCATATGTGGTGGTCGTGTGAGGTAGCTAGGCAGTACTGGGGGGAAATAATAAGAGAAATGAGTGAAATTTCACAATTTCAAATAAATAAGAACCCAGAACTCCTGCTACTAAACTTGGGAATGGAGGGAATTCCAGCCCATCATAGGACGTTGATATTTTATATGACAGCAGCAGCTAGACTTTTGTATGCACAAAAATGGAAAGTACAAGAAGTGCCAACTATTGAAGATTGGACCTACAAATTGCTGTACATGGCAGAAATGGACAAGATGACAAGAAAACTGAGAAATCTGGACTCAGGGCAGTTTAACACAGATTGGGAGAAGCTGAAACAATATCTGGAGAAGAAATGGGAGGTGGGGGGAAAACTGTGGCAGTTTGAGAACTACTGAAGCATAATAAAATGTAGAGGGGGGTGACTTTACCGGGGGGGGGGGAAGAGATAAATGTGAATTTATAAGCAGTTAGATTAACAGATTGATATATATATAGATATATATTGGTTAATAAATAGAATATTGATAGAAAATAATTAAGGATAAGGATTAAATATACGGATTGAGTAATCAACAATATTTTCTTTCTTTGATAAGATTTGTATAATGCACCAAACTGAATGTATAGACGAGTCAAATTGATTGACTATGTGACGAGAGTTATATAGAATTACCATAAAAAGATAGAATGAGTAATACATAGAGAATAAGTCAAATTGTTTGATTTAAATGTGTAAGATTTTTATGGTTTATGATATATAGGTTTATGATATATAGAAATATTCAAAATTGGAAAATGGGATAAATTGTTTATCCAAGATGGAAACAAAGACTTACAGTTTGGGTATACAATAAGAAAAGTAGTTAAGGATGTACTGCTTAGTATAACGGAGAATATGTATTTGTTTTAGATAGAGAAATTTAATAGAAGTAAGGGAAAAGGGACAAAGGGTTGGAAAACTGTTGGAAGTCAACAAAAGGGGGGGAAAGGGAGGGGGTTAGAAATGAAAAATTTGGGGAAAATTGAATGTAAATGTAAAAATAACGGATTCTAACCCAATAAAAATTTTTTCAAAAAAAAAAAATAAAGTTGGTTAGTCTTAAAGGTGCTACTGGACTCTTTTTGATTTTGCTACTACAGACTATCACGGCTAACTCCTCTGCATCTATGAGTTAGTAGTATCAGTGATGATGGATGACTTTCTTGATAGAGAGCTCTCCCACCACCATCATCCCCAACAAATTGCAGTTGCTGGGAGGAGCAAGGGTGCTTTTGGGGATCTATTGTGAGTCCCGTGAGGTGTGATAGGCCTACCTGGTATCCTGGTATCCATTTGCAAGAAAAGTGGATGTGCTCAAAGGTGCAAAGAAGTCAGAGAGACGTTCCTCAGAAGGACGTCAGTGCAGACAGTATCCTCAGAAGACCTCATGTTTGAAAAACCGCTAGTGTAGCCTATGATAACAGAGTCTTGTGGCACCTAAAAGTCTAATAACTATATTGTTGCAAACGCCTTTGTGAGTCAGAGCCCACTTCACCTTCATGCAGCTGGGATATAAGTGGGCTCTGCCCCCCCCCCAAAGCGATGGCCAGGGCCGGCTCTAGCATTGCCATCACCTGAGGCAGCTTAATGGCTGTGTCTGTGCACGTTGGCCCAAGCACGCGTCCACGCCGGACTGCGTGACGACGTCACCATGTGTGATGTCATCATGCAGGGCTGGTGAGCTCGGGGGGCCTTCCAGCCCTCCCGTTTGGTTGCTCTGCGGGCCAGGCGCTCTGCGGGAGGCTGCCTGCTCAGCTGCCCCACATTGCCAGCATGCGCTCCTGGCTGCCGGTGGCAGCAGCTTCGTGGCGCGCGCCCCCTGCCCCCAGACCGGCGGCCCTCCGGCACCTTAGCGCCCTGAGGCGGCAGCCTCACCAGCCTCAATGGGCAGGCCGGCCCTGGTGATGGCAGGTAGTTTTAGGCATTGCCAAACATTCTATGGTTTTACTGGAAGCGCCAGAAATTCTGGGTCTTCTTGGAAGTGAAGTCAAGGTATATTAACCACCAACATTTCTTTTTTCCTACTGCCACTCAGAGGGGTGGAAGGCAGTGCACCAGCAGGAGGCCTCCTGCCATAGAAGAAGGCCTAGAAATCCTACAAACCTTAAATATGTGAGTCTTCAAGGTACCCCAAGACTCTTTGATATTTTGGCTTCAGCAGACAGCTATGGCAACCTTTCTAGAATTTGCCTTGGTCTATGACTTGGAAGTCTTCTGTCCATGCTAGAGAGGTGGAATGAACTGAATTCCAATAATTTTTTTAAAATTAGAAGTAGCATATGATATGTGGAAAAAGAAAATGAAGAAAATAAGCATATGCTACATGGAAGACAGTCTGAGTTCTTGATTTTTTTAACACGATCAAACTTTCCTTTTGGAATTTCAATTTGACAGGCAGTAGAAAATATTAGCTCTTGCTGATTCTTCTGCAGGCAATACTGGGAAGTAGCCAGGGCTTTTTTTCAGCTGGAACACAATGGAACAGAGTTCCAGCACCTCCTGAATATGGCACGGATTGCACGGAGGGCAATCTAAACTCCCTTCTGTCTGGAGATCAGGGGGTGGAGCCAATGGCCATGTGACCATTTTCGCTGAGGGCGATTTAAACTTTTAAAAACTCCCCCCTTGTTCCAGCTGACCCAGAGTGACGTCATTGTGCGGTCCTGGGAGCGTGCATGCACTTTGCGCGTGCGCATGTGATACCAGGGTCACCACCTCCCACCAGAAGTTGCCCCCCTGTGCTGGCAATCCACTAAGAGCAGAACCACAAGTGACAAAAGGCACAGATTGGACACTTGTCTGCTTCCCTCAAGTTTTGATGGGAAATGTAGGCATCCTGGTCTCGCAGCTTCGCTCTCTGACTGCTGTCCAATGGACTTTTCAACTGTCACTTGTCCAACATTCCGCCAAGTTGCCTACATTTCCCATCAAAACTTGAGGGAAGCAGACAAGTGTCCAATCTGTGCCTTTTGTCACTTGTGGTTCTGCTCTAAGTTCCACCACCTCTTTTCCCAGAAAAAAAGCCCTGGAAGTAGCAACGTTCTCCATTCAATGCGAAGAAAAGCTGCCTTGGTTTTCGAACAATACACAGAGGCTGCTTCCAGAGCAGCAGCAAACAGCATAGGCATGTGCAGGAACAACCAATGTCGGGTTGTGGTTAGAGTATTGGTCTAGGATCTGAGAGCCTCAGGTTTGAATGCTCACTGTGTTGTGAAAGCTTGTTGGGTGACCTTGGGCCAGTCACACATTCTCAGCCTAACCTACCTCATAGGGATGTCGTGAGGATAAAATGAAGGTGCGGAGAGTGATGTGAAGTAAGCCATTTTGGGACCCCATCGGGGAGAAAGGTGGGGTATAGATAATATAAATAAATCCACATGCCCTATTTCCATTGCACTGCATTTCCCCCCTCACAGCTCCCCCCCCCCCGTCAAGAATTTTAAAGCTTTATCAAGCGCTTTTGTTTCCTTCTTTTTGCGAGCTGGGCTGTACTGCTACAGCAAGGCTCAGTAAAGAAAGAAAACAAGCCCTTTTGAAATGCCGAAAAGGGGAGTGGAGGATGTGGCATCTAGCCCCACCCTTTTGAAGGTGCAGCTTAGCTCTACCTTCCTCCTAAGAAGTATCCAGACTGACACGCCACCTGCAGCCAGCCCACCGTTTCTTCTTTATGCCAGAGAAATGAGGCTTATATTTTTCCCAGGGTAAAGGGAAACACAGGGACTAGAATAGTCATGTCCAGATTGGGTGTAACATCATCTGGACATTCCTCTTTATTGCAGGGGATTCCTGCTTAGAAATGACACGACCATGAGATATTCATCATGATCCATCTAGGGTTGCTAACAGGCCTGGAGAAAAATCTCCCATCATTTTAATAGATCTATAATTAGATGTAAATTACCAAGTGATGTTATTTACCTCTAAGCATCGAAAAACTTCAGTTTTCCATATATTATGCCACTATTAAAGAGACAGGGTGTTTATCTCCAGGTCTGTTGACAACGCAGTAGCCAGCATTTATTTTGACCTGATTTTCCTTCCTTTCAGCAAAACTGATCCAATTTCATTGCAATATTTTGCCTCTGCATTTGGCATTAAAGCATCTGAGCAGATATGATGGGTGTGTGTGGATTTTAAGCTAGGAAAATGCCAGGGAAGCAGAACACCTCTTCTTCAGTGCCACATACCTCTCTGATCCATTTCCCCCTTACCCAACTAGCCAAATTGCTCACCAGGGGTCCAATCAGGTATCGCCAGCATCAAATACTATTTGGCCCTCAGGCCCTAGCTGTGAACAGCAGTTTGTTCTGAAGGTTGTGTTGAGTGATTTGCTGTAAGAGAGATGTCTCTCCCTCTTTCAGTCATGAATGGAAATGTCCACAAACACACAATTACTTATCTCACAGCGTTATCCAAACAAACAGAACCAATTAGCATTTTCTTCTGCAAATATTCAGTTGGAATGCCTTTGCAGCCCGGGGTAATCTAGCCGGCCAATTAGATGTGCAATTAGTTGCCCACTTGTATTAAATTTTTATATGCAGAAACATAAATCCCATTGACTGTCCTCCCCCCTGTTTTTATTGTTCTTACACTTGCAGAACTCTTGATGGGATAACAGGCCAGGAAATAGTTCTTTTGCACAGACCACTAGTTAAATTGTCTGTCTCCTGGGAGCAACTGGCAAGGCAGCGGCGCTTGAGGTCTCGTGTGCGCTTGAGGTCTCGTGTGCAATTTTGATGGCGCGCAGCCCCTTCAGTCTCCTTATATGGATCGCTTTTGTCTGCAAAGCCTTTTTATTGGTCACCGGTGGAAGCCTCCTTTCCATTAATCAACACAAAATAAATGGAACTTAAAGGCTAAATTGCAACACTGTGAGCAATTTCTACAAATTATGCAGGAGAGATAGAGATACATTTCCCCCCTCAATTGTGTAATTAGAAAGGCCAAGCCTAAGGGGTGGGTGGCGGGGAGAGAGCATTCCTCAAAAGGCATGTTCAGACCAAATTTGTTCCTTGGGGATACTTTTAAGTCCCTATTTTCTCCAAAACTGCATATACATCCCTCAAATGCTGCTGGGAAATGCATGGGGTGCAAAGCCAGTCACTATGGTGATTATATGCTTCTGTACAGATCAGGGTACCAATCTTCCCTCTTGCTGACGACAGACAGGCTTGCTTGCAAATCTCTTTACTACTGCCCTGGCATCTACTCACAAATCAGCCTATAGCCAGTCTTAGGTTTCTACAACAATCTTCAAGGAACTTTGTGTGGTAGAGCTGTGGCTCTGAGGTAGAGCATCCACTTTGCATGCAGAAGGTTCCAGGTTTAATCCCTGCCGTCTCAGAGTAAAGGGATCAAGTAATCAGTGATGTGGAAGACCTCCACTTGAGACACTGGCGAGCAGCTGCCAGTCAGAGTACACAGTGCTGCACTGGTGTCTCAGAAGCCTGATATACTCTACAACCCCATGTGTTCCACCCGGAGTCAGAGGAGGCACAAGCACTCTGGCCCTGTCCCCTGCCTCTGTGTGATCGCCCATGTGATCCACAGAATGTGACCATATGGAAGAAGTGGCTGCATGTACAAGGCGCTGCGTGATCAGCAATGCTACGTTCCAAACATTGCTGATCATGGGGAGGGTGAGTTCTTGTGGCCACTTCCTCTGTACTATTGCACCCTGCAGACCAGGAGACCACGTGGAGGAAGGAGGAGGGGCCAACATACTTGTACCTGTTCTCCCTCCCCATGTATTCAGTGGATGCTTGGGCCTGTTGTGTACTGGGCTAGTATAAGGCAGCTTTATGTGTTTTTGTGTGTGCTGAAAATTCTCAGTGGTGGCTAAACACTCTGCTGTTCGAATGGCAATTTGCTTGCAAATTGCAAGCGACACACATGAATATTCAAGGAAGTTTTTTTTAAACGCTCAGAGCTCAGTTGTCAGTGCTGGGTTGAAAAATTCCTGGAGATTTGGAAATGTACTAAACAAGAAGGGACATTTTATCATATGTGGTGAACAGGTAAGAAAGCAAAGAGGTTTTGGTTGCAAATACAATCATCAATACAGAAGATTTTGAAGATTAAAATCCAGTTCAAACCAGAGACTTTTTTGTTGGGATTGATGGACAGCCAGTTGGAAAGAAGCTTTGGAACTTTGTTTTTATATTTAATCACGGCAGCAAGAGTACTGTATGCACAAAAATGGAAGACTCCAACATTGCCTACAATTAAGGAATAGTGGATAAAAGTTTTGGAGTTTGCATCAATGGCAAAACTTACTTCACTGATCAGAGAAAAGGCATTATCTACATTTTTAGTTGAATGGAAACCATTTATAGACTTTTTACATGAAATTGATAATAATGACTTGATGATATCTGGATTTATGGATTAAGAATCATGAAGAATAGAAAAAAGAGGGCTCATGTTTAAAATTGAATAAGTGTGACTATGAAAACGATATATATTTGTTGAGGAGAAAATCGGAACTCAGTTTGTAGTTTAGTGTTAGTCTTCTTTTATTTTTATAAACTGTGTTTTTCCTTTATTATTACTAGTTATTTGTCTTGTTTGTTATTTTTTGTTTATAAGTATTGTTAGTGTGGTCCCTTTAGAATGATGTGTTTTTATTTTTTATGTTTACTATTTATAGTTTAAATAAAGAAAATCTCTCTCCCCCCCCAAAAGAAAATTCCTGGAGATTTGGGGAAGAACCCAGGAAGGGCAAAATTTGGGGAAGGGCGAGAGCTCGATCTCTCCAGATCTTGGAAGCTAAGCAGGAAACGGCTCTGGATAATAATCAAGTGGGAGACCTCCCAAGAAAACCAGGGTTGCTCTGCGCAGAGGCAGACAATGGCAAACCACCTGTTGGTCTCTTGTCTTGAAAAGGCCAGCAGGGGTCGCTATAAGTCGGCTGTGACTTGATGGCACTTTCCACCGCCCGAGTTGCTCAGCAGGGCTTTGATGCCACAGACTTCGCCCGTTGTCTCCAGGGGAACTGATCTCTAGTCTGGGAATGAGCTGTCAGTTCAGGAGAATGCCAGGCTCCCTCTGAATGTTGGCAAGTGGGCAGCCCTACTCAGACTTGTTCTACATTGTATTGCAAAACTCTTTCACACACTGGCGGTCTTGCACTGCTTTTCCACAGCTGTTTCCATTCCCTTCCTCCATCTGCCTTTCATTCCACACACCTGATATAAAGTGAAACTACTTTTGAGGTGCTCTCCCTGTGGCAGAGGGGCTGCGCAGCTTCTTTCTCCAATACATTTGTGGCTCCTAAAAGATACATAACTATATTGCTGCATATGCCTTGGGAGTCAGAGCCCACTTCACTTTCCTGCAGCTGAGTAAGTGGGCGCTGGGAAAAACCCGGAAGTTATGGCAGGTCGCTTTAGGCATCACCAGAAATTCTGGTTTAAATTTGAAGTTGAAACTAGTTTAAATGTGAAGCTACAGCTGTTTGCAAAGGGGTGACCGTGTTAGTCTGTTGTAGAAAAAAAATAACCAATAACTGTGCTTATATACCATTCTTCTAGACAGATTAGTGCCACACTTAGAGCGGTGAACAAAGTCAGTGTTATTATTATCTCCACAATGCAGCTAAAACCACTGGAGAGCCACTGGCAGTCTGAGTAGACAATGTTGACCTTGCTGGACCCACGGTCTGATTCAGTCTAAAGCAGCTTCATGTATGTCCATGCATGCTTAAGGATGGAGTTGTGCAAACATACAGCTCTGTTGCTTACATTTGGGCAAATGCAGGGACCTCTCAGTCCTGCTCCCACAGAACCAAGAATATGACCAACATTGGCTCTAAGGTGACCAGTTTTTGTCAGTGTTGCCCTGGAAGCAGACAAATTATTCAACGGGCAGTTCATCACAAAGTCAGAGCGGAGTCACTTGCTCAGAATAAACAGCCAGGTCAGAGCCTGCAGCCTAAAAGAGCTTGATTGAACTGTATTAGCTCCTTGTGTTGTTGGAGCCATGCTAGGTTGAAAACTGTACTACCCCCTTTAGCCATTCACCAATCTAACCACAAGACACTTCACAATTCTGTAACCTTTTAAAAAAAATGTCTCTGCAACCTTTTCCACCTGTTCTTTACAAATATTCCTTACAGAGATATTTTTGCACCTCACAGGATTCAGATCCATGAATACCACATATCCGAATCTGTGCACATTTGACATGGCTTAGGAGGATATAGCTGAGTAATTCCAGGAGGTGGAGGAGTGTCTATAAACTGCAGAGAACCATTCTAGAAAGGATGCTAAAGTCCTCTTTTGCCTAACTAAGGCCTAATAAAAAAGACAAGACATCCTGTGGCACTTTAAAGACCCACTGATTTATAGGAGGCTTAGCTCTCAAAGGCTAAAGTTTTTGCAAGAGCGCAATATTGCTATTGTGTTTCTGTCATTCATATCGGGGAGTTGCTTGCTGAAGAAAACCATCCAATGGATTCTTGCCCTCTTGAATCCAAAAACAGGCACCTTATTTGCCTCTTTTAGCTTCTGAAATTTAGGACCTAGAATCATAGAAACATAAGAGCTGGAAGGGATCCCCAGGGTAATCTAGTCCAACCCCCTGCACAATGCAGAACGTTTACAGCTACCCCTACCCCTCCCCTACTGACCTCCAGTCAATGCCCAGAGGAAAGTGAACAAATTCCAGGATCCCTGGCCAGTCTGGCCTGGAGGAAAATCCCTTCCTGGCTCCGAAGTGGTGATCGGCATTATTCTGGGCTCATAAGAAAGGGCCACAAGAGCTGAGCCCTGGCTCACCCCTTCCTGTCCTCCCTAACTACACGCATCGTGTTTTTCGTCTCTGTGTCTGTGCAATTAAACATGTGCCTGGAGTCCCATGATGGCATGTGTGTGGGGGGGGGAATTTTGCCCTCCCTCCCATACCAGTTTCCTGACCTCAGATGACCCTGGGGATTTCTGTTTTCCCCCTTGGAGGCCTCCAGGTGTATCAATGGGGTGTGCGAAGGTTTCCCCAGCTGGGCAAAGTGTGTTTCCCCCAGAGCCAATTCAGGTTGTCAGAATGATGCAATGGGGAAGGGGGAGTCACACAAGCACCCTTTCCCTGTGCACCTTGGTCCTGATCCACACTGGACTTGCACATAAGAAGGACCCAGCAAAAATATGTGATTAGGCCATTTTAGCCCTTTCCCCTTATTCACAGCCCCCCCCCCAGTACATCTAGTGGCATCACGGTGACAAGCTCCAGCCCTGATCTGCATTAGTTCACTCATTGTAGGGTCTGTTTAGAGTTCACATTCGTGCAGCTAAATATCTGTAATTCTTAATGTGAACGAGAACCCTGAAAAAGCAGGCTGGACACTACTGTCCCACTTACCCCTCAACCTGGTATGTTCTTCAAATGTGCAAAAAGTATGTTGTGACTGGCTCCCAATAAAGGGGGCGGGAAACAATCGGTGAGCTTGCAAGACTGCTTTAATTCAGAAATTTGAACATCCTCTTTCAGTGCATGCTGTTCTTGTGCTGCTTATGCACAGGAATTCCAGCAAGGACATACAGCTGAAAGGAAACATTGTGGGGAAACTCGGGGCTATGAAACTAGCGGGTTTACTGGTTTCTCTGTGGAGTATCCTGGCAGAAGAATACCCCCTTTCTGGGGACACACATGACCACTCTCTTCCAGTGGCATGTTGTGGTGTTCAGCATTTTTGAAAACATGCCTTGAAGGCTCCTTCAAATGTGGGACTGTCCTAAATGGAAATAACTTCAAACATACATTGAATGTCACAGGCACACATTCAGATACACGCATACGCACATTGCACTGTGTGTACACACACATGAAAAGCAATGTTCGGCAGCAGATTCCTACTGAGTTTACATTCATCGCCGGATGATCCACGTATTACTTGTATGCTCTTTCTTGCACAAAAAGGCTTTTATAGGAAGAGACAAAGGGCCCTTTCACATAGCACAACTGTATGTGTGGGGCCAGTAACATGGATCTTCGTCACTCAGGAGCTGCACTTCACACGATTGTTTAGGTCCCATTGACACTGATAGCTTAAGCATGGTATTTATGAAGCATGTTGCTAATTGCTTTCATTTCAACATTTGTTCTCGTGGATGTTCAGACTTAAACTAGAGGTAGACTTCACATATTATATCCTGAAGACGTGGACTAGTCCACACCATACCACACCACACAGAGACCAGTTCGGATCAGGCATCTGATGAAGAGAACTTGATTCTCGAAAGCTTATGCTACAATAAAATAAAATTGGTTAGTCTTAAAGGTGCTACTGGACTCTTTTTGATTTTACCATAAAGGTTTGTTTCTGCATTTCACATTCCCCATAGATTTGTCCCAGCAACTGTAATTTCTTTCTTTCTTTCTTTCTTTCTTTCTTTCTTTCTTTCTTTCTTTCTTTCTTTCTTTCTTTCTTTCTTTCTTTCTTTCTTTCTTTCTTTCTTTCTTTCTTTCAAATAAGGATCTTTTGGGGAATGGATGGAAAAAGGAGATAGCGTCAGGCTGCCCGGCCTGTTCTCCACCTGTTGTTATTTTGGTCTGGCCCAATCAACCTGCTAGCCAGGCTGGAGCCAGCGACCATCTGGAAAAACTGCACTGTTTATAAAACTGACATGGAGCGGCACCCCAGGGCCCTGACCTCCCACACAAATCTGGAAACGATTAAAATGGCCCTGGCTGTCTTGGCTGCTGAGAGCTCCATGCTGAGAACAGCCCACCACGGACATTTGGAGTTCTCATTAGCAAAATGCTGGAAATGTAACCAGTTCCCTTTTCATGCCCTTCCCACCGCCGCTGCCTCCCCACCACCCTGCCTGCCATTGTCTGATCTCCTAAGTCTGCAACCCTATAGCAAAATTCTACCTGAGGAGGAGAAAAAGTCCAAGCCCAACACTGCTCAGTCAGAAATTGAAGACGGCAGCGCTGCAAAAGTGTGTTGCCGATACAGGCCAGCAGCAACAGCAGTGGCTGGAGGATAAATTTTTAAAAAAATGTATGGGGGATTGTTTTGCCCGAGGGATCACCTTTCAAATCACATCACATCTTTTGCTAGTGCTAAATTACTGTTTTAGGAAGTCAAGCTGAGTATATGGTGTGAAATATATTCAGTACATTTGCAGTACGCCTGTCCATTTACAGTGTGCACATGTTTTCAGGTATCACAGGCCATTTAATACAGCCAGGACTATGTCTATCAGTTCACAGAGTTCTGGGAGCCCCGATCACCCTGAAGGCATACATCATTCTCTTCTCCTCCATTCCTCCCCACCGCCACAAGAACCCTGGTAGGTTGAAAAGATGTAACTGGCCCAAGGATCCAACAAGATTCTATAGCAGAATGGAGATTAGAACTTGGATCTCCCAGATCCTAATTCAGCACTGGGGATGTGGGGGGGGGGAGGTAATTGTGAATTTCCTGCATTGAGCAGACGGTTGGACTAGATGACCCTGGAGATCCCTTCCAACTCTGTGGTTCTATGAATCTAAGCACTAACCAATACAACACACTCGAAGTGAGGGAATTACATGGAAGCTTCCATGGCAGAGTGGGGAATCAAACTGCATATCCCAGATTCTAGTCCATCACCCTAGCAACTACATCACACTGGCTCTCACATTCATACAAAGAGGTGGGCACAAACCGGGGAAATTCCAAACCATGCAGTTCGTGGTTCATTGCATTTCACGAACCACGAACTTTCATGAACTTGCCCAGGTTCGCAAACCAGTTTGTTCTGTTCATGAAAACATCATTTCTGGGTCAGCAGAAGGTCTGCAGAGAGCCCCCACCCCACCCCGTTGTTTAGGAAACTGATTGCTCGGTGCCAGGCTGTCTGCAGTGAGGAACTGAAATACAAACCAAATGAACCGGGCAAAAATTCATCATGGTTCATGAGAAATGAGCTCCCACGAAATACCAGTTTGCGAACCACAAACCAGCCCAATTCGTGACGAACTTCCATTCATATTTCGGTTTGTGCTCGCCTCTGTTCATGCATTCGTGTATTCATATGATGTTTGGGTTGGTTGGACAGGGGCCCAGAGGGAATCTCAGCTCATAGTGGCTCTGAAATTCTCTGTCTTCTGATGTGTGAAAGAATGCAAAACACCGACCTTGTTCACTTATGATAATAATAATAGCATTCGATTTATATACTGCCCTACAGGACAACTTAGTGCCCACTCAGAACAGTATACAAAGTATGCCATTATTATCCCCACAACAAAACACCCTGTGAGGTGGGTGGGGCTGAGAGAGCTCCAGAGAGCTGTGACTAGCCAAAGGTCACCCAGCTGGCTTCAAGTGGAGGAGTGGGGAATCAAACCTGGCTCTCCAGATTAGAGTCCCGCACTCCTAACCACTACAGAGCCAGTTTGGTATAGTGGCTAAGAGTGCAGGACTCTAATCTGGACAGCCGGGTTTGATTCCCCACTCCTCCAGTTGAAGCAAGCTGGGTGACCTTGGGCTAGTCACAGCTCTCTGGAGCTCTCTCAGCCCCACCCACCTCACAGGGTGTTTGTTGTGGGGATAATAATAACTGCTCTGAGTGGGCATTAAGTTGTCCTGAAGGGCGTTATATAAATCGAATGTTATTATGTTATTATTATTATTCATTCTTTATTGAAAAGGATTTTCTAATATGTGAACAATGCAGAGGAATACGTAGTTACTTCTTCCCAGATGCTTAGATGCTAGTTTCTTGACCCAAGTGGGTGGACTAGGTGGCTGAAATTCCAAAAAGTTTTTTAAAAATACAGAGAGACAGGGTGACATGCGCAGGTGGGGAGTGCACACTCCCTCTGCAAGTCTCAGCTCATGTTGCTGTTACCTGGACCAATGGAAAAAAACACAGGGGCAGGCATGGAGAGGCGGAGGGGAAAGGCACTTCCTCAACATAGGGTTGCCAACCTCTAGGTAGGATATCAAAAAAGAGAGACCACATTGGAACAAACTAAAGACTAGAAACAGAAGGAGGCCCCCCTCTACCAGGGCTACTAAATAGTTAAACCATAATCAATCAAAACTAACATCCCGAAACAATTAGAAATTTCTAGAACTATTTTATGGATGTTTATGATATTTAAACAGGGCAATGAAAAAAATGCTGAAAGTACTCCTACAAATTTCTATGATTAGATATTCCAAGTCACATTACAAGATTCTCACAATAAATATTTAAAAGACATCATTTCAGTAAATATTTCAATAAATATAGCAAGAATAAATTCATCATGGCCACAAGAATAGTAATGTCACTGATTCCAATCAACGTCCTCTTTTGTGTTGCAGGTACGCTAAAGCAAGTTGTTCTTCGAAAAACTGTAATAGGAGATGGTAAGTATAAACCTAGTAATCGAAATTCTAACTTCAAGTATAGCATTATCACATATTCCTTATCTTCTCAGGTAGGATCACAGATGAAATGCTTGGGGCACGACCCCCAGAGTCCCGCCCAACAAGATGTCAGCAGACGTGACTCATTTCTCATGTCAACTCATGTGATATTGCTGTACCTGAAGTTGGAATTTTGACGACTGGGTTCATACTTACCTTCTGCTATTACAGTAGCCCTGGCAGAGGGGGACCCCCTTCTGTTTCTAACCTCCAGGTAGAGCCTGGAGTTGTCCAGGAAAAAAACTGATCTCTAGACTACAGAGATCAGTTTCTCTGGAGGAAATGGCAGCTTAGAAGGGAAGATTCTATGGCACCACATCCCTTTTCCAAACTCCACCCTTCCTAGGTTCAGCCCCCAAATCTCCAAGCAATTGGGAAGCATCTTAAAGACTAACAGATTCATAGGTTGCCCACAACCTGGAGAAAAATGTCCCTCCCCTTTAACAAGGCTGAATGGGATATTATTTACAGGAGATGTTATTTACCTCAGGGCCATGAAAGGCTTTAACCGCCCACTTCTATATATTATACCTCCATCAGAGGGGTGTCCCCTCTCCCCCGCTGCTGATAACTGTACAGATTCATCACGGCCTTAGCTTCCTCAGGCTACAGCCCACTTCATCAGAAACTTAATATGAATCCTCAGTCATCAGAGAACACATAAAAGAGACCAACTCCTCCGGAAAATGAAATACTTCATAAAAACAAAAATTCTTTTACTTTGCTGTTTTGATATTTTTAATAATACCCCCTCCTCTAAGGAACTCAAATTGGGGAGTGTGGGAGTCACTCCATTTTGTTATTTATTGGGCTTTTTTGTTTAAATTATTTACATCCCCTCTTGCCTTTAAAAATGGTTTTCATAACTTTACAATTAACCAAATCACAAAAACAAATCAATAAAACAAACAATGAAACAGTAAAAACAACAACCATCAATTAATTTTATCCTCACAAACCCCACAAGAGATGTTGGCTGGCCCAAGGTAAGAACATAAAAGCAGCTGTGCTGCATCTGGCAAAAATCCATCTCTATCAGCATCCTGTTTCCCATAGTATGGCCAACCAGAAGACCCCGCAAGGCCTACAATCAGGGACCACAGAGGCCTGAGCCTCCACCTGATGTGGCTCTCCCCACCCTGCAACAGACATTCAGTTCAGAGAAACGCTGCCTTGAACATGGAGATTCCATTTACAGCGGAACCACAAGTGACAGAAGGCACAGGTTGGACACTGGTCAGCTTCCCTCAAGTTTTGATGGGAAATGTAGGCATCCTGGTCTCGCAGCTTGGCTCTCTGACTGCTGTCCAATGGACTTTTCAACTGTCACTTGTCCAACATTCCGCCAAGCTGCCTACATTTCCCATCAAAACTTGAGGGAAGCTGACAAGTGTCCAATCTGTGCCTTTTGTCACTTGTAGTTCCACTCTCAGTTTACATGACGAAGAGAACTGTGATTCTCGAAAGCTTATGCTACAATAAAATTGGTTAGTCTTAAAGGTGCTACTGGACTCTTTTTCATTTAGCCATCGTATCTAATAGGCATTGCTGGACTTCTTCTCCAGGAATTTGTCTACCTCCCTTTTAAAACAAAGTTCACTCAGTAAGTTTGGTGACGACCGGAGAGATTTGAACCTTGTGTCTCTTGGCCAATATCCATCACACACGACAGCACAGTGGCTTCCGTAATTCCAATTCCCCACAATTGTTTTCTGATTGCCTTTCCCTCTCCTCCTTTTACTATCAAAATGTTGTCACATCCTAAAAGATCTGACTGGCAGTTCTCCTGGTGAGCCACGCTCTGATTAAGCCAAATTGCAAATGTGAGCCACATTGGATCTTCCTGACCCTCGCCCAGCCAGGGGTGAACATTTGGCCATTTGGCTAGTTTCCAGGTCTGTTGAGCCTGCTGGGCAGCATTTTAATTAAGGACGTGTGGCTAATGAATTATCCGTGACTCAAAAGCTGCCTGAGGAAAACACAAAATCAACCTGCTTTGAGTTAACGAGCCATCAGGCTCAAGATTGGCCAGAAACAGATCCCGATGGCTTAGCAGCATCCTTCAAACAAAGGTGATTTGGGTGGATGTGAGAGTCTTATCCTGAAAGATGCTGAGCCAGAAAGGACCATTTCAGGAGGAGAGCTCCTTTCAGTTGAGACAGCCCTAGTGTGCAGCCATCTCAGAAAGCAAACCTCTGTCTCATTTTCTATCCCATCCTTTGCATAAGAGAGTGAAGGCAGTAAGTGAGGTTATCCTCACCCATTTTATCCTCATAGAGCTGAAAGTGTGCGACTGGCCCAAAGCCACCCAGCAAGCTTCCGTGGCAGAGTGGGGATTCGAACCTGAGTCCACTACACTGACTGTCCTGACCCTTGGCAGTATACTCCAGGAAATTCTCCCACACAGGCCCCCATTTAAATGGCTTTGTTCTTGCACATTTCTCATTCATTTCTATAACATGGCAAGTCATGTCACATATTAAAATAATAATAACAACAACATTCTCTTTATATACCACCCTTCAGGACAACTTAAAGCCCTCTCAGAGCGGTTTACAAAGTGTGTTATTATCCTCTTGGCAATCGCCCTGTGGGGTGTGTGGGGCTCCAGATTAGAGTCCCAGCACTCTTCTTAACCATTAGTTAGGGTGTGACAGTGTGTGTGTGTGCAAGAGAATTCCAGATGAGTAGACTAACAAAATTTATTCCATTTTTTGAGAAGGGGTTCCATTCAGAAATTTCATTTTGGCGCCAAAATGTCTTGGGCTCCTATAGTGTCAGAAAACACTACCTGTCAGATTTTGCCCAATGGAGGCATTTTCTGTTGGACAGAACGAAAGCCTACCTTTCAAAAATTTACTAATGGCTGCTTAGCAGCTTTTTGAGACAAAACCTGACAGTGTCTTCTGACACTACACTGGCCTTGTATTTGCAGAAGGAGGTATTCATTTGGAAGCCATCTTGAGTGCTAGGCAAGGATCACAGCCCTTCAAGCTCAATACAAATTGGCAGTGACTGCAAATGGAGACATTTGGATCCCATCTATGAACAGCTATCCCCTCTTGTCTGCATCTGCTCACCATTGTGCAGGGAAGGATGCAGCCTGGGCTGGGAATTGGCAGCTCTCAATGCTCATGGGGAACAGCTGAGCCACTTCCAGACAGATTTTGGCCCAGGTTCCTTTTGCTGCATCAGTTCCCCATCCCAGCAAGGATTCACTTATGCAGATGAAGCACCTGTATAGGCTCTTAGGCCCCATAGACAGGAGTGCCTGTACCTAAGAAGCCAAGAAGAGAAACTCTGGGATTTGCAAAAGGGCTGAGTGCGTATTTTTTTAAAGGAACAGTATCCCAGTGAAAAGATACAAAATCAATTGCCATTTGGGCTTGCCAACACCTGCAAACTTCTTTGGGGAAAAAAAATTCATAAAACAGTGAGGTTCACTTCATCCATGGATAAGTTTCTTTGGCTCTGGTAGTCTTCATAAAATCTGAACGTTCATGGCTTATGCAAATCATGGAACTCTACAGAGCATTACAATGATAGGAACCATGTCCTGCCAAGAACAGAGGTCCCGTGTGGCTTCAGATGTTGACTTTGATCAAGACTGACCACAAGATGGTTTAGAAGAAGGTCAGCTGCAACCAGATGGGCAACATCACAGAGCAGAAAACCAAGTACATGAGAAGGACAAGCTGACCAACGGGAATGATTTATAATCCGTTTGCCTTTTTTTTTTTTGCACTGATTGGCTTTGCTCCCTGTTCTCTTTTGTTTCACAAAAAGGTGCGAGCAACTCTCCCGTGGACGTAATGAATTTTCTCAGTGAAATGCTATCTTGCTCTCTGCCTATATTCTCATCAGGAAAATGGGGATAACACTCATCCTCCCTGGGGCGTGTGCACCTACGTGTGCATAGGTAAAATAAAGTCTGCAAGGCAATTTACATATGTTCTTAAGCCCTGGAGAAACTGCAAGCAGGAAGAAGAACTTTATGAACTGGCATCCGTTATGTTATTTATTTACTAGCAAAATGCCTCTTGTTCTGCTGGACAGGAATGCCTGCAGACTGTAAGTCCCTTTGAGTCACTGGCCTCATCCAGATCATGTTCCTGTGGGATCTCCAAAGTGGGTGGTAGGACCTAAGTGCTGTTAGTGGTAGTTAAGCAGTGGGGGGGGGGGGAGAACGGGAAGGCTAAGCCTGCTATTGGTTGCTGAGGACATCTGCTGTGAAGAATCAGCTTTGTTCCTGTTTCCATAGTCTCTGTTTCATAGGCAGGCTAGAGTATGAAGGTACGTTCAGAGCACATTGCAACATTTCAGGAGCATGTTTTCCCATATAGGTTGATCACTGCTCCAGAACTGTCAATTTCCATACTAGGTTTTTAGGTTATGGTTTCCTAAAGACAGAGGTTCTGATGAGGCAATCCCAATCTGAAGCCTCCTCTTGGATTATAAAAACAGTCTAACCTATGATGATCTCATCTCCTGTGTTTTGGTATGCCCCACCAGCATGTCATTCCGGAGCACATGCAAATAAGTCATTTTCCCAATCCCCAAAGAAAGTCCTGTTCTCTAAGGGCTCAGCTGCATGAGATACCAGGAGTCCTATGAACAGAAGTGCTAGCAGTTTTTTCCCCTTGAAAAATCAGGTGCAGGGCAAATTGATGTGGGGCCATGGGACAAGGGGAGGGAGGGTTACATCATTTCCCAACAACCACCATTTGCACTGTTGGAGCAAGCATAAGGTACCAGCATCAATACCTGTATGTTATGGGCACTTGGCTGTCAAGGTATATGCCTGTATAGGCATATAGCTGTTCTTTGGGACTCTTTCAAGTCAAGAAAATGGCATTTGGGGGAGGGTAAAACCAGATGTCAGAGACCAGTTCCCCTGGAGGAAATGGCAGCTTTGGAGGGCAAACTCTATGGCATTATACCCTGCTGTGGTTCCTCCCCTTCCCCAAACCACTCCTTCCCAAATCTCCAGGAATATCGCAAACTAGAATTGGTATCTCTAGATGAAACCCCCATCCATGGCACCACAGTCCCAATCCAAATTGCACCTACATATACATGACTTGCCAGAAAAGTTGAGAACTCTAATCATAGTACTCCCAGTGAAAGTTCCACATGGCCACATAAGTAACGTGATCTCACAGCCACTAGAGGCTCCATGGGGCAGTTTGAAGATGCAGAAACGTGAAGGGGAGGTGAAACTGCTTCTCCCCACACACCACAATCATGAGGGGAAAGGGGAGGCGTTCTCTAGGGAGGCACAAAACTCGTTTGATGCCAAGGCCTCATGTCATCCACCAGCAAACATGTAGCAATGCTCATTCATTCCTTAGTCTGCCCCAAAACAAGCTTGGGGGAGAGTGCATTATGAAGGTCAAACTAGATGCAACCGGGGATATCTCTGATTAGAATCTCCTGTGATTTTTTTGAAAAAAGGGATAAAGAAGCTGTGGGGGAAGGGAATTCACATTGTGGCCATGGCACTGTATGTGGGGATGCTCTCGACCAATCACTTCTCTATTGCCACCACATATTTGCCCCGTGGAAAACAAAGTAAAAATAACATAAGGGTACGCCTATATTTTCCCCTGAGGGTGCTATTTGAATCTGGGAAAAGGTGGAGGCGACTTAGTGCCATGATGACCTTCACCAGAGCTGCCACTTTGTGCTACTTTTAGAGCCTCCAGGCTACTTCAGTGCTTTAAAAAGTAGCAGGTCCAAATTAAGGCTCTCCTAGGTTTGGCCCTCAATCTCTATTTTACGAATAAGCCATTGGCAGGGACAGTTGCTGTTCACTGATGTGCTACTTTTGACAGGTTGGGAGGAGGGATAGCAGGCCCGTTAGGGTTGCCAACTAGGGTTTTCAGACCCCCTGGGTTCCAAACCAGGGGGGAGAAGGGGTGATAGGAAGGGGGCAATTGGGCATCTGCACTCCCCCATGGCACCAGAAAATGATGTCATTATTACCCAGCATGACGGGGAGGCTACAGGTTGTGCTGGGGGGAGCGTTCATTAAAAATCATCCTCAAATACTAAGCTTGAGGGATATTTTAATGAATTGCCCTCCCAGCATGGCCCATATCTCCCCTATCATGCTGGAAAATGACATTATGCACACCTCGCTTCTAGGTACATTTCCCCCATTAGCAGGTGCTTGGAGGCGGGGTGGGGGGTGGGGGTGGCAGGGGCAGGGGATATCCCCCCAGCTGGGTGATGGCAACACTATTGCCAACTCCAGGTTAGAAAATTCCTGGAGATTTGGTGCTCAAGCCTGGGGAAGGCAAGATTTGGGGTGGGGAGGTATTTCAGTGAGATATAATGCCATAGAGTCTTCTCTCCAAAACAGCCATTTTCTGCAGGGGAACTGATCTCCATAGTCTGGAGATCACTTGCAATTCAGGGAGATCTCTGGACCCCCCCTTGGAGGCTGGCAAACCCTAATTCTGATCTTAACCCTTGACCTTCCTCTCTCCCATCCTGCTCCACAAGCAAAGATGCTCACAGTCCGTTTGCTGTGCCTCCTACAACAACAGGCAGCCCCCTCAGAGTTAATGCAATGGGGAAGCAGGAGGGTCCAGACTACTTTAAAACAAGGGCTGTGAAAGGGGGAACACAGAATGGCATTTTAACTTTGAACTGGTTTGCTAGAATTTTCTGAATCCCAGTTGGAACACAGATCCAGACTGGTGTCTAGGGTTGCCAACTTCCAGGTGGGGCCTGGAATTCTCCCAGAATTACAACTGATCCCCAGACTACAGAGACCAGCTCCTTTGGAGAAAATAGCAACTTCAGAGCATGCACTCTGTGAAATTACATCCCTGCTGCACTCTTTACCCTCCCAAACGCTACCCTCCCCAGGCAATACCCCCATATCTCCAGGAATTTGCCAAGCCAGAGTTGGCAACCCTTGCCCTTGACTCCCTTAGAAGCCACCAGCTGGCAGTAGAGATGCAGCAGCTCACTGAATTCATCCCCCTTTGTACTACCAAGCAACACATGACGGCTCTCCCTCCCATTCAAGATTACACAAGCCTTATAAGCATTAATATTCAGCATCTAGTTAAGCTTTCAGCTTCTCGGGAAGAGGTGCAGCCATCTGGATTCACAGATCTCTGTGGATATTTTGCTGCGATTTGTAGTTGGGGAGGGGGGGATGCACTCTCCCTTCACAGTCTTTGATGACGTCAAGTGTGGTTTGTTTCGCAACCTGCGGCCTTTGGACGTGCGTTTGCAGTAAAACGGCCTGGTGCATGGGAAGCATTTCCGAAGAGCCTGAATTTCCTAACAGCTGTGCTTTTGCTGCATGGAAACAGTGATTACTTCTGAATAAAAAAAGGAGCACTTTTTTGAATCAGAAGGGAAAGCACAGCTCTCCTTTCTATGTCTATTCCATTTTTTTAAAATGAAGTAAGCAGCGACGTGCACATATTTTGCAATGTACTTGGCTGCCTCAATGTTCAGATATTATCTATTAAGACCAGATAAGATCTATTAAGACTGGTCTCTGGGCCAAAGAAGCCTTTGCTTGGCTGGCAGGTCAGGCCTGAACAGTTAGTGAACCGCTACGCTGAACCCAGATTACAGGCAAGTGTTGGGAACCTGCCACACCTTCTTGGTGCAGTGTAGTGGTTAGGGTGACCAACTATGACCTGGGACAACCAGGTTCGAACCCCTCGCTCAACCATCAGGTGACCCCGGGCCCATCACAATCTCTCAGCCTCATCTACCCTCACAAGGTTGTTGGGGGGGATGAAGTGGAGGAGAGGAGAATGTTGTGAAATGCTGTTTGTATCCTCAATCTGAGACAAAAGCAAAATGGGATAGAAGCTCTGTTTTCTTTCTCTCTTTCTCCCTCCTTCTGCAGTGCTGAGAAAGCAGTTAAAAAAAGAATACAACGGGATTATTGAGAACCTTGGGGACTACCATGCATGCCTGACAGGATGCATGGAGAGCCAGTTTGGTGTCATGGTTAAGAGCACGGGACTCTAATCTGGAGAGCTGGGTTTGATTCCCCACTCCTCCACCTGAAGCCAGCTGGGTGACCTTGGGTGAGTCACAGCTCTTTCACTCTCTCAGCCTCACCCACCTCACAGGGTGATTGTTGTGGAGTAATAATAACATACTTTGTAAACCGCTCTGAGTGGGCATTAAGTTGTCCTGAAGGGCGGTATATAAATCGAATGTTGTTGTTGTTGTTATTTGGCTCGGGGAGTCTCAAGCTGCTCTGCTCCATGCTAACTGGACCTGAGAGTCTCTCAAGACAATATATTCCTGCAGGGGCACGCACTGGTTTTAAGGTGCTTCCCACAGTCACACGTCAGCTAAGGGGAACTGCTTCTTTTTAAAGAAGGAAGGCTCCAGTCAACTCAGAACAGCACTGCAGGGGGAGGAAAGGCGCCTGCCCTCCCTATAGCACTGTTTTCTCGCATAAAAACTGCATGTGAGATTTGTTTCACTGATTTTGCTTCTCCACATGGGAAATAAGTGCACAGATTCTCCACAGCAAAGTCAGCAAAATAAGCCCCCCTCCATGCTGATTTCACACAGGAAAACTTCTGGGGAGAAGGCAGGAGTGTTCTCTCCCCTTGGGGTGCTGTTCTGAGCTTGTTTGAGCTCTCTTTTTCTTTTTAAAGAAGCAGTTCTCTTCAGCTGACATGTGGCTGCAGGGAGCATGTTAAAACCAGTGCATGTCCATGCAGAAATGTATAGTCTAGAGAGGCCCTCAAGTTTGCCTGATAGAGTCTCTCTACACAAGACATCTGACATGTGAAGAACACGTGTCGGGAGATGCAATGTTAGCTGGGAAGGGTAGCTTAAAAAGATAGAGCTATGGCAGGAGAGGTGAAATTGACAGAGTCTTAGGGGAGGCGAAGATGAAATTAACAAACCCTCTGAGGAGCGATCTCCACCAGCTCTGTCTTTTAAAACTATGCTTCTCTGCTAACATTGTGTCTCCCTACACTTGACAAACATGCACCAAGGCATCTCGTGGAGAGATACTCTGTAGTTTATACTGCCATTTGGAACACAAGAGGAGCCCTACAATATTAGACCAAAATGGTCCATCAAGACCAGCATGTATTTGCTTGTTCGTTCGTTCGTTCGTTCATTCATTCGAGTATTAATATACTACTTTTTTACTCAATGGGAACCCAAAACAAGCAGTGGAAAGACATCCAAGTACAGGGCAGACCTTTGTCCCTCCCTCTCTGCCAGTGGATCTTCCAGCTCCAGGCTCTGACCCTTTGGTTCTGACCACAGGCTCGGTGCATGTCTGGGTCAGCTCTGGTTTTGCAAGGTTATCTGCAATAAAGGAGAAGCACAGCAACAGCCCAGTGAGCCAGGCCCCTCCCCTCTTTTACACAACATTTAATCAGATGCCCCTGGAAGACCTATGAGCATTCAGAGGCTAAGCCCCCCCCCCGTTGTTCAGCCCCAATCCACTGATATTCAAAGGTATCCTGCCTCTGTTGCATCCTCCCTGTTTTTACACAGGCCTGGCTGTTTTGCTAGATCCAAGAAAAGACAAAAGAGCATGCTGTAATCCCTTTGGGTATCAAGGTATTAGGGGGAGCAAAGTTGCAGGAGCCAGATCTGGGTCTGATTAGCAACAGGACGAGAGACCACCTGGGAACTCTCTGGATGCTGCCTTGAGACCCATGATACAAGAAGAGCAGGATATGATGGATGTAATAAATAATATTGATAGGCAAGTGCAACAAGCTCAGAAGTGCAACTGAAACACTATGAGTTTCCCCAATGGCTGGAACACAATACTGGTCTATAGTGGATGAAAGGGTATGGCTACAATGCTATACATATGCAGACCTATGTGGATATAAACCCCATTGAAGAAAGTGGAGCTTGCTCCTGAGAAAGACCACATAGGATTGCACTGTAAAATCACACTATGTAACTCACGTAACAAGGTGCTCAGCTCTCAAAAACACTGGGGTGGATCCAGCTAGCTTTTCCACTCACTGGCCGATTCCAGATGGCCCTCCCCATCCCGAAATGTCGCGCGTCGTCGCACAGAAAACGCGAAATATCGTGTTTTCTCGCGCAAGTTTTGCGCAACGTCGCGCAAAACTCGCGCGAGAAAACACGGTATTTCGCGTTTTCCGCGCGATGACGCGCGACGTTTCGGGATGGGGAGGGCCGTCTGGAATCAGCCAACCTCACCCAACTTCCCCTGTCTCACATGGGTTCCTTCCCCCTCCCCCCCAAGCAGATCCTGTGATCCCCAGCACAACCTTGGATCCACTCGCCTTCTCTCTGAAGCCAATCAGAAAGTGCCTAGGGGGCAGAACAACCCTAATAATGGAGATCCAATGCTTCCTAGACAAGATTAGCAGGTTTGCCATAGAAATTCCAGTCAATTGAATGGAAGGTGTCACTTAGATCTGCATTGTTAAACAATTTTTGGGGAACAGAACAAACTGCACTGTCCATATTAGCAATTACAATTTGCATTGCCATTGGAATACCTGTTTCTTCATTCCTTGTGTTATTGAGATAAGCAAAGGAAGAAGTCTCATGCCTGTGAGGTTTGCTCCATTTTCAGACTTTCTTTCCTGGCTGCCACTGCAAATCTCTGCTCCCTCAATGTGAGGATGTTTGCATTGTGTTAAGGGGGAAAGCCTACATCCCCATCTTAGCTGTGTGCTGGTAGCAAACCATTGGTCTATCAAGGTCAGCATTGTCTACTCTGACTAGCATTGGCTTTCCGGAGGCTCAGGCAGAGGTTTTTAACATGGTCCTTTTAACTAAAAATACTGGAGATTGAACCTGAGACCTTTTGCATGCAAAGCCAGTGCTCTTCCGCTGAGCCACAGCTGATACCAGGCAGACTTTGGACCAAATTACGTTACACTTCAGCCGTATGTAATGTTCAGACTTTTCTGCAAAATTGCCCTCTAGTTTCAGGCTAGAGAAGCCAGAAAAGGTCCCGTTCTCTTCTCAGGCTTCTCTGATAAACTATGTGTTCTGACGCCTAGCTTTCTGTAAGGCACATATTATGGCGAGGCAGCCCATATTTTTCACGAAGAAAACCCAGATATTTTTATCAAAATATATTTCGCAAGTTAGGCAAGCATGAATATATTTGCTTAAAATTTTTGGCGTCCAATAGGATGGGGTCAAAGTCCAGTTAAGGTTCCAAATATACACCTTGCAGAGAGGCAATAGACAGTCCCGAACTGTGAGTGTCTTCCCCCCCAGCCTCTGTGCTTATTTGAACAACCTGCTTTTCTGGGCTGCCCTGTCAATGAAGTCTGCGTGGATTTGTTTATCCTTGGCAGCACTGCAATAGCTAGGTAAATACATGACTCAAAAAACCACAAGTAGGCCTAATCCCTGAAAGAGATTTGGCCTTGGGGTGCAGAAGTGCTTGCTTTGAATGCAGTTATCTTCTTACTGACCCATAATGGCATCTTCAGGAGCCTGGAGCTGGATCTAATCTAAGAGGCCCCGGCCTCTTCCCATAAAGATCGTCTTCTTCTCGTCAGTCAAACAGAAACATGCTGTAAAGTGAAGAGCCCCTGCGAATTGTGCTGTATAGGATATTTAGTTTATTTTACATATTTTTATGCTACCACCTCCCACCCTACATTGCAGAAAAACACTAACAATTAGGTATACAGTTTTTAAAATGTACACAGAAAAAGAGATAAACATACACAGAGATCAATGTTTATTTAACAGGTTGGATCCAAAAGTCATTTCCACAGACAGATTTCTTGAATGGGACTTTCTCCCCTACTTTTATTGCAGATAGAACTATCCCCCCAATGTAGCTTGGGGGCAGTAGGGTCTCTCTCTAGGGACAGCATGGGGGGTCAGATGGGGAATTTGTTATTTATCATTGAAATAACTAAAACAAAGCAATACAATCATACATTCGACAGTACTACCACAATACAATATTGGCGAGTCAAGATGGCAGGGACTAGGAGAAAATTTACCTACTGCCAAAAGGCCTGGAAAACATACTATGAAAAGAGATCGTGACTCTGTTCACATATTTATTTATTGACTTATAAACTTGTTTACTTTATTTATACCCACCTTTTCTCCCCAGTGGGGACCCAAAGCCACTTACATCATTCATATCATGAATAATAGCTTTATTCCTCATCTAGCATAATCCAGACCTCCAAATCTGGCACTTTCAGCATACCAGGATTTATTCAGGATCTGGTTGACTGGTTTGTCACTCAAAGGATCCAAGCAGCCACTTGGAATGCTAAACTGGCATTGGATGTTGTTTTATTTGTATTGTAAGCCGCCTTGCGTTCCTGCAAGGTAGAAAGGTGGCTAATAAATGCTATGTTATTATGACCCTTACTTTCACTAGTGTCGATTTTGCTTTTAGTCTTTCCCGTAACACCCTCTGAGTAGTTTGCTGCCACCAGGAATATTATATTCCACAATATTTTATTTAGGTTTTCCCTTTGGTAACATTCCAAAGCGTCAGGCCCCTTCGTGGTTCTATGTGGCCCTGAGGATATGAGTGGGATATAGCAATGACAGCTACTCTGGGATATAACAAAACAAAATAAACTTTTATTGTCAAGAAGTGTATTGGTTCCATAAACGTAGTTCTCGGTTCTTAAAGTTACTTCCTATAAACTCATTCACACTGATCTCCCCTAAGGCTTCACACACAGTTAGCCTCTTTCTCTAACTCAATATTTCTCTCACAGAAATGCTTAGAACTCCTCAGGCAGCACACAGCTAGCCTCTCTTTCTCTGACTGAGGGCGAAGCTACAAGTGACGAATGACACTTGAATGGCAAGTGTATTTCTCCCTGTTCACTTGCTCTCCACTCAATCCACTTGCCGTTCAAGTGTCATTCGTCACTTGTAGCTTGGCCCTCAGTGTTCTTTCACAAACAAGCTCAGTTCAGGTTCCACACAGGTTATATTTCTCTCATGAATACTTCAGTATACTCAGGCAGCACACAGCTAGCCTGCTTTCTTCTGACTGCCACTTTGCTCTCTGCACATTCAGTCTAAACTGCATTCACTCCGCCCACACTCTCAGGGCCAAGCTACAAGTGACGAATGACACTTGAATGGCAAGTGGATTGAGTGGAGGGCAAGTGAACAGGGAGAAATACACTTGCCGTTCAAGTGTCATTCGTCATGTGTAGCTTGGCCCTTAGTCATCAACCAATCATATCACTCACTCTTCCCTCTCTCACCCCCACTCTTCACCTAGCTCACACCAAGCATTTAAAGACACATGCACCCATTTACTTAAAATCATTACATGCTATAAAAAAATGCACTGTTTGTGCCTGTGATCACCTCCGAAACCTGTGCTGCTGGTTTTTGGGTGAAGCTAGTGGGAGAGATGGATGGCCCTCTACCCTGCTAGTGGCACTCTTGTTGTGCTTGCTTGGGGTGGGTTGAACCAACCCTGGATTTGTTTTTTTGCCACCAACAAGAACTGGTTAATCCTGGTTCAAAATTCTGCTTCGTAGAAAAGAAAGACCCCACACCCTCACCACCACCACACAATGTGCTAAAGCATTCGAATCTTGGCGTCACAATAACGTGGTTAGATCAAAGCCTTCATAAAGCAGGAAGTCAATTTGAGCTCCCTGCATGAGGCGAGGAGCTGACTGGAGGAAGGACAGAACAAGGATCTCAGGCTCATTCATTTCACCAACAAACTTCTGTTTGTTTGTAATGTCTGGATGCAGCTTTGGTGTACCCGGTACTATAATTCTGCTTGTTTTCACATTATGAATTAGCTGACTGAGGGCTGACCTATTTTGAACTGGATCCTAATATTGGAATTCACTGCCAGTTGTACCACTTTCCTTCAAACTGGGCTCTCAGAGGGCATTCTTTTCTTGTTTTTCAGTCCTTGAGGGAAAAAGAAAGAGAGCTCTTACCCTTAATGTTGAGGTATCTATTGTCCTTGGGCCTTAGTTCCCAGAATGCAACTGGATCACTGAGAGAACTATCAAAGGGCATTGCACGGAGAGAGGAAGTATGGAAATCTTGGCTGTAGATGGTCCTTGTACATGGCTGAAGCTTCCCCCCCTCTTCCTGACTTCCACATGAATGTTTTGCTCTGTCCTGACTCCTGGCTCTCAAACCAGAACAAGTTTTTTTCCCCTTACAGAGAATAAATAGGATGTTATCCCTTAATTCTCCTTCCATCTCCTTCCCAAACTGTCATTGCTCCAATCTTTCTGGAGTCACAAGTGTGGGGTTTTCAAACCTCCCTGATCACATCTACCCCATTTCCCCTTTATATGCCTGCCCGCCCCTTCCCTCTGCCACTGGCAGGCTTTTTGCCAGCCCCCCCCCCCACTATAATAGGTATTATCGCTGCAGTGATTTTTCCAAAAGCAGACCTGAGAATTCTAAAGCAGCAGACTTTGGGCCCATTAACAGAAGGCAGATTATGCCCTTTTAAAACGTTTTAAAAGCTGCCCTCAGGGGCATCATGAAACTGTATGAATAACATATGGAGCACCTTTAGCAGTGCACTTTTCCCACCTACAGACCACTAGTTTTACAGAGGTGCAGCAGTGCATCACGGGAGCAGTATTTCTACTGCTATGTTCTTTTCTGTATCAAGAAGGAAAGCCGCTGGTTTCTAATGTAAAAATGTGACACTTGCCATCAACACAGGAGTAAACGTCATCTGAACTTCAGGTAACTGGCAACTATGACTTTAGCCCTAATGAATTCCACTGAAATCCACATGGACGTCTTTCTACTTCATAATCCTGTTTATCTTTAAATCTGGCTGAAGTGGGTTGTGGATCAGGCTGTTTCGTGAACTCTTTTAAACCCGCCACACTAGAAAGGACACTGCCGAAGTGCCTCTTGAAGGAAGAGATTGTAGGCAAAGCAAGCTGTTTGCTTAATCCTGACATGAGGGGCACAGTTTGACTACCATGCATTGCCAACGAAACCATCCTTGCTAACCCAAGGGAACGTTGATATGCACGCAAAGGTAGCCTGTTTGGGGGAAGAGGAGGAGAAAGAAAAATAAACAGCTTCTGAATGAAGGCAAAGCCCATCGGACAACGAGGCGTATAAAGAGACAGAAAATACCTCAGTTCATTGTTGGGAAGTGTCTAGACAGGGAATCCAAGCACAGGACACAAAGTACTACAGTACATCATGGAGAGAATTTGGAGGGGAGCTCAGATAGAGAGGGGAAGAAGAGGAAGGAATCTGGCACAGAGGACATAGCTTGCTCCTGAATTCAATGTGGGAGATTTCACAAACAAGAGGACAGGGTGGATTTGAACTTTTGATGGAAGGGATTTGGCTTTGATAAAGGTCTCTGAGAGTCTCTCTACACAAGACATCTTACACGGGGATGCTCAAGTGACTTCCTTTCTGTGTGGTCTTATATTCAAATGTACTCCCTAGCAGTGCATGTGCAATCACAATGGGAGAACAAGTGTAAGATCTTTCACTTGAGCATCCTCGTATAACATGTCTTGTGTAGAGAGACTGAGTTTGGCATGGTGTACCTCCATCCTCTGTCCAGATGTCACAGTGTTTGTTTGTGCTATGATATGTCTACTCTATTTGGGGGCTCCTGTGCTTCCTCCACTCCTTCTTTTGCATACCATGCCAACATTGTAGACATCCTGGTTTAGGAAGTCTTCAATTAGTGATGTCTGAATTCAGGTGCCTGAACAAACTTTGGTTTGTTTCATTCCCAAGTGGGGCCTAAAGATCTCCTGGAATGATCTCTAGTCTACAGAAATCAGTTTCCCTGGAGTAAAAGGCTGGTTTGGAGGCAGAACTCGATGGCATTAGACTCTGCTGAGGTCCCATTTCCCAAACCCTGCCCCCCCCCAGCTTCTACAACCAAATATCCAGGAATTTCCCAACCTGGAGTTGGCAATCCTACTTATTATTTTGTAGACCAAAGAGAGCTGGCATTTTGTCTTCTCCTCCAATGCAGATAAAAATGGTTGTTTTAAAAGCCAGAGGTGGGAGAGATCAGGAGGAGTTAGTGATTCTCTTATTACCATTGTTCTTGTCTGCTCACACTTTTTATACCAACTGTATTGTGTCTTCTGAACTGGTCTGCTATGTGAGCTTGCAACAGCAATCACACCTTGAATGTGCGGTTTGTGGGTGATTGGTGCTCTCATTTAGAGCGCTGATCATCTGCAAGCTTTTCCTATGGGAAGCACCCTTGAAATCCATCTGTCGGATTCCATCTGAACTTACTAGAAATCAGTCTCCACTTAAATGATATTCCATCTCCCCGTTCTTGAGTTTTTGCAAGTAAAGATAATGGATGTGGAGAGAACGCCTGTGGCTCAGAACCAGCCTGTACACTCGATCCATTTAACCGTATTTCTCCTGGTGCATAACATTTCATAAATAATTCTTTTGGCCTTCTCCAGGGCTGTATGTCTTTCCACTACTCACATTTCTCCTTCCAGGGCGCATAAGAACAGTGGCTGGGTCTGGCCGCCTCACAGGAGTCTTTCTTTTCAACAGGCTCTTTCTCTCTGCTCAGTTTCAAGGCCTAAATGATGGGAAAACTTGCCAGATTTGGCCTGTCTCTTGCCCTAGGGAAACCTTGGCTTAGAGACAAGCCAAGATGGCTCTGTTATACATAAAGGAGTTATTTAACCACATGCTTCTCTTAAAAAAAAATAAGGCATCCCGTAAAAATGGGCCCATGGTTAGTGTCTCTCTTAACTCCCTATCAAATGTGATAGGTGAGCCTATCACATGATACTTTATCACTTCCAGGCCTGCAAGGAGAAAACGGCACTACGTTTTAAAAAATCCTTTTCATGCATCATCCCCAGTTACCAGCACTTCTGCCAAACCAATTCTTCTCTGGAGTCAGGCTTCTGCAAACTCAAGGCTGGCTTGCTTTCCACTCTGGGCTTATGCTGTTTCCCAATGTCATGCTCCAGGTTTGTTCTTTGATGAGTGATTTTCTTCGTCTCCATTCTACTCCCCAGATTGACCCATTTTGGTGAGAAGTAAGGAGCAACCAAAACAGTCAAGAAGCTGGAGCACCTTTTCTATGAGGAAATGTTGAAGAGTTCTCGACTTTGAAGTTTGAGGGACTTTGTAACATTCTTTATGACTAACTTTCTGGATGCAGGATGCAGTATGACATAAGATGAACTTTTATTAACTATTTACATAACTTAAGAGAGAACAAGTAACTTGCTACTCCAGCCAGATCTCTCTGCTCATTTTGCAAAGCCCTCTAAGATGTGTAGAACTTGTTAAGCACCACTCATTTAAAGTCATAGTGTCCTTGAGGGTTCCTTTTATAGAAAAAGAGCTGGAGGAACTTATTAGCATAACTTATTAGCATAACTCATTAGCATATGCCACTCCCCTTGCCATCACCGGAAGTGTCATCATTAGCATGACTGATTTGCATATGCCACACCCCGTATCATCACCTATCCTGGCTGTTTTGGACCCAATCCTGGCCATTCAGGGCCGAAATTGGGCCCAGAATGGCAAAAAGGGGTGAAAATGGCCGAAAAGGGGCCCAAAATGGTCAGGATTGGGACACTGCTGAGTGGGAGAGTGATCCACCACCTGTCAGAGGCCTGATCCAGGCCGTTTTGGCCCCAATCCAGGCTGAAACAGGCCCAAAATGGCCACGGATCAGATGGGTGGGGCCACCTGACATGTGACCTCTTTGGGGAACTGCCGGAACTGCATTCCTGCGCGTTCCCCCTCGAAATGAGCCCTGGTGTCCTCACAGCCTTGTCATACATTACAAATTCATTTATTCATTTATTTATTGAAGCCAGCTGGATGACCTTGGGTCAGTCACAGTTCTCTCAGAGCTCTCTCAGCCCTACCCACCTCACAGGGTGATTGTTGTGGGGATAATAATGACATACTTTGTAAATTGCTCTGAGTAGGCATTAAGTTGTCCTGCAGGGCAGTATATAAATCAAATGTTGTTATATCCCACTTTTCTCCCCAATGGGAAACCAAAGCAGCTTACAATTCAGGTTGTCCACTCCAGCTTGGGAAATTCCTGAAGATTGGGGGGTGGAGCTTGGAGAGGGCTGGGTTTGGGGAGGGGCATAGCGGATGATAATGCCATAGACTCCACCCTCCAAATCAGCCATTTTCATCTGGAGGGACTGATCCCTATAGTCCGGAGATCAGCTTTAACTGGGGGAAATCTCCAGGACCCATCTCGAGGTTGGCAACCCTACTATTAATATTAATAATTAATCAGAATTAATTTTACTTTCTAGAATAGCAGTGACCAATCTTTTGGGGCAGGTTTGCCACAAGTCACCACCAAATAATGAGATAGTGCCATTCTAAGGCTTGCTTGCAAAGTTGAGATTCTGACAGCAGGTGTGGTATAGTGGTTGTTGGACTTGGAAGAGGCTTGGATTCAAATTGCTGTGAAGTTCAGTGGGTGCATTTGAAGGAGTTGTTATCTCTTAGCCTCTTGAACACATGAACCTGCCTTGTGCATTGGTCTTCCCACATCAACGTTTTCTGTTCTAACTAGCAGCTCTCCAGGGTCTCAGGTTGAGGTCTTTCATATCCCCTGGTCTTTTAAACTGGAGATGCCAGCAAAGTGAACCTGGGACCTTCTGTATGCAAGGTCGGTACTGCTGTCCGACTAACAGCAGCTCTCCAGGCTCTGTGGTCTTTCATATTGTCTCCTACTTAATCCTTTTAATTGAAGATGCTGGGATTTGAATGTGGGACCTTCTGCTTGCAGAGCAGATGTTCTACCACTGAGCCATGATGACCCCTGACTCTTGTAACTTAGAAGGCTGTAGAAAAAGTTAAATGGAGAAAGGGAACCAAGAATTCTTAGAATCATAGAGTTGAAAGGGGCCTCCAGGGCCATCTATTCCAATCTCATGTTCAATGCAGGAAATTCACAACTACCATCCCACCTCCAGTGACCTGCCCTGCTCCATGCCTAGAAGATGGCAAAAAACCTCCAAGATCCCTGGCCAAACTGGCTTAGAGAAAATTGCTTCCTGACCCCAAGTGGTGATCAGCATTACCCGGGGCGTGTAAGAAAGGGCCGTGAGAACTAAGCACTGATGTAACCCTTCCTGCCCTCCCTCTGCCCAGGTTAACAGAATCAACATTGCTGTCAGATGGCCATCTAGCCTCTGCTTTAAAACCTCCAAAGAAGGAGGAAAAGCAAAATATAAAATATATTAAAATGATATGCAGCACTATCTTCTGACATTTAACAGATAAAAATTGGCATACATGTAAATAACTTATTTTCACATTCAGAATCAGCACCTGGGCATGGTATATCACTGATGTCTCTTCTCTAGCTTGTTATAATTGTAAATTGACCATTAATTGATTTTTTTAAAAAAAAATTAATCTTGCAACAAATCTGGCTGTCCAGGCAGAATACCTACAACTCAAAACAAATCCAGTAATATTTATCATTTGTATATGGGTAGGAGAACATGAATGCTGGCTGCCATTTTATTTCCATGCATGTGCAAAATAGGCATAGTGTTTTAGCGAAAAGAGCTAGTAGAAAATGGTTTCAGGTGAGTAGTTGTGTTGATATGTAGTAGAAGAGCAACATTCAGGTTCAGTATTCTCTCTTAGAAAATGGGGACTGCTCTTGATAAATAGGTACAGATGGCACATATCTCCCTCTGTCCCTCCATGGCAGCTTTGCTCATCTGAACAGGGTCTCTAACAGTCTGCACGTGGGTGAAATCAACAGCAGCCCATACATGGGCTTTCTCTGTGGTGGCCCCTACCCTATGGAATGGCCTGCCTGAGGAGGTCAGGAGAGCTCCCACACTCCTGGCTTTCTACAAACAGTGCAAAACTGAATTATTCAAAAAGGCCTTTTTCTCAGCTAAGAGGGCGGTATTGCAGGAAAGGGATCCCAGATGTTTCGCTAATGAGTTAAGAACCATAGATTTCACCATTATGTTGCCCTTCATATTATCTGTTGCTTTAAATATGTACTCCTATGTACTACCTGTACTTCATGTTGTTTACTGTAAATCCTAGAATTGATTATGTTCTGTTTCAGTTCTTCAACCCCCTATTGGATCCTTGCTAATACTATGTCTCTGTAAACTTGTATTCATTTACCCTATGACATTGTTTATGGAAATGTCCTTGACACTGTATGGAAATGCCTGCCTTTGTACTTGCCACTGATTTACTAATCCCACACTATGTAATTGCCTTGAATCTCAGTGGGAAAGGCGGAATATAAATGACATGAATAAAATAAATGTCTATGTCTTGCCGTGGCATCCTATCCAGAGTTACTCTAGTCTAAAGCCACTGGAATCGATGAGCTTAAACTGAGGTAACTTTGCATGGGATAGGTTGCCAACCTCCAAGTGGGGCTTGCCATTCTTCCAGAATTACAATTGATTTCCAGGCTTCAGAGATCCGTTCCCCTGGAGGAAATAGCAGGGTGGAGGGTGGACTGGGAGGCATCATTCCTCACCTGAATTCCCTCCCACCCGAGACTCCAGCCTCCCCAGACAACTCTTCAGGGCTTCCCCAAACTGGAGCATCCGATGACCCTGACCCTGCATGTTGCATAATCACTGTGAGGAGATCGCTGTGCCTGTATTTGTGTGTGTGTTGCACTCATCTGGGCTATTCTCCCATGGTGGGAGGGAGGGAGGAGGAACAGTGAAAACTAATTGGGTTGCCAACAGAGGAAAGAACTGTCCTGCCCCTTTAACTAAATGCAGGGCTTTTTTTCAGCAGGAACGCAGTGGAACGGAGTTCCGGAACCTCTTGAAAAGGGTCACATGGCTGGTGGCCCCGCCCCCTGATCTCCAGACAGAGGGGAGTTTAGAATGCCCTACACGCCGCTGAGTGGCGCGTAGGGCAATCTCAACTCCCCTCTGTCTGGAGATCAGGGGGCGGGGCCACCAGCCATGTGACCATTTTCTCCTAGGGCAACCCACTGAGTTCCACCACCTCTTTTCTCAGAAAAAAAGCCCTGACTAAATGTATGGAAATGGTCAGCTGAAGCTTCCCATGGCAACAATATCACCTGGTCAATAAAATGGCATCCTTAGCTACAAGTGCGATTACAGGTTGTCCTTCTATAGATAGGTGTACCCAGCCCTTCCCCTTCTGCATTTGTGAACGCATATGAGGTTTGTAGGAATCCCACAGGTGGAAGTATTTTTTTTGTCTGTATATCAACAATATACATGTTACAAAGTCATGTTTTACTTTTTCCTGAGGCTTCACTTATGAAAAGTAGAGTAAGGAGGATTAGAAAAAAAGTAACCTTGGGCAAATAACTAACTAACTAACTAACTAACTAACTAACTAACTAACTAACTAACTAACTAACTAACTAACTAACAGGCACACACACACACACACACACACACACACACAAACTACCTTGCTGGATTGTTGTGAGAATAAAATGGAGGGCTGGCAAAGAACCTGAACTCTTTGGACGACGAGTGGAATAAAAATGGAGTGAGGGGAAATGGGCACTCATCTCCTCCCCCTCTTCCTAAGCATGTGTACGAAAACTGGTTTTGATCAGTGAAACTGGGCAGCAGCAGAGGGGATAAACCTGCTCTTCTACCTCCGTACAGCCCCCATCAAATGAAGATGCTGTGCAGCTAGAGTTGCCAACTGACCTCTAGGTGACCTCAACCCCCCTGGAGAAAACAACTACTTTGGGGAGTGGTATTATACCCCCCCACCAGGTCCCTCCCTATCCCAAACTCTGTCCTCTCCAAGGATCCCTCCTCAAATCTCCAGGAATTTTCCAGCCTGGCACCGGCAACCGGTCTCTAAGTGCAGCTATTATTTCCCTTTTTAAAAACTGGATAGATTTGATAACTTTCTTCATCTGGTGTAGGCTTTGACAGTGGGAGGGAGAATGAGGAATGGAGAATAGCTGTGAGTGAATGAGTAAAATAATAAAGAAATGTATTTCACACATCTTTTTCATTGCAGGTGGAGATGAATAAAAAAGGAGCGAATTTGTGACCTCATGGAAAATGTAGGTTTTGAGAGAGATTTGAAAAGGAAAATATGACACAATGGTAATAAAGAAATCTGGAATGTTTTTTCTCTTTCTTTGTTGTCCTTTGCGATACCTGGGGAGAGGGGTGTTTGCTGTTGTTTTTTTCTATGTCTATGAAGCACTAGTTTGTAAATGTGTTTTGAAAAGCAAAACTAAGCTTTAAAAACATGGCATAAAACAAAATCACAAATATATTTCACGAGGGCTTCAAATGTAATTGACAGATAAATTACAAAAGTCTCCAATTTCAAAAGTCCACAAAGGAACTGAAGCAGCTTTTCTTCTTTTCCTCTTCAAAGAGCTACTACTAACGCTGCTGCGTTCCTCTGTCAGCATGCCGTTGAGTAAGAATATTCTCCTTCATCCTCCTCCTGGTGCAATTTCCTTGCTTATATAATACTTGGAGTCAGATTCTTTTCTTCCCTGGAACTAGGGCTTTACAAAGAACTATATCATGCAGAGTTTAAAAAATGAATTTTAAAGGGATTGGCCTTCCCATGTTTCAGTGCTCTGTTTCTAATGCTTCATGGAAAACTATTTTCACTACCAATTCAGGAAATTCAATATGTCCCAATTTGAAAGAAAACTTTTATAAGATAAGCCGGTTTTGGTACTTGGCACCTCAGAGATTAAACAGAATTTATAAGAGCTTGTGCTGAAATGTGGAGCTGGTTCTGCAGAATATTTACATACATGCAGGGCTTTTTTTCAGCTGGAACGTGGTGGAACAGAGTTCTGGCACTTCTTGAAAATAGTCCTGAGCGCCGCAGAGGGCAATTTCAACTGCCCTCTGTCTGGAGATCAGGGGGCAGGGCCACTGGCCATGTGACCATTTTCGCCAAGGGTGATTTAAACTTTAAAAAACTCCCTCCTTGTTCCAGCTGACACAAAGTGACATCATTGTGCGGTCCTGAGTTCCACCACCTCTTTTCCTAGAAAAAAAGCCCTGCATACATGTAAAGGAATTTGGGGGAAATATGATAAAGGAGATGAATAGCACAATTCTAAACCCTGACTTGGATAGACCAGGCGAGCCCACTCTTGTCAGATTTCAGAAGCTAAGCAGGGCTGGCCTTGGTTAGTTATTGGACGGGAGGCAAAAGGAGCTTGGGGTGGGGGGTCCTCCATCCTCACCAAGAACGTGAAAGCCCCAGTTGTGGTCCTCCTAATCCCAATTGGGGCTTATGTGTTTGGAAATCAAGTTTTACCCAGGAAATCCTAGTGCTTGTCTGTTTGACAGTCTGGGGCAGACCTGGCAAAATGCACTGTTGTTAACTGTAAACATGCATTACAGTGCAATTCTAAAAAGTGTTACCCCAGTCTAAGCCCATTGATTTCAGTGGGCTTAGACTGGAGTAACTCTTGTTAGGATTGCAATGTAAGTCTTCTTCCCTCCAACCTGATCTTCATCAGCCAAACTTCCTGCTCTTGGTGTGTGCCTTTGAAAAACAAAAAGGCAATTTAAAAAGTTCAAGTATCAGGCTTCTGGAGTGTGAAAAACAGAAAGCCAGTTTTAAATGGCTAGAACTGGATTTCTGAATCAATGGATGAGCCTGCTGGGAGGTTGATTGAGCATGGCACTTCAGCCTTTACAATGCACATGTGATTTCAGTCTAAATAATGGTGAGCACAAATTCAGGAAATCTGCATGCAGAGCAGAGCTGCCCCTTCACTGCATCCATCTTGCAGACACCCATGAATCAAGATCCTAATCTCACTGTGTGTCAGTTATCTTCGCGTCTTCCATACATTACAAAACACGCATGTGCCTGGAAGCGAAATGCTTTCTGCATGGAAGTGCTCCTGAAAGATGAAGTCAGTAGTACTTGGAAGAAACAGAAACACAAACTGGGTCGGTAACTGACAGTCTAGAGAATGTGTATTACGTAGTGAGAGAAATAACCTTGAATGTATCTAACCAGCTGCGTATATAAAATTTGGTTTTCTGCCATTGCTCTGACTTCTGCAGATAAATTAGACGTGGAATTGAGGCTGTGTTTCATTTACTCTTAAAGGCAGTGCTTGAGGGCCATTTCACATGTTACAAAGCATTTGTGTTCCCGTTGTAGGTATCTTGGGTCTTGTAAATCAGACGTGCTTTGGGAGTTCTGTGCTGAGAACTTAATTCCGAGGCATGCGCAGGGCCAGTTTGGACTGAGACTGCAGCATGCAGCATACAGCAAGAAGCAGCTGATGCCCTTCTCCTCCTGTGCCATTTCCTGAAATGAACCTGAAATGGCCCTGGCGAGCTGCTATTTGCCATGAGGGAAAAACTTACATGTAGCCCATCACAGCTATTTTCTCCTAAGGGTGCCCCGAGGCCATTTTAGGTTGGGAAAACAGCACCGGTATTATGTGGGGAGAGGGAAGGTCATCAGCAGCCAGAAACCCCCTCCCAGTAAGGAATTGGTTGTGGGCAGGCACACCAGGGTTGTGCCGGCGCATGACATTACTTTCATCAACAAAACAGAAGTGATGTCATTATAGAAAAACATTATGCGTGAGTCCTAGAACATCAGCCTGCCATAATGATGTCACTTCCAGTTTTTTCTGCTGGAAATGACATCATGTGCAAGTGCAACACTTCTGGCCTTGGAAGCACTGTCAGGGAATGGAGGTAAATGGCAGGACATCTCCTGCTATAGCAGGAGACCTGACTCCTGGTGTGTGCAGGGGGGTCAAGGCTTCTCTGTGCTGCAGTCCTGACCTAAACTGAGCCAGCACCGGCATGTGGGAATAAGTTCTGTGTGCAGAACTTGTGGCATAGCGGTCAGAGTGTTGGACTAGTATCTGGGAGGCCCAAGTTTGCATCCACACTTGGTTGCTGAAGCTCACTGGGTGGCCTTGGGCCAGTCACACACTCAGCCTAACCTAGTCATGAATACATGTAGACAAGGCCCTTCAGAAATGAGTAAGAGAATAAGAGAAGCAAGCACTTTTTCATCCACGCAATACCTATCACAATATACCACTCTCGTGAATGATGTCTACATGGTTCTCACCGCATCTATTTTATCCTCTTGACAACCCTGTGAGGGAGGGTGGTTTGGGGCTGAGAGAGACTGATTGGCCCAAGGTCATCCAGGAAGCTTTATGGCCAAGTGGGATCTTGAACTTGGTTTGCACTATTTTAAGCACTACACAACACTGGCTATGCTGTCTCTCTCCTTGATGTTAAAATAGGGGTCTTACACCATGCTGCTCTTCTTCTTCAACATCAACATCATCAACAACAATGGGTTCTAATACATATGATGCTCACTGCCTTGATGGCCCAAACCCCAGTTCTGTGGAAAGAGGTGCCGCTATTGTATACAGGCACGTCCCACCATTAAAAAACCCTGGTGTTACACGTACACAATATTATCTCTATTTTAATCCATGCAAAGTCGGAGGCTAATGGGTTCTTAAATCTTTTGGTGGCTTCCCATGGCAGGAAACCTTAACTCTTTTTGTTCTGAGCTGATGGCTGAGGAACTCTAGTCTGCTGCAGAAGACTGGGATGTATTCTCATAAGGAGATTGCACTGCATTTCGAGGCACACTCACTTTGTCATTCGAAGCACCTACAGCTCTACTGCCTGCACAGAAATCCAGTGGTGGGGCCAGTGGCTATGATCTGGTTCTCCTCTGCATGTGGCCTGCCAGATGTCTGCAGACAGACAGCTGAAAGTCAGCTGGGGCATGTACAATTGTATGTGCAACCAGAAACACTGCAAAAAGCAAGCTGTCACTCACATGTACACTTAGATATGATCAGGGCTTCCTACATGCATTTGTTTGCACATGCAGATGTCCAGGACCGAAGTTCGAATCCCCATTCTGCCATGGAAACTTGCTGGATGACTCTAGGATAGTTGCTGTCTCTCAGCCTGGAGCACAGAGAGCTTGTTATAGCAAGCCATCTTTGAGGAAATCGTGTTTGCTTTTTCTGATCTTCTCATTGAGCAACTCTTGATAAGCATCATGGGGACCAGGAGAATCCCTGCCCTAAATACTCAGCATCGCCCTTTTTATTCCCCTCGCCTCTAAGTTAGTCACTGTTCAATCTGCGTACATCTGCACCAACACAATAAAATGTGCAGATTAATGCCTTTCAGAACTTCCTGTAAAGCATGTTCTGTGGTCAGCGCAGAAGGCAATTTTTTTCATATGGTTACGGAGAAAGTGTTACTTTTAGAACTTCCTAGAATGCTTACACAAAGTATTATTTGTCCATAGAGTCTGTTGTTTTGTCTGCAAAAACATATCTGAAGAACATGCTGAATCAAAGGGTGTCCTAAGAGAGACTTTTCCCCAGAAGAAACTTCAAGTAAAAGGAAAACATATCAGGGGATCCCTATCACAATCCCTTTCTGGATGATAGTAACGGAACCAGAATGTTACCCTGGGGCTATATAGTCACATGATCCACAATCTCTACAAACTTCTGAAGGTACATGGAAGTTTTGCAGATCAAATTCACTTGCCTCCTCCAACCCTTCTCCTGTGGCCACACATATGTATTCCAGAGCAGTATTGTTGTAATGATATAGATTAAAGCACATTATACTAATCAATATTAAGCTAATACATAGTAATGGCTTGCATTCTCGGTGAACTTTTAAACTTTTCATGAACTGTCTGTGCATTTTTTTAGAGTGTTAGGTAACTAAAACAGGGCCATTTTCACACTACTTACTTGCTTCCAGAACATCACAAAACGTAGCGCAAAAACCACGGAAGATAGCATCTTCTCGCGCGAGTTTTGTGTAATGTCGCGCAAAACTCTCACAACATCACGCAAAACTCTCACGAGAAGATGCTATCTTCCACAGTTTTTGCGCTACGTTTTGCGATGTTCCAGAAGCAAGTAAGTAGTGTAAAACGGCCCTGGTGCACTTTACTCTTTTGACAGCTAATTAAAAATAGTGGACTCCATTTAGATTAATGTTTCTTTATCAGAGACTGGACCAATAGTGATCTAGTATCTTAACTCTTCCTGTCATTTTTCACAGATTTATGGTTTTGTTTTGCAAGTTAGCTATAATGTCATTTTTGGCTAATTAGAAGGTTATGCAATAGAAATTATGAATATTCAATGAAACATTAAACCTGAGCCCGCTGATGTGGGGAGGGCGGAGTATAAATCCAATACATTAAATTAAATTAAATAGTTTGCTTATGCTATTACGTGAAAAGATCTTAAATATTTGCATATGATAACCTATAAAACATGCTAATCTAAATAACGAGTTCTGAGTAGAAGAGATCTCATGAAGATTAGGTGAGATTCTTATCTTTGCAATGTAGGCTATAAAAATCTTAATGCATTTCATAAGAACTTTGATTATTTTAAAATTAAGAGTTAGTTAGGAAATGTTAGCAAATTTAATTCTGATGGCCTTTCTGTGTTCTATTTTTGTAGGACTTACATTAATAATCTTATATATTTTTAAAGACTTGCTTCATTAAAAAAACAGTGTATTTTCAATAAAAGAAATAAACTCTAACAGGTGTCTGAGTACTTTGATTAGAAGTGGCAAAGCAATAAAAACTTTTTTACATATAAATGTACTGATAAGCAAACAGTTCAAAGAACAATTTTGCTTGACAGGTCTTGAACTAATTGCTGAACACTATCCAAAAGAAAAGGTAAATCTTTCCTTTGGAGTAGTGGAAGCTTAGTTCAGACACAGGCAAGAGAGCCTGTTACAGTATGAATATAAGGCACCAGGGATTTTGAACTAGGGACTCTATCAACTTTCTTTACACCTCTATGGCAGGTTACAGGAGCTGCTTAGACACAGAGGTTTTTCTCCACCTTGATTTTCAACTGGACTGCCTGGGAGGGGAGTAGTTTCCATATGACATCATACTCCTCTTTTGAAGTTTCCCCCATCCATAATATGTTCTTTCTGAAACCTGCTTTACTCTAATCTTTTTGGAAAGAATACTATATTATTGCATCACCCGGAAGGAATGGTGCATATTTTCCTGCCCCACAAAGGCTATCACCCACATCCCGACCATTTTCCCCCACTATGCCATTGCAGAGCTTTTTTAAGGCTTAAAAAAAACCCAGTAATTTTATTGCAATATAGTACAATAAGGTCACGATGATCTATTATCATTTCAAATTTTAATTACTTTGAATTCACAATTTTCATTTTTTTAAAAAAAAATGAAATTGCCAGTCATTTTTATTGCAGAGATAATAAGAAAGGTAGAAAGGTATATGTGAGTATCACAGAAAAGGTATCCAAGCAAAGAAAAGCCGTGAAAACTCAGACAAAAACATCAAAAGATCTATCAAAGGCTTCAGTTCTATCCTAAGTAAGCCTAGGAGCAAAACAAGACCTAATATTAAAATATTTTTATTAATTAACAACAAATATTACTAATATATCCATTGGCTACCTATCAGTTACCGTACTCAGTTCATAGTAATGGTTACTACATACAAAGCCCTTTGTGGCCTTGGTCCAGCATACCTACGGGACCGCCTCTCTCCCCATGTCCCTCCACAGCAGCTTCGCTCATCTGAACAGGGTCTCTTGCAGGTGTCGGCCTGTACGTGGGTGAAATCAACAGCAGCCCGTACATGGGCCTTCTCTGTGGTGGACCCTACCCTATGGAACAGCCTGCCTGAGGAGGTCAGGAGAGCACACTCCTGGCTTTCCGCAAACAATGCAAAACTGAATTATTCCAAAAGGCCTTTTTTCTCGGTTAAGAGGGTGGTATTGTAGGAAAATGCCCTATGTGGTAGTTCCAGTGCCAATATGTGTGTCTCTAAAATTCACAGTGATAATGAAGGCAAAGCAGAGAAACCGTACAGGAGCAGCATAGGAGAAGAGTGGCTGATGCCTTAAGTGTGTTACCTGCTGTTCTTGAGCGCCACCAAAGCATGTGGCCAGAAGAAGATACTGCAGCCTACTAACAGGTCTAGGCAACAATAATTTTTTAGGTGAAACACAAGGGAAATGGACGTGCATCATCTCATACTTCCCCAGAATCTGCTCTGTACTTGGTTAGAACCTTCTGAGAACCAACAGAATTAACCTTTTCTTGTACCTTCAACCTGCCAGCTCAGATTGCTGGACTTTATCGTAACTAATTTTTTGTTCATGTAGCTCCAGTGTATCCTGCTAGCACCTCAGCCTCCCCTCATTGATTGTGTATTCTTCCACCGCTGCCCCACCACAAAAGGTGGTGATGATTTTACACAGATTACACACCCCAGCAGCAGAGCTACAGTGAGAACAGAAGATGTAGTAAATAGCCAGCCTATTAGGACTTCTTCAGTTACAAGAGAGCTCTTGATGTAAAACAAACTTATTGTGTGGGTGTGTGTATCATTACAAAGATTTCACTGATTGGGACAGAACAAATGGAGAGATTTCACTGAATGGGACAGAGGCCATTTCCACACACGTTGAATAATGCACTTTCAATGCACTTTCGCAATCCTTTTGAATTGGATTTTTTGTTCCACACATGGAAAATCAGTTTCAAATGTTCACTAAAGAATATTGAAAGTGGATTATCCAACGTGTGTGGAAGCAGCCAGAAATAGCGGGGTATATAATGTGCATGCGTATGTACATACGTACATATTTATTTATTTATAGTCTGCATTTCTCACTGAGACTCAAGGTGGATTACACACTGTGAATCAATTCAATCAATGACTCAAACATATAACAACAATGGAACAGGGTAATGATTGCAGAAATTTGAATACCACCAGAAAACTGAAACAAAGCATAAGCAACCGGCAAATTAGAAGCAATTACATGTGGCGTATTTAATTATGCAGAAACTACTCAGTAGGTACAGAGTAGTATAGTCCAAAGCCCCTGTCCCTTAACCAAAACATCCCCCTGAACCATTTTTTTATAGTATGGCTCTTCTACCTGTGTAAAAAAAGCCCTCCTGAATAATTCAGTTTTGTACAGTTTGAGGAAAGCCAAGAGAGTAGGAGCTCCCCTGACCTCTTCAGGCAGGCCGTTCCATGAGGCAGGTGCCATGACAGAATGTACATGTATGGGCAGTTGTTGATTTGCAGGGTGGCAACTGCAGAAGGCCTTGTTCAGACAATCAAAGCACAGTGGCGGAGCATAGAAATGATCCTGCAAGTAGGAGGGAGCAAAGCCCTGAAGGGCTTTGTATGTGATAGCCAATAGCTTGAACTGAAGCCATCCACTAGATAGCCAATGGTGGGACTACAGAATGGGAGCAATGTATACACATATACGTATACGCATATACAAACACACACACACACACAAAATAGAATGCTCAACCAAGAGTGGGGAGTCCCCTGTTCAACTCTCCACTCTGCCACCAAATTTAGGAGACGCCTTTGGGCCACTTTCCCTCAGCGTAATTCACAGGTTGTTGTGAGGATAAAGTGTGGGAAAGCAGAGTCCTGCAGGTGGGAAATCCTTGGTAATGTGGGAGTGGAACCTGAGGAGAACATCGTCTGAAATAGAATTGGAGTTGGACTGCCCAGCTGGGATTAAAGTACAAGAAGAAATGCAGGTTCAGACCTTTGGTATGCGCTTGGCTGAGGAGCCAATGGGGCAAAGCTACCATCTGTGGCATTATGAATGAATGAATGAATGAATGAATGAATGAATGAATGAATGAATGAATGAATGCCTCTAAGTCAGAATTCCCCCCAAGTGTAACAACACTGCATCGCAGAGGTGTCTGGGTTGGCCATGAGCTGAGCTGCCTGGTCCAGTGCAGAGAGCCATCCGTTTATTATTTATCTGTCTTGAGAGTGGTGCCATTTCTTCTATGTAGGCAACACACATTCATGGGGAACCTGGTGCTAAATCTTTTCTAGACAACCTTATTCTGAGTCGGGGGTTTGTAAGTAACAGAGCAACTCCCTGACTGCTCTCTATTGACAGTCAGCCCTCAACCCAAACAAACAAAAAACTGTAATTCCAGGAGAACTCCAGGCTGTACCTGGAGGTTGGTAACTATAAAGCAGACTCATATTCACCAGTTTGAGCTCTTTACATTTTTTTTATCCACACAAACACACAATCCATTCTAATAAAGTAAATAATCAAGGAGCGGAAGTTCAATTCCAAGTCATATTTCTTTTTTTTTAAAAAAAATTTTTATTGGGTTAGAACATTTTTATTTTTACATTACAATCAATTTTCCCCTAATTTTTCGTTTCTAACCCCCTCCCTTTCCCCCCCTTTTATTGACTTCCAACAGCTTTCCCACCCTCTGTCCCTTTTCCCTTACTTCTATTAAATTCCTCTGTCTAAAACAGATATATATTCTCCATTATATTAAGCAGTACATCTTTAACTCCTTTACTTATTATACACCCAAACTATACGTCTTTAGATAAACAATTTATCCCATTTTCCAGTTTTGAATATTTCTATATAAACCTATATATCATAAACCATAAAAATTTCCCACATTTAAATCAAACAGTTTGATTTGTTCTCTATATATTACTCAGTTCAACTTTTTATGGCAATTCTATATAACTCCTCGCATAATCAATCAATTTAACTCTTCTATACATTCAGTTTGGTGCATATAAATCTTATCAAAGAAAGAAAATATTGTTATTTACTCAATCCTCATATTTAAACCTTATCATTAATTATTCTCTATCAATGTTCTATCAGTTAACCTATACATATCTATATATATCTCAATCAATTAATTTAACTGCTTAAATTCATATTTCTCTTCCTCCCCCGGTAAAGTCACCCCTCTCTTTTATACTTTTATTATACTTCAGTAGTTCTCAAACTGCCACAGTTTTCCTCCCACCTCCCATTTCTTCTCCAGATATTGTTTCAGCTTCTCCCAGTCTGTGTTAAACTGCCCTGAGTCCAGATCTCTCAGTTTTCTTGTCATCTTGTCCATTTCAGCCATATACAGCAATTTGTAGATCCAATCTTCAGTAGTTGGCACTTCTTGTACTTTCCATTTCTGCGCATACAAAAGTCTAGCTGCTGCAGTCATATAAAAAATCAACGTCCTATGATGGGCTGGAATTCCCTCCATTCCCAAGTTTAGCAGCAGGAGTTCTGGGTTCTTATTTATTTGAAACTGTAAAATTTCACTCATTTCTCTTATTATTTCCCCCCAGAACTGCCTAGCTACCTCACACGACCACCACATATGATAGAGGGAGCCCTCATGTTTCTTACATTTCCAGCATTTATTAGAAGTATTCAAGTTCCCTAGCGCAATCTTCTTTGGTGTCATGTACCAACGATAGATCATTTTGAAAATGTTCTCTTTAATATTAATGCATGTCGTTGTCTTCATTGTTGTTTTCCACAAGTATTCCCATGCCTCCATTGTTATTTCTTTATTGAAATTTATAGCCCATTTCACCATCTGTGTTTTAACTATCTCATCTTCAGTATACCATTTCAACAGTACTTGGTATACCTTAGATATTCTTTTCTTGTCTTCTTTAAGAAGGGTCTGCTCTAGTTCCGAGTTCTCTGTTCGTATGCCCCCTTTTGCAAAGTCCGAGTTGTATAAGTCTCTAATCTGTCTATACTGGAACCAATCATAGTTAGGTGATAGTTCCTCTTGCGTCTTTATTCTAAGTTTAGATACTTCAATCTTAGTTATTTCTTTGTACGTTAAACATTGTTGTTCATTATCCACAGCTCTTGGGTCTATCACCTCATATGGAACCACCCACAAGGGGGTTCCTTCTTGTAGGTAAGTTCTATACTTCTTCCAGATTGTATATAGACTTCTCCTTACAAAATGATGCAGGAACATCGAGTTGACCTTTACTTTGTCATGCCATAGGTATGCGTGCCATCCAAAAAATTTTTTGTATCCCTCTAGGGCTAATAGTTTCTTATTCTTTAATGTCATCCACTCTTTTAGCCAAACTAGGCAGATTGCATCATGGTAAAGTCTCAGATTGGGCAGTTGCATTCCGCCTCTCTCCTTTGCATCTTGTAGAACTTTTACTTTCACTCGAGGCTTCTTGCCTGCCCAAACAAAATCTGATATTTTCCTCTGCCATTTTTCAAATTGTTTAGAGTCTCTGATGATTGGTATTGTCTGTAACAAAAACATTACTCTTGGTAACACATTCATCTTAACTGCTGCAATCCTGCCCAACCATGACAAGTTCAGTCTGTTCCACTTGATCAAGTCTCTCTCTATCTGAGTCCATAATTTTTCATAATTATTCTTGAACAAATCTATATTTTTTGCAGTCAGCTCAACTCCCAGGTATTTCACCTTACTAGTTACTTCACAATCCGTTGTTTCCATCAACAATTGTTGTTTCTGCTTAGTCATGTTTTTGCACAATATCTTTGTCTTCTTTTTGTTAATGAAGAAACCTGCCAAGTCTCCAAACTCCTTAATCTTATCTATCACTTTTGGCATGTTCTCCAATGGGTCTTCTACAATTAGCATTATGTCATCTTCAAATGCTCTGACCTTATATGAATAGTCCTTTATTTTTATTCCTCGTATTTCCTCATCTTGTCGTATTTGTATCATCAGAATCTCCAATACTAAAATGAACAACAATGGAGATAACGGGCAACCTTGTCTTGTTCCTTTACTGATCGTCAATTTCTTAGTCAGTTCATCATTCACTACAATTGCTGCAGTCTGGTCTCTGTAAATTTCTTTAATTACTCTGATGAATCTTTCTCCCAGTTGTAGCTTTTCCATAGTGGCAAACATAAAATCCCAGTTTAAATTGTCAAACGCTTTTTCAGCGTCCACAAAGAAGAAACCAACCTCTTTGTCACAACGCTTGTCATAATATTCAATAGCATTGATCACTGTCCTTAAATTGTCTCTTATTTGTCTGTCTGGCAAAAAGCCTGCTTGTTCCTCCTCTATAGCTTCCGAGAGCCACCCCTTCAATCTCTCCGCCAGTATCTTCGCAAAAATTTTATAATCATTGTTAAGTAATGATATAGGTCTGTAATTTTTCACGTTAGTCAGGTCTTGGCCCTCTTTTGGGATCAATGATATATTCGCTTCATTCCAAGTATCTGGAGTCCTTTGATCCCTAAAAACTCCATTCATCACCTCTTTTAGGAATGGTGCCAGTTCGTTGGCCATTGTCTTATAAAATTTAGCCGTAAGTCCATCTGGCCCTGGCGCCTTTCCTAGATTTGCGGATTGTATTGCCATACTTATTTCCTCGTCAGTTACTTCACTATTCAACTTATTTCTCCAAGCTTCCGAGATCTCTGGAAGTTTGATTTTCTCCAAGTATGATGCTATTGATTCTTTGTTTACTTCTTTTTTATTATACAGCTTGGCGTAAAATTTATAAAAGGCTCTGCTAATGGTAGTCTGCTCCAAATACGTTTTGTTTTCTTCACAAATTTTATTTATTATTTTCTTTTCCCTTTTCTTCTTTAATTGCCATGCCAAATATTTCCCAGGTTTATTAGCACCCTCAAAAGCTTTTTGATTCAGTCTTTTAAGGTTCCACTCCAATTCTTTATTACTCATTGCTGTTAACTGTTCTTGAAGAATCTTGATTTCCTGATGTATTTTCTTTTTCCCTGGTCTCTTTTTTAACTGTACTTCTTTGGCCTTTATTTTCTCCTCGATCTCTTGTCTTTTCTCCTCTTTCTTTTTCCTTGCTCTACCATTTAAGTCCATTAGTATGCCCCTTACAACCGCCTTATACGCGTCCCAAACTTTACTGGTTGGTACTTCTTTATTCACGTTGTATTGTATAAAAAACTTAGTCTCTCTTCTCAATGTTTCCATATTCTCACTTTCCTGTAACAAGTCCTCATTTATTCTCCAGGCTTTCCTTTTTCTCCTTTTTCCAAATTTCCACATAATTGGGTTGTGATCTGAGCCTACCATCGGCATTATTTCTACCTCCTTAGTCCATAACGCTAAGTCCTTTGAGGCCCAGATCATATCAATTCTTGATAATGTAAGATGCCTTGCAGAATAAAAAGTAAACTGTCTGGATTTAGGATATTCTCTCCTCCATACGTCTTCGAGAGTCTCTTGTTGAATCAACTCAAAAAAGAACTTTGGTAATAGTCCTCTTTTCTTTTGTGCTTTTGTAGTCTTTTTATCTAGTTCCAAATCTGTCACTCCATTGAAATCTCCAGCAAGAATTATCTGGTCATATACAAGATCGTCTAAGTGCTTCCTTAAGTCCTCAAAGAAGCTTTCCTTTGCACCGTTAGGTGCGTAAAGTCCGACTACCAACACTCTCTTTAAGTTCCAATTACATTCCACTGCTACAAATCTAGCTTCCACATCCCTCATAACAAATTTTGGCTGCAGCTCCTCTTTTATATACAACACCACTCCTCTTTTTTTCTTATTGGAAGCCGCTACAAATTCTTTGCCCAATTTTCCAGATTTTAAATATTTTACATCCTGTTTTCTAATATGGGTCTCCTGCAAACAAACAATATCACATTTTTGTTTTAGTAGCCAATGAAAAATATTTTTCCTCTTATTCGGTGAGTTTAGTCCATTTACATTCCAAGATAATACTTTACACTCCATATTCATGGTTTTGTTGGTAAGTCTTTTTCATTGTCCTTAATAAATCTCTCCATCTCCCGCTCAGATCTGATACGCTTTTTTGCCCCTCCAAACTCAAAGGACACTCCTTCCGGTAACTCCCATCTGTACCTAATGTTCATGTCCTTCAAAGTCTGAATTAACACTCTATATTTTTTCCTGTCCAGTAACACTGATCTGGGCAATTCCTTCATTATGATAATCGTCTTGCCATCAATCTCCAATGGATCTTGAAATTGTTTTGTCACAATCCTCTCTTTCATATTTCTAGTTGTAAACTGCACGATCACATCCCTTGGTAGTTTCCTCTGGGTTGCAATTCTCGAGTTCACACGATACGCCACATCTAGGATAGCCACAATTTCCTCCTCCTCCTTCCCCAGGTATTCAGCCAACACCTCAGTCATCTGTTCTTGCGCTGACTTCCCTTCAACTTCTGGCAGACCACGAAAACGGAGCTGCTTCTCCATGTGTTTAGTTTCTGCAACTGACATCCTCCCCTTTACCAATCTCATCTCTGTTTGTTGCGTTTCTATTAAATTTTCCATCGCGTCTTCTACTGTTTTGACTCTCTGTTTCGTTCCTTGTAATTCACTGCTAATCGTTTCCACGCCTTTTTTCACTTCTGACAGCTCCGACTTTACTGTCTGTGTAACTTCTTTGACCTCTTTAATAAGCTCCAATTTCGTGTCCTTAAGTTCTTTCATCATGTCTATAAGTTTTTTGTCCAAATTTTCTATTGCCGATTGCCACTCTTTTTTCGACATCGTGGGGCTTGCTTTAGCTCGCTCCCACGTATCTGCTCTCTTCCTCAGCTCCGTGGCGTATAATTAAACGTTTTCCTTTTTTTCAAATGTCCCAATCTTTGCCAAAATTAATTTTTTATATCCAAAATGTCGGGCGTCTTTTCTCTATGGTTTCTCTGTGTTATTATAATCCAAGATGGCCTACTTCCTCTTCCGCTGAAGCCACGACCCTTCCACTTTCAAAAATGGCGATTCCCCACTTCCTGTCCCTTGGCAAGGGCCGCTTCCCTCCAGCCACTCTATTGTTGTTACGCACTTCCTGTCTCCCGTCTTCCCACAGCAGGTCTCGCGATGGTGTCTTTTTCCCACAGCTCCAAAACCACAGGTATTCAAAACAATAGTCCGATTTTTGTAATAACTTCTTTAAACTTAGTCTCTTTTAAATTACAACTCCTGCCGAGTCTTCACCTCCTTTTCACTAGTCTGTTGCAGTTTAAGAATCTACTTTCTTTCCTCACTGGTTTTGTCAATCTGTCCCGTTTCAAGAGATAGCGATCTTTACCTTCTCTTCAACTTTCTCGGGTTGTAATCGCTGTTTCGATCTTAAATTCTCCTCTCGACTTCCCTCCCCGATCGAAGCTTGGGTATGTAGGTCTTATGCCAGCCGAATTGGCCCCAAAATTGCCGCAGAGATTATAGCCGACCCGTCGCAAGGTGGGACCTCAAGGATCGGGGGGGAGACTCCTTGTGTAGAGCCCCCCCTCGTCCGAGATCTAGCTCACCCTAGGGTCTTGAGCGTTCTTTGCCTGCTCCCCGCCTGAGAGCAGTCGGCCGCGGGTTATTTTCACCCCTCCGGCCGGTTAAAACGGCAATCCGGTCAGCTCCGCAAATGGAGCTGCGTTAGACCTCCATGAATCCCAAACCGGAAGTCCCAAGTCATATTTCTTGCTCGCAAACGTATCCATATTTAAATTTGGGGATGGCACGATGGTTGCCAACTCTTGACTGGCAAATTCCTGGGGAAGACGGGGTTTGTGGAGAGGAAGAACCTAATCAGGGTATAATGTTATAGAATTCACCCACCAAAGCAACCATTTTCTCCAAAGGAACTGATCTCTGTAGCTTGGAGATCAGTTGTAATTCTAGAACATCTCCAGGCCCCACTTGGAGGCTGGTAACCTTAATAAAACATAAAGTTAAAAAGACCCTGATTGTGACAAAACTCAAAAAAGCAGGAATCTGTTCATTCATATCAAAGGGGGGAGGCGGGTGACTAGGAGGAAAGTGGCTCCGATTATATCAACATTTGACTTTATTTTACAAAGGAAATTGGGAAGCTATTCACATCCTGGCCTACCAAGAGGCCAGGCAATGCCCCTCTCACTTCATCCTCCCCGTTTGTGCTTCCTGCATGAATTATCTCTGCTTTCCTGTTGGCAGGAACTGAATTCCAACCGGTACAAAGACTCAGGACAGGATATAAACAGGAAACGTCATCCAGATGACGCCACGGGCCTCTCAGCTCCGTATGAGCAGGTTCCTGTCCTTTGCGATGGTGAATGTTTTGAAGAGCAGTCTGGGTGCCAAAATGAATGCCTGGAAGCAAGAGGCTTTAATACGTAAGTACAATGCAGGCAGTGAGTCTGACGAAACCCCTATTTTTGTCAAAAACCGAAATGCTTGAGATATTCTATTATTTCCACGTTTTCCATTTTAAGATTTTTTAATTTGTTTTTAAAATCCTGCCTTCTAGCCCAGGGTTCCAAAGGTGCTTTACAACATCAGTTAAGAGACAATCAAATAAAATATTACTACAATAAGACAAGAAGATGACAATAGCTGTTGTCAGAACTGTAAGCTCATCAGGGCTTACCATCCTCCAATTTTTATATACTTTTTAATTTATGTCATTTATGGTCCACCTTTCCCATTGAGACTCAAGACGGATTACACAGTGTGAGAGTTGTATGGTCAGTATCATGGACAATTTCATAAACAATGCCATAGGGTAAATAAACACAAGTTTACAAAGACATAACATTAGCAAGAATCCAATACATAGTTGAAGAATTGCTGAAACAGAACATAATCAATTCTAGGGCTGACATAGGAGCACATATTTAAAGCAACAGATACATAAGGCAACATAGTGGTGAAGCCTAAGGGTGAAGTCTGTGGTCCCTAACTCATTAGTGGAGCACCTGAGACTCCTCCCTACAATACTAAAACCATTTTGAATAATTCGATTTTGATCTCCTCAGGCAGGCTGTTCCACAGGGTAGGGGCCACCACAGAGAAAGCCTGTCTCTGGGCTGCTGTTGATTTTGCCCATCTGCAGGGTGGCACCTGCAGGAGACCCTGTTCAGATGAGCGAATTTGCCGTGGAGGAACATAGGGATGGAGGCATGGTCTTTACTAATGTAAAGAGCACTACTAATGTAAAGAGCTACTGACTGCTAATGTCAGTATTATCTATTCTGGCCATGTCTCTCCAGGGTTCAGGGAGAGGTATTTCATATCACCAGTTAGACACGTCGGGGGTTGAAGCTGAGAACTTCGGCAAGCAAAGCAGATGCTCTACCAGACACTTCCTCCCTACTGAAAGCTCATAACAGTAATATAACTTACATATGGGCATGAACAACAGTGGCCATATTACACTTTTCTAGGAACAGCCATAGCTGGCCTTAGTTAAAGACGCTGTGCGCCATGCACATGTGAAACGCAGGTGGTTGAACTGACGTTAATAGACTCCCCCTCCACAAAGCTTATCTTATCTAGAAAGAAAATTTTTCTAGAACATGCCATGCCCCAGATTTATCATCAGTCACCAGTCCTGCAAAAAAATGGAGGATATTTTATTTATTTTATTTAACAAAACATATCCTGCCTTTCTGCCTTCATAAAGGCTACCAGGGCAGCGAGCAAATTTTAAAACAATACATTATAAAATGTATAAAACATACATCACATTATAAAATACTTAAAACAATTAAAACACTTGCTGTTAAAATTGACATTTTATTTATTTATACAGTTATACCTGCTTTTTTCCCCAGTGGGAACCCAAAGTAGTTTACAACATCATTCTCTCCTCCTCCATTTTATCCTCGTAACAACCCTGTGAGGTAGGTTGGGCTGAGGGAGAGTGACCGGCCCAAGGTCACCCAGTGAGCTTCCATAGCAAAGTGGAGATTCAGATGTAGAAGTCCCAGATGCTAGTCCAACATACTAGCCACTGCACCATACAGGTATAGGAGTGGTTTAGGAATATGTACTTGCTGTTTACATGTTATACGTTTACAGGGAGGAACAGTGATGAATTGGTGCCTTGACGCATTCCATTGCTGGGCAAATGTGATGTGGCTCTGTATAGATGGAGGACTGGACACCAGGAGACCCAAGATCAAATTTCTTATCTATCTGGGTTGTCAGGGGGAAGTCACTCGTTCAGCATGGCCTCCCTCTCAGGAGGATAACACAAAATAGGGACCATGAAGCAGAATAAAAAGCGTGATGGAAAAGATAACTCTCAACAACTCAGGATAACCTTTTCAAAAAGTTCATGTTTCACAACACGAGACATGCCATTTTTTTGCTGAGGCAGTATATTTGCCAGTAAGAGGAAGGCTGGTATATCTGAGTCATGCACTCGTGGTTTTCTTTTGGTGGGGATTCCTGCCCACTGCAGAGAGTGGCGCAAAAACCATAGGCTTCTATCTCAAACACAGTTCCTCCCTCTTCTCATTTTGTCTTGTACACGCCCCATCCCGCCTTGATGCTTGGCTTTAATTTAGCTCCATCTATTAAACACATTTCACCCCTCATTTTATCATCACAACAACCCTATGAGGTAGGTTAGGCTGTGAGAGAGAGAGAGAGAGAGAGAGAGAGAGGCTCAGATTCACTTGAGCTTCATGGATGAATGAATATTTGAGCCAAGGTCTTCCTATGGCCTTGTCTAACACTTTAACCATTACATAACACTACTGCCCCCAATAGTATATATCCCAAGTTGTCCTTTATTACCACAGACAGTCCTGAAATATCAGAACACTGAACTAATGCACAAAACTGGAGTCTCTACTACCACAACAGTTTCACAGCTGAAAAACAAGGTGCCATCATTCTTAAATGCCTTGGCTATTCTGTGCGGTGCACTGCTTTGAACAGTTTCCTGACCCTTGAAAAAATATGCCTCTTATCTAACCTGGAGATCTCTGCAGCCTGTAACCCATCCATGTGCACCGCCTAATAAAGCAATTAAGCTGGTCTTTGCTGACATAATTGCTTCAGGGAATGGAGGGAAAATAATGCCTCTCCAAGGTATTAGCGGGATGCAATTAATGATCTTGTAATTAACCTTAATGTGCAGCTCATGAGAGGTAGCATGGGGGGGAAAAACCCTTCTCGCATCATATGCCACACAGGCAAACGAAACAGCTTTATTTATTAGTGAAAATGTTCGTGCAGGACTGGAGATGCTAAAGCAAACAAGTCCGAACCGCACTAAAGTAGCTGGGTTTGCCTTAGGGTATAGATATTGAAAATCTGGAGTACCCAGTAGCACTTTTAGGGCTCACTAACGTTATTACTACAGCATAATCTTGTAGGCAGTATCATACTGCTTTGGATACCTGATTTGGCACAATAGAAATGGCAGGTTGCAGCTGGAGACGTTTTTACCCCTTTTCCTTAAAAATCAGAACTATGCACCAGATAGATTAAAAGTGCTTCACATTGGCTGGATTATACCCACATCCTTCATCATCCATAGCAGCACGGCCTCTGGGAAGAAACTGGGGGGAACAAGTATATCTTATGTCCCTGGTTTTCTTTCCAAAATTTTACAGTGAGTCAAATCCTTCCTGCTGATTTCACATACGGCATCCTGCTCATGGCTGTTCTCTCTCTGATTGGCACGTTGCTAACATGAAAATGGTTATTTTATTGGTGAGGTTTACTGGACAACGGGGGCAGTTCAGGAAAGACGAACAAGTCCTCTCAGACAAAGTCCCACACAGAGTGTCTCCTACAGACTGATTTACCAGGAGGCGTTTGCAGGTGTTCGCCATTACCTAAAAAACAATTTGCCATTCTTAATTGTGGTGTGTACGCAGATGTGTCCATGAACTGGACATTCCCCTCAGGGTTTTCAAAAGAAGGTTTGATGAGCTGTACTTATGAATCATGGAATGTGCAGTTGGGGAGGGAGGAAGATTTAACAGGGGGGTTTTGGGAAGAAAAGGGGGGAAATATATATTTAGACATTTTTGTTCAGAACACACTTAATCCCAGCTGAAGGAAGATAGATAGGCCAGCCAAGAATAGGAAAGGGCGTAGACTAGCAACCTTCCTCCCAACAGCGAGGTTCTAAACCTTCTGTCAGAGGAAAGCTCAGTCCTTGGTAGAGCTGCCAACTCTAAGGTGAAAAATTCCTGGATATTTGGGGGAGACGGGTGAAGCCTGGAGAGGATGAGGTTTGTGTGGGGCCTAGGTACCTCAGCAGGGTAGGCCATAGAGTCCATCCTCTAAAGCAGCTGTTTTCTCCAGGGGAACTGATCTCAATGGCCTGGAGATCAGTTGTAATTTCAGAAGATCTCCAGGCCCCAACTGGAAGTTGGCAAGGTCAAGCAAAGTGGTAAGATACCAGCCTTACAGAGAGAGAGAGAGAGAGAGAGAGAGAGAGAGAGAGATTCTGTCCAGAGCAATTTACAATCTAATTTTTGATAGGTATTAATTTTAACATCCATTCCATTATCCATTTTTTATTATTTTTATTATTTTGGTCAGGGTAAAAACTAAACCACAATTTCATCCTGAGCCCCAAGAAACAATAGAAGAAACGCCAGCTTTAGGGTCAAATCAGCGCTGAGTCGCAATGAGAAAGGTGGACTATAAAAATGTAAGTAAGTAAGTAAGTCAGAGCAGTCACAGAATTTGGTAACATCTTTAAAAAAACAAATAAAAATACGGTATGTTGAAGGGTAAGAACTAATACCTAATATTCCATTTTCTAAACAATTAATAAGGAAAAAACAGGAGCTCTTCCCTTTCCAATGCATCACCCCCATAATTCTTGCAATTTGTCACTTGGAAATGGAGGAGAGGGAGGGGGGGCGTGCTCCTAATTTCTTGATTATTCATCCCATTTGCTGCATAGTTAGTTTACCACAAAGTAACATTAATTGCTTTTTATTATTCTTGCAAAACCGCTCCCGTCTTTGTCTTTGTTCAGTTCTTTGGAATAGTTATGAGTCACAAGCGCCTTAGCTCCACCCACACCTCACCACCTCTTCTCACTTTCACAAAGTAGACCTCTCCCTTATTGGAAGTCCAATTACAAGATACTAGGAATCGGAGCCGCTTCCTGATAGCAGGAAAGCCCGGCCGCTGGCTCTTCAGCGTTTGGGCCGCTTCCTTTTCTGACACAGCAGGGATCTGGGGCTGCAGTTTGTTCCAGGCAGGAAACAGGTGGGGTAAATAATGTTTCTAAGTGAAGTTTCCCTTGAAGAATGGGCTGTGTGTTTCCCTCACACTTGTTATTAACTTCTTAGGTAATGGCTAAAATCCCAGCAGGTGCTTCAGAGAGGATATTTAATTTTCATCCTCTGGAGATTAACCTGTTTCTTTTCCTTCAGCACTCTGAAAATAAATACAAATAAGAAACAGCAGCCGTGGAGAAAAATGATTTGCTTGGGCCTCGAACACAGCCCAGTATAGCATTGATTTACTCTCTGAGGTTGATTTCAAGACAATAATGAAAAAGCAATTAAAACAAATCTAAACATATGACCATTGCTGCTAGCCCTTGAGGTTGCTTCCACATGGGGGGTCCAAAAAGACACCCCATCATGGCAGCAAGAGCAAAAGAAAGAAAAAGCCCTTCGAGGGCCGAAAAGGGGGGGAAGATATGTGAGCTTAGTTCCGCCATTTTGAAGCTGAAGCACCACTTGGAGTGCCAATTTCCAGGGGGCACCTGGAGATCTCCCAGAATTACAACTGATCTCCAGATTACAGAGATCAGGTCCGCTGGAGAAAATGGCAGCTTCAAAGAGTGGACTCTATTGCCATTTCCACACGGCTTACCTTGTTCCGAAAAACAGCGAAATCTCGCATGAAATTGCGTGAGAAGATGCTGTTATCGCATGAAATCGCGCAAGAAGACACTTATCGCGCAAGAAGACGTGATAACAGCATCTTCTTGCGAGATTTTGCATGAGATTTCGTTGTTTTCCGGAACAAGGTAAGCTGTGTGGAAACGGCCTATGAGTCTCTCTACATGAAATGCCTGGGTGGTTGTTCGTCAAGTGCCGGGAGACGCAAAGTTAGCCAGGAAGTATAGTTTTAAATGATAGAGCCGACAGAGATTGCTCCAGAAGGGATGGATTCTCTCACAGCCCTCTGATGGACTGTCTCCCCTTCTGGAGCCTTTGCCCTGCTGCCCTCACTGCTTAAAACTCTGAATTAACCGAGCATCGGCAGAACAAAGGCTGTGGAAGGGGGGGACAATCTGGCATGCCAGAGACAGCAAAGGGCTGTGAGAGAATCCGTCCCCTCCGGACTGATCTCCACCGGCTCTGTCATTTAAAACTTCACTTCCCAGCTAACTTTGCATCTCTCGACACGTAAAGAACACATATCAAAAGTATTGTGCAGAGAGACTGTCAGGCACTGGTTTTCAACCTGGGGACCCCTGGATGGAGCATGGAGCTATTGCAAGCAGTCTGCTAATCCATATACAAACGAACCGTTGTCATTTTGATCTTTTTGTCACGTCTTTTCTCAGTCAACAGATGCTAATAGTTATCGTGGGGGAGGGGTGGTGGCCCATGACTTTTTTGATGTCAAAAAAGGAGCCTCATACTCAAAAAGGTAGGGAACCACTACTCTAGGGCATTCAACCCTACAGAACTCCCTCCTCAAAGCCCACCCTCCCAAGGTTCCACCCCCAAAATCTCTGGGAATTTCTCAACTTGGAGGTGGCAACCCTAAGTGGACCCTACTGATAATAGCTAGGTATTATCTCTTCCCCATGCAAAAGAAAATAGCCCCATTTCAGTCCCAGGGGCACCACACATTCTCTGTCACCACCATTTTTTAAAAAAAGCAGAATTAAATGGCACTGCATTCTTACTTCCACTGCATTCCCTCTGTTATCCCTCTACATTCAAGGGGGCAGGGGCTTCCTCCCAATAAGTGGGCACAGGACTGCTGCTGCTATCATTCTCTGTAAGCAGAACATTCTATTAAAAGCAGATCTGGGACAGAAAACGAAAACCAATCACCCTGAGCTTTCCCTACCCTTCGTTGCCTGTCATTATGAAGAAACACCTTTCTTCATCTCACTTTCAAATTGTTTTCATATCCCACTGATGAAAAACCAATTCCCTTCGTTACCTTGGTGTAAAAAAGGCCAATGCAAAAGAAAAAGAAGTCAATGGGTGTATTTTGGATCAAAGCCAGCTCGGGTGTACGAGCACTGAATGTTGCCCTTCGTTTCTTTGATTTCGCTGCATTGAAACGTGTTTATAATGTAATGTTCCAGGCAATTTACTGCAAGGACAGTATTTGCACACATTTTGCCTTCAGATGTGAGTGGCGGGTCAGAAGTGCACATGGAAAAACAAGAATACATTGTCCACAGACAAATGTTTGTTTCTCTCCACTGACTCAACTAAACGTTACTGTGGGCTGCATGGAACGGGAGGGCTTGGTTAGCAGCACACTTTGTGTGAGGAAGCAGGTGCTGAGAATTCCGGGACAGATGTTACCTATTTCCTGCCTCAGCACATTTCCATACAAATGCTAACACTGATACTTCTGTGTGTTTGTGGCAGAGGAAAGGCAGCTGGCCTCGGACAGCAAGCACCACTACCAAGGTGATGCAACAAAAAGAGAACTGGAAAGTTCTAGGCTTACATCGAAAGGGGTTGTGCAACGGCAATGCTGCTGCCAGTGTATAATACCTTTATGTCCTTGGAACATGTGTGAAAGAATTGGTGAGGCTAATGACAGTCTTTTTGTCATGCTGAACATCAAAAGTCAGGTTGTATCGCAGGAAAGGGTCCGGGGGGGGGGGGGAAGCAACCACAATAGGTTTTAGCAGTTCACTTACGAGGCATGGTTTGAATTGTCTTGGTCTTTTCCATTCAGAAAAAAAGCGAAAGGGAGGGAGGCCCAATAGAGGATTACAAAATTATGAATAGTATGAAGACTTGACAGAGATTTTCTCCCTCTCTGTCATACTGCTCTAATTTGGGAATTCTTCAATGAAATCAGGCTAAGAGTTTCAGGACAGACAAAATAAAGTAGTTTTCTGCACAATGGGTGCAGAAACTTACGGAACTCACTGCCACAAGATGTGGCAAGGTCATTACTGGACAAATTCGTGGACAAGAAGTCTATTGATAGCTATTAGCCCTCAGTAGCTAAACTGAACATGTTCAGGGGAAGTACACTTCTGGCACAGCAGTTGCTTTTAAAAAGCATTATTATACACAGCTCATTTTTAAAAATTACTTTAGTTGCTGTTTTGACTGGTTTTATTATGAACATTCTCCATTCATCCTTGTTTTTGTCTGTTGTTGGTTTTAAGGCCCCTTGCCCCCTTCTGTTGAGATTGTGGGCTAGAAATTGTCTAAAATAAACACACAAATCTGGAGATATCCTTGGGGAATTGAAAGGGCGGAAGATGACTACCCAGTGTCTTCTCCACAACATTGGAAACACCTACAAGAACCTTGGCACAGCAGCAGCATCTGGAATGACCTCTAGCCAATAAAGCTGATGTCCTCTTTTGACCCAAGAGGATGAGACTTGTTTTCATCATTTTGACCCGAAGACAGACAAGCCATGATTCACAGCTGCCCTGCCTTGCACGCCTCTTGCACTGCACAGCCACGCAGCTTCAAAATATTGTCCTCCACGCCCTACTCGTGTAACTTGGTGCTTTATCCCCTCATCTGGCAGAATATCCAATATAAGGCAGTGCTCTCAGAGCCATGCTACAAGTGATGCCTGACACAGGTTGGACACTTGTCAGCTTCCCTCAAGTTTTGATGGGAAATGTAGGTGTCCTGGTCTTGCAGCTTGGCTCTCCATTACAGCTGCAAGACCAGGATGCCTACATTTCCCATCAAAACTTGAGGGAAGCTGACAAGTGTCCAACCTGTGTCAGGCGTCACTTGCAGCTTGGCTCATTATGTGTCATCTTTGGTGCTAACGTTTGTTGGGCTGGGGGCCTTTGCAGGGGGACATGACAGGAAAGTCCCCTGCCTGCAGATTCTCCCCACTAAATGATCTTTGGCTATTTATTTTTTAAAAGTTTCCCCATCAGCCAATTCAGAGAGTGGAAGGTAAGCCCTGATGGAAGGAGGGGGGAAAGTCGAGAGGATGGATTGCAGGGTAATGAATGAATAAGAAAAGGGTTCAGAACACTTTGCTTGGGCTGCTGATTCTGACCCGCAAGTCACCCCACCTTTACTCTGTATGACTGTTAAGCCTCCAGGGTGGCTAACTCCACCTTGGGAGATTCTTGGTGATTTGGGGGTAGAGTCTGGGAAAGGTGGGACTCGGGGGTATTGGTGGGATATAATGCCACAGAGTCCACCCTCCAGAAGTTATTTTATCCAGGAGAACCGATCTCTGTCATCTGAAGATCAGTTGTAATTCTGGGAGATCTCCAGGTCCCACCTAGACACTGGTAACTCTATGTTTGCCAACATATAATTCCATCGTTACAAGAATGAAGTGTCTGGTAGATGATAATATGACTCCAGCAACTGATGATGAGTGTAATTCATCAGAACAATCCTTCCACCAAGCAAGAACACAAGGAACGCGTTGACTTCGGGAGGGACTATGTAGGAGATTCCAGAAGGGTAGCCATGTTAAGCTCAGGGGTTCTGGAGGAACTCATTAGCATAACATATTAGCATAACTCATTAGCATATGCCACACCCCTTGACATCACCGGAAGTGTGTCGTTAGCATGCCTGATTTGCATGTGCCACACCCGCTGACGTCACCTATCCTGGCTGTTTTGGACCCAATCCTGGCCATTCAGGGCCGAAATTGGGCCCAAAATGGCAAAAAGGGGCTGAAAATGGCCAAAAAGGGGCCCAACATGGTCAGGATTGAGCCGCTGCTGAACAGGAGCGTGATCCACCACCCATCAGAGGCCTGATCCGTGCTGTTTCAGGCCCAATCCAGGACGAAACAGGCCCAAAATGGCCGAGAGTCAGGTGGGCGGGGCCACCTGACATGTGACCTCTTTGGGGAACTGCTGGAACTGCATTCCTGCGTGTTCCCCCTCGAAATGAGCCCTGGTTAGGCTGTTGTAGTAAAATCCAGTGGCACCTTAAAGACTAACAAAATGCTGGGAGGAAGGTTGCTAGAGTGCCACTGGACTTCTGTTTTGCTATGCAGAAAATGTCTAGAGCCAGAAGGGCCAGTGGGGAGAGGGGAGTAGGAGGGGACGCTGAATTTTGAGGAACTCTCCTGCACGTTGGTGCATGCTGACAATTCTTTTTTTAAAAAAAAATCCAACCCCTTCATCTTCCTTAAATGCAAAAATAGACGCTCTTTGACTGGTACTACAAAATAGGGAACATATGGACTATATAATTGGCACTTTTTTCAGTTTCTGGTTGTATCGTGCCTATTCAGTTTTCCAGATACTTAAGGTATCTCATGGATTTTGTTCATCTTTGATGCAAGTTTGGTTCGATAACGCCAAGCTAGGGGGTCTACTGATCTGACTCAATATAAGGGAGTTTCATATATTCATATGTAAACCTATGGGCTTCTTGTCTTATCTTCATTTGATAGTGACCCGAAAAAATCCTTGCTGGCCCTTCCTTTTCTCCTCTTCCACTCTGGCCACCCCTTGACACCAAGCTTTGTGGAGGAAACAGACCTCTGAGAATAAACTCCTTTCTCTTTGATCTTTTTATGAGTATGCACTGTTTATAGTTCCGTGTGTATGACTTGACACCTTCCCACCTGCGGACCTGGGAACTGCTTCTTATCACTGACACTTTGGATATTAGCAAACTAGTGGGAGGCAATTCAGAGCCATGGCAGACTCTCAGACTATGACCTGCTATCTCAAGACAATGTCATTTCTCCCCATGTATCTTGAAAATGCATGCATGAAGGAGGGGAGGCTGAGGTGGGGAGAGATGTCCTCCTCCAACCATTAAAAAATAGGTGTTAATTGCATTGGCCTGTTTTTTAATGGTTATGTAGGCTGCAGTCCTATGCAGAGTTAGGCATGTTTAGGACTATGGCTTTTAATAGGGCTTCAGCACTCCTAAGGATGAACAAGGACAGACTGTTATACAAGCAATGGGCTGCAAGCTGCTTGAAGCCAGCATGGCAGCTACAAATCCCATGGGTTTGGATCTCATGATTTTGTACGTATCTCACCTAATTCCCCTTTTTTCTGCAGCCCCTGTCCTACATGGCTTTTGTCCAGGCAGGTCCCACGTTTCTTTTTGGTGGTTAAAGGAGACCCTTCCTCCCTTTTTTACTAGTCGAAAAGATGGTTAGATCCAACCATGTGAGCTTTGACCTGGATCTAGGGTTGCCAACTCCAGTTTGGGAAATTGCTGGAGATTTGGAGGTGAAGTCTGGAGAGGGTGGGGTTGGGGGAGGGGAGGGACCTCAGTAGGGTATAATGCCATAGAGTCCACCCTGCAGAGCAGCCTTTTCTCCAGGGGAATGGATCCCTGTAGTCTGGAGATCAGTTGGAATTCCAGGAAATCTCTGGGCCCCAACCGGGAGCAGCAGCCCTACCTGGTCCAGTCATATAGAAAGTACATATAGGGAGGAGGTCAAATTGAAAATAAAATAACAAAATGAAAATATTTCTGTTGAATATTTTAATGTAATGTACAGAATCTTCCCCTGCCTCTTGTTTATCTCCCTGCAATCTGTCTCTCAAAATGATTTTCCCTTAGCGGAGCTTCACTTCTCAGTCAGAGGAAATTAACAGATTAACTGCAACTGATGTTTCCAAAATATAGCTAAAGCATCCAAATGATGTATCTCTTGAATTGTGGATAAATCTGAGCAGAGGAGGCCTTTCTTTTTGATACGCATCATTTGCCTTGGTGTACAACACGGGATGGATATGTAACTTTTTGCTAAAATCAGCCTTCATACCAGAGGACTGGAAAGTAGCAAATTAACCTGATTTTTAAAGAGGTACCAAGGAGATCCAGGAATTACAGGCTAGTTAGCTCAACATCTGTTCTGGGTAAATTAATAGAAATTGTTATTACAGATAGAATTACTAAGCATGTAGAGGAACAAAGCCTGTTGAAGAAAAATCAACATGACTTCTGCAGTGAGAAGTTCTGAATTACTAGACTTTTGGAGTTTGGGGGATAGACATTATTACATGCTTGGAATTCCAAAAGCTTTTGACAAGGTCCCTCACCAAAGACTCATGAATAAGCTTAGCAGTCATGAGATAAGAGGACAGGTCCTATTCCAGACTAAAAATTGCTTAAACGACTGGAAGTAGAGAGCAGAAATAAATGTATAGTTCTCGCAATAGATGGAAGTAAGTTTTCTAGCCTGTGCCACTGGCTGCCAACTGGCAAGAATTTGGGAGGGGGCAAGGAAATGGGAGCACCTTCAGGAGATGCAGTGATGTCACTTCTGGGGAAAAACCAAGAAGTGACATCACACTTCTACAGGAATTGCTGGAAACTCTATGGTAAAACCGTAATATATTGCTCTAGGAATCAAGTTTCCAGCAATTCCTAGAGAGATGTGATGTCACTTCTGGGTTTTCCCTGGAAGTGATGTCACTCCATTGTCCGATAGCATTTTTTTACATTATATTATTTTTTCCTCACTGGCCACAGCAGCAGCAGTGGGAAACAGGAGCCAGGGCTGGAGGATCCCCAACACCCAACAGGAAACTGGTCAACCTTGAGTGAAGTGAGCAGTGGAGTCCCACGTGAATCAGTATTGGGACCAGTGCTATTTAATTTGTTTATACATTATTTATAATTAGGAGTGACAACAAATTATTCAGGATGGTAAAAACCAAGACAGATAGTGAAGAGCTCCAGAAGGTTCTTTCCAGTTGAACAACAAGATGGTGAATGAAATGTGATGTAGAAAAGTGCACAGTGATGCACATTGGCTAGTTTGATAGGGTTGTCCAAAAGATTGCTCCAGCTGTATGCTAGGGTTGCCAACCTCCAGGTGGGGCCCGTGGATCTCTCAGAATTACAACTAATATTGAGCCTACAGAGATCAGTTCCCCTGGAGAAAATGGCTGCTCTGGAAGGTGGACTCTATGGCATTATACCCTGCTGATGTTCTTCCCCTGCCCTTCCCTTCCTCCATCTCCAAATCACCAGGAATATCCCAACCCAGAGCTGACCATCCTACTCGACACCCCTGCATAAACATCCAAGAAAAGTCTTACAGATTATCCTGCTGGAATAGCATTGTCTTTGGTATTACTTGCCTGACTAGTAAGCTGAGAGAGAGAGTGTGCGAAAGTCAGTTCTGTCTGGCGCAAATTGAAAGAGTATTATGGGCAGTGACAGCAAGGAAAGGAAAATTTTAATTACTACAGATAAACAACCATTTCCTCTCTACCTCGCATCTACCCCCCACCCTTTCTTCAAGAACCTCAAGGTGGAACATGAGAGACCATCCTATCTTATGGTTGCCAGCCATCTGCTGGCAACCTCTGGGAGCTTTTGGAGGCGGGGAATGGTAAACATCGTGGTGTGCTACACCTCAATGACACCTGCGGTTACATACCCTGAAGAGACGTCGCAGCGTCATCATGCCACTTTTCCACCTCATTTTGCTCCTGCTGCTCCAGTGAGCAGTGGTGGGGCCCAGAGACGCCAGGAGCAGGAGGTCAGAGCAGGAGACCTGGCACCCCTATAAGCAGTATAAGCTCCTTGTGGATGGCGCTCACTTCTAGATTTTATTTTTGACAAGTCCAGTCAACTAGGCCACAGTTATGTCTTCTATGGAGCTTGAGTGAAACTCTGGAGGAAGAGGATGATGGTGGCTGAGGGGGCATTCTCTTTGTTTACTGCTGAAAACTTCTATACAATTTTAAGTTAACTTTCTTTTTTTAGTGAAAAGTAATTCCTTGAAGCCAGCTGTCATTCAACATACAAGGTGCCTACACGAAACCTTTACAATTTGAATAAGTCCTGCTTTTGAATGGGGTGAAAAAACACTGTTTTTTGCATGTGGTAAAGCCTCTGAGAAAGTTTATTAAAAATGTGTTCTGGGGATCTGAAAAGCCTCAGGAATGTGAGATTAAGCAAACCTGATTTGATACCCTGCGTGTGATGAGGGGGGCTCATGTCGAAGTGGAATTTGAGTAACTGTATGTAAAAATAAAATTTTAAATAAACATTTGGATATGTTCTATTCAATAAGGCAAACTTCATCCCTATCTGTGCTTTCATTCAGTATTTGTGTGATTTATAGTTGTAAAGGTTTCATGATTCAAAGCTGTAAAAGTTTCACGTGGGCACCTTGTGTATACAAACCACTTTGTGGCATCGTCATCAGACCCCAGTCCTACAGTCTCCCAGAGAGGCCTGCTGGGGGCCTTTGAGAAGCAGGTCGTGAAAATGCAATTGCCTTGAATGGGAGACAGAAAAAACGTTTGCCACAAATACTAGGTGAAAAACATTTCATCTCTCATTACCAGCTTGAAAGTATTACTCTTCTTTTCAATTATCTACAGTTTTCATAAGCTGCAAAAGCGGCCTAATAACTTTTCAAAACTTTATATATCCTGAGACTGCATAGTAGAAGAGTGCGGTGCAGAAATATTTAGTGGCCCTATAACTGGGCCACTTAGCTTACTTAGCTTCTACATAAATCCAGCTCTGGCGAGGGGTGGGGCACAACTAAGGTTGCCAGCCTCCAGGTGGTGGCTGGAGCTCTCCCGGAATCATCTCCCGGTGACAAACATCTGTTCCCCTGGAGAAAATGATTGTTTTGGAGGGTGACATCTATGGCATTATACTTCACTGAGGCCCTTTCTCCCCCCAAACCCCACCCTTTCCTGGCTCCACTCCCTAAATCTCCAGGAATTTCCCAATCTGGACTTGGCAACCCTAGGCACAACTCCCAAAACAGTTCTGACGGGCATGTTTTTTCAAAAACTGAACTAGTTTCCACCTCTAATTTTCAATGAAAAGTAGCCACAACAGAAATAAAAGTGGCACCATTCTCTGTCCATAGAGGACCATGGCCAATTTATTTCTATGATTACATCTAACCATCTATTGATTGAAATCAATAGACTTAGACCAGAGTAAGTCTTTTTAGGATTGCACTGATAGTCACAGATGTACAAAAAAGGGCAATGTATATTGTGTAACATGTACCACTAACCATCCATGGATGAAAGAAACACATTTGAAGGTAATGAAACAAGAACACACAATGACACCCTTATTTATTCAACTATTTACAGGGCTTTTTTTCAGCTGGAATGCGGTGGAACGGAGTTCTGGAACCTCTTGAAAATGGTCACATGGCCGGTGGCCCCGCCCCCTGATCTCCAGACAGAGGGGAGTTTGGATTGCCCTTCACGCTGCTTGGAGGGCAATCTAAACTCCCCTCTGTCTGGAGATCAGGGGGCGGGGCCACCAGCCATGTGACCATTTTCTCCGAGGACAACCCACTGAGTTCCACCACCTCTTTTCCCAGAAAAAAGCCCTGCATCTAACCGTGGAGTGGTACTTGATTGTTTCCTTAGGTTAAAAACTGAGTCCAGGATTGGTCAGACTACTCACTCATCAGTTGAGAGTGGGATACATTGAGATCATTTATCAGCACTACCCCATATTTTCAGAGCATTTGTTAAATATCCTACACCTTCCATTCTACTATTAAAAAGCCCATCTCTCTTGCATTTCCCCCTGCAAGTACTGACTTTAAGGTATCTTTAGTCTCTCTCAAGAAAGCTTTTATTTCTGTAATCTAATCAGATGAACATGGAATATTTTTGTTAAAGGAAATGGTGGTGGTAGAGTGTGGGAAACTGACCCAGTTGAACATGTGAGTTAGGCCATAAAAATTAACTTTGCAAGGCTTTGTCACTTCAACTTGAGTCTAGACAGTTAGGTTGCCATTAAAAAGGAAGTGCTGGTTGAATACTTCAACAGAAACACGTGACTAGAAGCACACTGAAATCATTTCAGTTTATCATGACAAAGCTTACTTCAGATATTGCAATAAAGAAAGGCCTGTCTTTTTTTTTTTTAAGAGATGACTGTGGAACAGACGTTTATTTTTACTGGAAATTAAATCACAGTAGAACATGTTGTTATGGAGTAGTTTGCCTAACTGTGTTAAATACCCCTTTGTGACTACAACATGATTATCATCAGGTTCAAGAGGTCATTGTTAACCTGTGGTTCTAACAGAGTCAGCCCATAAGCAATATTTTGTTGCCTAGAACACATACAATTTCTCAAAATAAGTGCTTTGTCTTGCATCCACATTTTAGGCAGATTTGCAAGTGACTTTAGCCCTCTGCAGATGATACAGTGGCGTTGCATTCACACATTGCCAGAGCCGACCAGTCATGTGCATTGAGAGCACACAGGTCCCCATAATGCATGCAATTTGCCCAGTCACTGTATTGTGTAAAATGGGCAGTGCATAGATTTTCTCTGCTGTTACACCATTTCTGCTCCTGCAGACCCAAACCCTGAAAAATCAGGGTCCTGGTTCCCATACATGGAAGCTATACCCGCACGGAAAATCCACACATTTCCCAGTTCACATGTTATGTGATTGTACAAATCACAATCCAGAAACACGGAATGGGTGGCTTTCCCCCTCCACATGCATGAAACATTAGTTTGCAGAGAGCTTATGATACACAGTTGGTTCATTAGTATGGGGTGGGCGACTCAACTTGTTTGTTCCTACAAACAATGCAGTGTAAGAGCTGGCATTCCCAGCCCCCTCCCCATATCTAACTGTATAACATCCTATTTTCATGTAAAATTCATATCTGATCAAGTATAGAGTCTTTTCACTAGTTATGTTAAGCTAGTTAACACCTGTGGTAGGTGAGCATTTGCCTGTTTTGATAAGATAGTTAAATAGATGGGACTTCCTACTTAACATAAAGAGCAAATGATCTCCTACTCTATTAGATTTGAATTTTGCATAATTACATTAGCTCAGGTCTTCCCTGCATTTCATGGCCCTCTGGCAGGTTTGGGTTTTTTTTGTACCTCCTATATAAAAGCTCTGTCTAGCAAGGATCCACAAATTGCATCTGAAGAAGTAGGCTGTAGTTCAGGAAAGCTTATGCTGGAATAAATTGTGTTAGTCTTCAAGGTGCCACAAAGTTTAGTTTTGCTGCAACAAACACGGCAACCTCTCTGGAATGACAAAAAAGGACTCTTCCAGCGCCTTAAAGATTAACAGCTCTATTGTGGCATAAGGTTTGAATTCAGCGGAAGGTTTTCTCACCTGCTACAGGTGTATCGACTCAGCAAAGCAAGGAAGATTGTGTTATCACAAATTACTGCTGTGGTGAATGGTTACTGTGCTTATCTTGTGCGCGTTTGAGCAAACAGAATGTTTATGCAAACAGAAAATGTCACAGACTGGACTCTCTTGCATTTTATGACCTTTTGGACTCACTGTTCACATTTCGCCCCTTTATACCCATCTGTGTGTACAAAGACACACTTTGTGCACCTGACGAAGCTTTGGGTCACAAATGTCTTTAAAGTGCCACAGGTCATTGAAATCAAAGTGACTTGCAGTTTTGACAATCTGGAGAGACCCAAGCCTCTTGAGGACTAGGAGGGTGACATTCCTGGCCAGGAGGGCAGCAAACGGCACCTTCCCAAACCAGGGCAGCCTAGCTGCCTTATGGCTTAACCCTAGGGTTGCCCACTGTGAATGAGAGAATTCATGGAGATTTGGAGGTGGAGCTTGGGAGGGAGGGGTTTAGAAAGGGAGGGGCCTTCATAGGATATAAAGCCATAGAGTCCATCCTCTAAAGCAGCCATGTTCTCCAGGGGAACTGATTTCTGGCTGTCTGGAGATCAGAGCATAATAATAACATTCGCTTTATATACTGCCCTTCAGGACAACTTAACACCCACTCAGAGCTGTTTACAAAGTGTGTTATTATCCTCACAACAATCACCCTGTGAGGTGGGTGGGGCTGAGAGAGCTGTGACTGATCCAAAGTCACCCAGCTGGCGTCAAGTGGAGGAGTGGGGAATCAAACCCAGTTCTTCATATTAAAGTCTTGCCACTCTTAACCACTACACCAAACTGGCACTGGTGGGAGACTCCAGGCCCCACCTGGAGGTTGGCAACTCTACTTAACCCTGCAGGAAGGGTGCAGTAGCTTAGGCAGGAGTTAAAATAACATGGTGAAGGACCCAGGTAGATAAAGGAGGCCTGGCGCTCAAGTGGAAACCAGTGGAGATGCAGAGCAGGAAACTGGCTGAACTGTTGGTATCTATTAACGACTGACCCTTGTAAGTGATCTGAGCCTTAAAGGAAAATCTCTGCATCTCATGGGTGTTGGCAATGCTGGCTGAAGATAGCATATTCCAAAGGATGTTACAGCATCCACAATGCTTCTCCCACCTAGGCTCCAGCTTCCAAAAGATTTGGCAGGAGCAGGGCTCAGAACTCTACATGTAATCAATTGTTTATTTATATCCCACTTCCCCCCAATGGAAATCCAAAGCATCTTACAATACAACAGAAACAGCAAAAAGCAAACAAATAGAAGGGGAGATTCCTAACTCAGTGTATCTCTTTTACTCTCTTCTAACAGATTGGGAAGTCCCTGTATCAGATAGGGTTGCATTTTACCTGACTTCTAACTGGAAGTCCCTGTATCAGATAGGGTTGCATTTTACCTGGTTTCAGTGGGCACCCTCCCACTTTCATTGGGGCTTTCCCATTGCTTTCCTCCAAGCAGTGGGAGGGTAATGGGGAGGACGTTGGATGCATCACAATGTCACTTCCTGTGAAAACCTGGAAGTGACATCACAGCCACACCACAATGCTCTAGGAATGTCCCAAATTTCTACTGTCTTTACCACACTGGAGTTTTGCACATAGAGTTCCCAGGTGCATGCTTCTCGTGGGCAAACTCCTGGCAGTTGCCCCATTGCCCACTGATTGCTGGCGATCAGCAGGAGGTTGCAAGCCACCCAGTGATCACGTGCCACCAGTAGGCAATCCAGGCAAGTGCGTGACAGGCACACCCCCGGCGGGGCTCAACAACATCACTTCCTGAAGTGCAATGTCATAGTACAGGGTGTGGGAGAGCTAACATCACCATTTGCCTGGGCTGCCTGTCAATGGTGGGCAATCTCCAGGCAGCCTGTCTCCTGCTGCAAAACATGGGTCCAGATCTCTACAGTCTTTACCATACTAGGGTTTTGCACATAGGGTTCCCAGATGCATGCTGGTGGCAGGCAAACTCCTGGCAGTTTGCCTCATTGCCTGCTGATTGCTGGCGATCGATCGGCAGGAGGTTGCAGCGAGGCAAATCACCTGCAGAGAGGCAAATCACCAAAAGTTTGCCCAGAGGGAGCTCAACAAGGAAGTAATACCATAGAGTTCGCCCTCCAGATCTGCCATTCCCTCCAGGAGACCAATAGTTTGGAGATCAGTTGTAATTCCAGGAGAACTGCAGACCCCACCTTGAGTTAGTGTGAGTTGCTTGCTATTCTTTAAATTTTAGGCTTCCCACTGGCTAGAAATATCGTTGAGAGGGAAGGGTTCATTTTGAGTGTACAGTATATACACGTGGGAGAACTAAAAACTATGCTGTGTGCACTCTGTCTCTTTTTGAGCAGCTGGTAGCATAGGATAGGACAGGCACGCTTTTCCTTAGAATATTTGTACACCAAACAAACAGCTCTGTGCTCTTAAATCAGCAAAGGATAGCTATTCCAGAGTAAATGATGGCAGCAGATTCAACAATGTGTAATGGTAAGGCAGGGGTTGGTTCCAGCTGATCCATGTGTGAGATCAGGAGCGTTAAGTGTATTGTAAGTGTTCGTATTTTGGTCCGTCGAGTGCCGGAGGGTATAGAGAACTGATGCTTGCTCATATGTGCATGTCAATGCATGGTAGGAATGGACGTCACCCCATCAAGCAGAGTGGAAAAAGCAAACTTTGACTCATGATCCACACACTTAAGAATCCATCCAGATCGGCTTATAAACAGTCTGGTCTTGCTGGGAGGAATTGGATTGCACAACCCTCAGACTCAAACCAAAGGGGAGAAGGAAGAAATGCGTTGAGAAAAACATTTTAAAAACGAGACTGCAAGGCGTTTTTCTATCTCCAGTACCGCTGGGGTCTTGCTTGTAAAGTAAAGTACTTTACCTTGTAAAGCAGAGCACACATACAGCAAAGCAAACAAACATAATTAGCAAAGTGCATGTGAGAGTTATCACTAAGCCCCAAAATACGTCCAGAAGAAACACTGGTACAAGACACTACCTGCCTTCACTTGCCTGGTGATTAAGTAATCCTAACCCTTCGCTACCTCCATCTTCTGAAAAATCACAGCAAGTTAGGTATTTCGGTACAGGCCTCTCCCTGCAGGCAGTGCTTCCAACAGCCCTGAGACTCCAAGAGGGCCAAAGGTTAGTACTAAGGACACTTTGCTCTCTCACACAGAATCTCATCATTGCATATTGCTGCCCACCTCCTCTGAGGCACCAGAGAGATTTCCATCTGCCATAACAAGCCTTCCAGAATTCAAGAGCAGAAAAACAGCTAAGTTTGCTTCAGAATACATGAACAAGGAATCCATAACAAGATAATGAGCAGTACTTGGCCTCTAGCAGCATGCTCTACTGCTAAAGAACTGTTGAAATATCAATGTACTTGTATCTACCCAAAAGGAAGATGACCCTGGATGTAAGACGACTTCCTCAAATGTTATGCACAGAAAGTGTTTTATTACTTGTAAATATAAGCGAATTCCGTCTTTTTCTGGATGACAGACCTGGAAAAACAACCCAGGCTTCCTTTTAGGTAAATACAGGTATTTCAGTATTACCCACCTTGCTACTTAGCATATACAAGGCGATAGACAAGATTAAATTTCAAGTTCCAGTCATAAACAATTACCGAAGGTCACCTAAGGAAACATCATAGTTGGCAAAGCCTGACTAACAAAAATATTTTCACCTGTTGGGTGACACAAAGTTGCTTATGACATCGTTCTCTTCCCCTCCATTTTATCTTCACTATAATAAGCCTGTGAAGTAGGCTAGGCTGAGAGGAAGTGACTGGTCCAAGGCCACTCAGTGAGCTTCTTTGCAGGAGTGGAGGTTTGATCCTGGATCTCCCAGATCCTAGTCCAGTGCTAAATCACACTGGCTTTCCTGATGTTTTAAAGGTGTGTTTTGTTATCTTGGTGGTTTATTCCTTTTAATACATAAGCCCATGAAACTGCCTTAGACTGAGTTGGCCTATTGGTCCATCAAGGTCAGTATTGCCTACTCTGATTAGCTGAGGCTCTTCCTACCAGGCTGGTTCATGGTTCGCGAACCAGCAGTTCATCAGATCCCATTTCTGATGAACCGCCACGAATTTTAGGCTGGTTCGTTTGGTTTGTCACTGCAGACAGCCTGGTACCAATCAATCAGTTTCCTAGGCAACAGTGGATGGACTTCCTGCAGACCTTCTGCTGACCTGGAAGTGAAATTCTGCTGACACAGAAGTGATGATTTTCTGACCTGGATGTAACACGTTCATGAACCTAATGAACCGGTTTGCGAACCAGGGGCAGGTTTGTGGTTCGTGAAATTTGATGAACCATGAACCACATGGTTCGGTTTTTTCATGCCCATCTCTAGTCCAGACCCTAGTAGTAGCATGGGAGAATGTGAGCTCTTGGGCAAACAAGCCTGTTCCCCTACTTTCCAGTGGCTTGGTGCAGCTGAGCCATTTTAACATCTCGGAATGCCTCTGTGTGCAAGCCACCCTTCCTCTCATCTCCCAGTCCTGGCATCCCCATTTTAACCTGACAGGTTTCCTCCATTAGAAATCCAAAAAAAATTGGGCCTGCAGGAATATTCCATGGCAGATCCACTGATTTCCCAGCATAGAAAACTATTTTTTCCCAAGGCAACACAAAGTTATTTTGAAAGGCAATGGGGAAAAAAAATTTAACTCAAGCTTTGCTAGCATGTATGAAAAGGTACTTTCATTGGCTGCCCTGGAAAGAGGACTTCTGTTTCTTCACAGAACGGTATTGACAACACAAACAGACCCACCAATAGTTGGGTCAGGTCAGTAGGTGAGATTTCTGTAACTACTATTTAGTGGCCAAGTTGCTGGCAGAGGTCACTCAGGACCAACTGAAGCTAGGAAGGCTTCGTGCAATGGATGCTTGAACAAGAGGCAGAGGTGCCAACTATCTTTTAACATCCACTCTTGTGTCTTTAAAACGGAACATGCGGAAATAAAGCAGGTGATGCTTTTCCTGGCATAGAACTCAAGCAAGGAGTTTTAGATTGGAAAGTCCTTAAAGCATAAAGTTGCCCCTCCTTTTTTTTGTTAGCTGGTGAAATTTCCTCCCTCACATGTGCCAGGAACAAACTTTTCCTGCTAACTTTTCTGCACATCAGGTGTGGTTAAAATTACAAGGAGCAAAACAATTTCTTTAAAAAGAGACAAGAACCCTGTTGGACTAAGGACCACTGCTGGCTCCAATGTCGCTTCTACAAGGTAAATTATGTTCATAAGGCACCAAACTTTCATGGTGTACAGAATCCTTCTTTGGATTCTTTCACACCCTGCTTAATGCTTGCCCCTCTGCCTCCACAACTAGTCTTGTACAAGGTAGCATCCAAACCATTTCAGATCTTGTCTCTATATGCCTTTTTTTTTTTGACGCTTCCAATCTGATATATGCCCTCATGTGCCAACAATGTCCTTCTGCTCTGTACATTGGACAAACCAGCCAACCTCTACACAAAAGAATAAATGGACACAAATCTGACATTAGAAATGGAAACGTCCAGAAACCAGTGGGAGAACACTTCAATCTACCAGGACATTCCATCAAGGACTTAAAGGTCACTGTAGTTCAACAGAAACCTTTCAAAAACAAAATCCAACCGGAGGCTGCTGAATTGGAATTCATATGCAAATTTGACTCTGTCAAGATGGGACTGAATAGGGACTATGAATGGTTATCACATTATCACAGGTAACAGATTTCCTTTACAGAGGCGGGGTCTGGGGGAGCCCAGTGGCGCCTGGCGTGGGCTTTCGGGGACCACAGTTCTCTTTGTCAGATGCATCTGACGGGGAGAGCTGTGGTTATCGAAGGCTTATACTACATAGGAATTGGATGGTCTAGCTGTTTTACTGCTGCAAACTAACACGTCAAACTCCTTTGAAGCCTCACCCAAGCCAACTGACCCCCACACCAAAAGGAGATGTTTACATTTACTAGCAAAGGAATGTTTTGGTTGCACCCTCCCTCTCCCCCCCTAACTGCATCTTCTCTCTCCTCCCCCCCCTCCCCCCTCCTCTTCTATATTTGACCAGTTTCTGTTCCATGCATCTGATGAAGAGAACTCGATTCTCGAAAGCTTATGCTACAATAAAATTGATTAGTCTTAAAGGTGCTACTGGACTCTTTTTGATTTTGCTACTACAGACTAACACGGCTAACTCCTCTGGATCTACAAGAGATCACAGCTCTGGAAATCCTATTGGTACAGTCATCGGCGTCTTGCATCAGGCAAACTCTTTCTGAAGAGAGCCTTTTCATCTGTCCAATTACACAGTACAAGGAAGAGGCAGGAATACCTGGAATGCTCACCTGTCTGTCAGTGACAGCAAGGTATTTCCCTGAAGTGAGTTCAGGATGACTCTTAATTGTACCTCAGGCTCAGACTTGCACAAAATTTGGGATTGCCAGCTCCAGGGCACAAAAGGGCGTGCAGTGGGCACAAAAGGAGTCGGAACGCATTGTGAATCTTGTGCCTGCAGGCTACCTTCTAGCTTGCGCTGAAAAGGAAGAATGTGACTCCTTTTATGACAGGCAACGTGCCAGTCGTGTGCTTTCGACCGATTCGCAAGCTATGTAGGCTGGGCCAGGCAGGCCAGCAGCTGTCAAAGGCTTTGCACCTGCTCATTGTCCAGTGTGCCCCTAACTGGGCTCTTAAGCGAGCTTGTGCATAATTGCTGTTAATAGGTGGTGGCTCAAGGGCAAGGCACTGCTTTGGAACAAGAAGTACGACATACAGACACACCTTATGTAGACCTTTTGCCTATTTTTTTTAATGTGGGAGCAGCTAGCACTGACTTAATTTGACCAGGGACCTTCTCTGATGTTCATGTGCTGCAATTCCTTCCAGATGTAATCCTATGCACTTATTGCAGGTTGCCAACTTTTCACCTGGCCCCTGTAGCTGTGACTTTAAACTATCCACTGGTTTCATGTACAGATATTAACCAGCAACAACGTTTACCTCCTGGTTGTCAAAAGTTTCACGGGCTGATTTACTTAAGAATCATTCTTATTGGATTCACCTTCCAGGAGAGTTGCATATGATCGTTCTACGTGATTATCACCTTCTGTTCTCTTCTCAGTATAATGGACACTAAGAAATTAAATTGCATCCCCTATGAAGATTGATTTTTCCATTGGTTATTTAATTCTAAAAAGACACAATCTCAGTTTTTGATCTTACAGAACCAATTGGCTAATGGCATTCACCAATGGAACCAACAAAGAAGTGGAGGGGTTCAGAACAAACCAACCCAAACAGGAAAAATCTCCCAGAACCCGGACAAAACACACTACTAGGTGTATCAAACGATTACTTCAATACATATGTACAATACATGCAATAAATAACATCAACACAATGAATATTGTAGTCCGTGTCTTTCTTCAATCCATTAGTTTATGCAGTCCTCTTCCTACATAATGCAGTAACTAATGAGAGCTATATTTGAAAGCCCAATGGCTGCTGTGGCACTCAGTCAGAAGGCCAATCCGGTGCTTCCTTCTGACCCCCAAATTGATCCAATCTGCAATAATTCCTTCGGCTGAAACTCGTCCAACAAGCGGCCAAGAAATGACCGGGAGATTGGCAATGAGCCTGCCAGCTTCTTAATGTGCTCGTTTCGGCAATTCTTCTTCACGGCCAATTACTAGTCCAGCCTCAGTGAAGGCTGGACTAGTAATTGGCCGTGAAGAAGAATTGCCGAAACGAGCACATTAAGAAGCTGGCAGGCTCGTTGCCAATCTCCCGGTCATTTCTTGGCCGCTTGTTGGACGAGTTTCAGCCGAAGGAATAATGGCATTCACCAGCCTTTTCTTATACAATTGCTTCCAAGATTGTTTAAAACTATTGTTCTAGGCAGGGCTTTTTTTCTGAGAAAAGAGGTGGTGGAACTCAGTGGGTTGCCCTTGGAGAAAATAGTCACATGGCTGGTGGCCCCGCCCCCTGATCTCCAGACAGAGGGGAGTTTAGATTGCCCTCCGTGCTGCTCAGAGGGGGCAGGGCAATCTCAACTCCCCTCTGTCTGGAGATCAGGGGGCAGGGCCACCA